>NC_040085.1:92412252-92727001 GCF_003369695.1 Bos indicus x Bos taurus
ATATAATCAGTAGAAGCACATATATACAGAATAATCAATATTTATGCAAAGTGAAACAATATGGTTTTGAGAAACAACCATCCATCAGTCTCTGGTCTAGTTCTTAACAAAACTCTCCTGTGAAGTCCCCTCCAGCTAGTGGCCCCTCAACTTATGACAGGCCATCCCTGTGGTATGTGGAGCTGCTGTCCTGCTTCACAAAGCACGGGATGTTTATAGGGTGGAGACAGTGTTTTCCTCAAGTTACAGGTGGAGCATATACTCTGTCCCTGCTGTGGATTATTTTTTTTTTATTATTATGATTTCTAATGAAGTTGTTCAGTCATGTCCAACTCTTTGCAACCTCCATGGACTGGAGCCTGCCAGGCTCCTCTGTCCATGGGATTTTCCAGGCAAGAGTGCTGGAGCGGGTTGCCATTTCCTCCTCCAGGAGATCTTCCCAACCCAGAGACTGAACCCAGATCTACCGCATTGTAGGCAGACACTTTACCATCTGAGCCACCAGGGAAGTCCAGATTTCTAGAGGATTTCTAGAGGAGTGCTCAAATATTGTTCTATACTAAACACACTGGTTCATGTGATTCATCTAAGAGGAGAAAGGGCAGAGTCTGGAGACTCAGGACACCAGCAGGCAAGGCAGCGTAAGAAGCAGGAAGAAGACAGGATTTGGAGGGCTGGTTCTGGCTGGTATTGGTTATGTAACCTCCAGAGACAGTTAACCTCTTAGACCTCAGCTTTCTCATCTTTATAGTCAGGAACATGAGAATCGCCGCTTTAAATACGTGAGTTTGCCTGTAAATACATGGCTATACCTCGTATCTATGTCTAATTCTTTATTTCAAGTTGTCAGACTATCCCAAAATGGAAATGTTTTTCCATGGCTCTAGTTGTTCCCTAAACGACCACCAAGAAATTGAATTTGCCTCCATGACAATTTCCCATCTTTCCCCCAAATCCTAATTATTCTTGCCATGGTCTCTATTCACAGAGCTGCTTTTCTTCCTTTCTGCTTCTTCTACTTCACTCCCCTCACTCCTCTGCATCGTCTCTGTTTCTGTTTGATTGAGTCCTACTTAACAAAATTTCCATATAAAATAGCAACATAATTTAAACACCTAAAAAAGGATGAAGACAAAACAGAACTTTCCTGCAAAATGGTGATATAATCATTCAAAAAGGATGAAGATAGTACCTGACCTCACACAGAATTTTTATCCTAGTTCAAAATTTGGAATCATCATACCCCTCTTTGGTTCCTGGGTCCCCTTTCTTTGCAAAACAATGTCCCAGTAATTCTGGGGACTGAAATTTTGACTGGTGTTCAGTTGTTGACTTACAACAACTGTGAAATGTTTTTCCAATCCTGTGTTCTACCGTAGGAGTTAAGTGACATCTGTTTGGTGTTTCTTCCAATCTGTTTTAGTTGAAGTAGCTATCTCCCCTGATTACATTTAAGGAAAGGAAACATGAGACTAAAGCAAGCTAAAAACTGTAAGAGTACTAAATTTTGTACTAAGTACTCAACTTCTAAATATTAAATGCTTATGTGTAATATCAATCTCTGGGATCAAAAAAGTTTGTAGCAGCAATGATACCTGCCTCATACAGAAATGCAGACCTGTTCAAAAGTCAAGATCTTCTATAGAACAACTCGGGTTTGTCTGAAATAGCCAACTCCCAGTCCAAACATTGTTTATTTGATGCCCCTCACTTATCAGAACTCTACACTCTTTTCAGTAAATACCTTATTGCCTCTTCTGCGGTATTTGAATACTCAGAATCTTGGCAAAAATACTCCAGGGACTACAAAGTCCATATCCATACATCCCAATGGTGACTGTGACTTTTCCAAAGCGAATAAGATTTGAGAATTTGGAAGTATCATAGGATTGTATTAAAACTGAAAAATATGCATATACAACCTATAAACAACATCAGAATCTATAAACTCAACATGCTTGATAACTGAATACATGAGCTAAGTGTTATACAGAATATTGAGAATTAGTCTTATAATGGACTATTGATTGCCAGATTTATTTTTCTTTAAGGGAGTATTTCAGATCATCATTATATAAGCAAATGCAAAACTCTTATTAGCTGATCAGCCAGGCCCTGGATGGTGTTACTCAGTCTCTAAAAATCAGTGCTGAAACATGTTCATGCATAAATCACATTTGATCAAGCATAAAAGTTAGTATTGAGCCATGTGGCTGAAGAGTTTAAAGAAAAAGTAAGAACTATAAAATTTGGGCAGCCAGATCAAAAGAAACTGAATACTCTTACACCTATAACTTAAAATTTTTTTCTTAAATGTATTATTTACTGCTATTAGTGGAACCTACTTTACAGCACATATTAAATGATATAACATTTTTAATCTTTACACATATTTTGCATGCATTTATTTAGTAATATTCAAAAAGCATTTTAGAGCAGAATCTTGCTCTAAACAAAATGTACTACAGAAGATCATTCTAATTTACACTAAGTACAAGCTAGAGATATTATGGTGGAGATGAGTCAGTTAAAACAAAGACAAAACACATACCCTCCAGAGACTTAAAGAGGCCTCCGGGATCCGTTCTTTTTAAAAATCATTAGGATTCTGTCAAGAGTAATTTTAAGATGACTGCATATGAATTTTTTGATCTTAAAAACTACCCCAAGAGCAAGTGTTATTATTTTAGAGAAAGCAAAGCCTGAGGGATGTGGAGATTTGCTAAAGTTCTTCTGCTGGTAATAGTGAGTTTTGCAAATCCCAAATGTTTGTTCTTTTTTATTACACTACATTTATCTACAGAAGAAAATAGTAGCTACATGCTAATTAAAAAGACATCACTATAGAAAAGAGGTTGGTATGAATGATTGTTGAACAGTCAAATATAATGAATTTGGTGTAATGATTACAGAAGCACCTACGAATGGTTTTGTAGGGAAATACTGACAATCAAGATCCTATAAGCAGACTTATAAGATGAGTAGCCTTCTCTGGATTATTCCAAGGAGGAGGGAAAGGTGATTTTTTCTGTGCTAAAATATGTTAGAGTATGAATAATATAAAAGTGTTCTAACTTAAGACTCTAATTTCCAAGTGCATTGGTCAATTTCATGGGTTTTATGCTGTGAACTTTCCTGCTTGTCACAAGTGAAGCTACCCTTTATTGACTAGCTATTCACCCATATAACTTCCAGTTAATGATCATTTTAAGGCCATCAATTTGTGGGAAGAAAAAAAAATCAGTATCTTTAATCGTTCACACTTATATGGAAAATTCAATACAAAGGGAGAGTTTAAAAACTTTATTTTAGTGTTCTTTTTTTTTTTTTTTTAATCAATGCAGTATTTTGCTTAAAGGAGGTAAAGAGAGAGAGAAAAAAAAAAAAAAAATCAACCTTCCTGGGAGCTAGATAACCTAAAGACTTCATTATAGTATGATTTAGGGACCCTACCATCTTATTTAGAAGAAAAAGAAAAGTAAGTTAGAGCTCTCTGCACTTCAGGTTTTGCCTTGCTATGCTTATAACCACAATCCCATATGTTATTATATGTGGGACCAGCCAGACTATTT
Organism: Bos indicus x Bos taurus; assembly: GCF_003369695.1. NCBI lineage: Eukaryota > Metazoa > Chordata > Mammalia > Artiodactyla > Bovidae > Bos > Bos indicus x Bos taurus. The sequence goes on from NC_040085.1 coordinate 92,415,825, forward strand.
AATAGCATTCATCTCCTTCAGTAGTAAGGTACTTGTTAAGCATCAAATGTTTCTTCATTTGGCAAAATGTTAGTAAAAAAAATTATTTAGTGGGTTAGAATAAATTAAAGTCTTTAACACGTATTAATGAAAATCCAACTGAACGCCAGTAGCTTGGAGACCAAGAAAGAATGAGAGTTTGCTCCTCCAAGGCCCACTAGCCTGGGGAAATACATCCAAAACAATACAAATGAATAATACGACTAAATTAAAAGAAATAAGTATGAGTTTTCCCCCTGGGTTTTTCTTTCTATCTTATTTCAAGCAGAAGAGGCAGGTGACCCCTAAATCCTTGGAAGGGAACCAAGTCTTCCCCTAACAGCCATATTCTCAAAAAGTGTCCCAGGTAGTGGTAGGACCTAGATGAGGAATGCCTGTGCAGCAGGAGTGGAAAGATTGGGCCTTATCTTTCCCCAAAGTCTCCATGCCCTTAGCACGGTGCAGAATAGGATGGGAAAAGTGGTGTCACATGACGTGAAGGCTCTTCTTAATCCCCTGTGCTGTTTCATCACAGAAATTTTCCAGAGCTCTTGGGGCAAAAAGCTTCTAAAATAGCAGTGCTTAAATTTCTCATCATCCTAGCAGGATGGATATTTAAGGTCAGAATTACATTGATATAAATAAGAACAAATATGGTATAGTCTTTATTCCTGAAACTGGGATGCATATCTATAAAACAGGAAATTGCTTTTATTGGGAGCTGTGTGGAAAAGAAAAATAGGCAAATATATCAATGAAGGGAGTTTCTCTGGGGAAGTGATGATCAACCCGAGAATTAGGTGCAAGAAGAGTTATATGGGGAAGACTGTTCGGGCAATGTTAGATACACGGGGCTAAACATCACTTCTCCACCCATAAGGTGTCCTGAGGTCTCACATGAGTGATGTGATGGTGTTACTTGCCACTGTGCTACCATTTTTAAAAGATAACAGACAGGATTCTGCGCTAGACATATAGCACCCCTGAGGACCTGCCCTCTCCCATCCCTCTGTGTCATATGTGGATGGTCTTCACTCATACTCTGCATCCATCTACACAAAGGTGATGGCAAGAAAGATTCCCAAACAAGCAACAGTCTTTGCCTTTCCCATACCTTTGCAAGCTAAGATTATCTTTGCCCCAGATGCCTCATCAACTTTCTATCCATTTTCAAGATTGAATGAAATATTCACTGTCCTTTAAACGGTGCCTTGGAAAGGTAAACTGAGCTCTTTGCTACCCCACTGAGACTTGGACTCCGTCTCTCACCTGTTGCTCCATCACATGACTTAAATATTAGTGTTCTCCAATAGCTCATGAACCAGAGATTTAAACTAGAACCTCGCACTTCTCTGAAAATTGAATCAGTGCTTAAGAAAGTCAGAGACACTGTTTACCACCTGCTTATTACCTAGACTCCACCCAACCTCTTACACATTGTCCAAACTCTTCATCCCTGGTGGCTCAGATGGGAAAGACTCTGCCTGCAGTGCAGGAGAGCTAGGTTCAATCTCCCAGAGGAGGGAATGGCAACCTACTCCAGTGTTCTTGCTTGGAGAATTCCATGGACAGAGGGGCCTGGCGGGCTACAGTTGATGGGGTTGCAGTCAGACACAACTCACACTTTGCATTGGTAAGAGCTTGGTCCTGATCACAGGAAAGATACACTGCTTTCTCATTGTTCTGAAAACAGATGCTCCCTCCTCTCAGGTTCTAGGGCTATGTCGCTCCTGTTTGTCATAATTGTTGCAAAGGCACATGCGTGTTCTTCTTCCATTCGCCTCCTCCTCTGCGTGATCGAACCAGGCTTCCACTGGTCTGGCACTATATCGAATAGTTTACACCCAACGGCATTCTAGAGCCCGCTGACACCAGCTCCCTGGAGCCATTTGGGCACATCTTGTCCCAAATCCACATTCACTGACTCCATGGTAGTAGCTTGAAGTCTGTTGTGGTGGAATTATTACATCATGGAAAATCTGCAAATCCTGTTAATGCCACAGAAGCTGAGATGACAGAGATAGAAATAGAGCTAGGAGCTAGACAGAGATACAGGGAGAGAGAGAGATAGATGGAGAGAGAGAAAGAACAAGAGAGAAAAACAGAATGAGAGGGAGTTTTAAACTAAGGTTTGGAAACTTTAGAAAATTTGCTCAAGGCTGTGAAATGACGGAGCCAGAATTTAATCCCAGGTGTGTCAATTACCTTAACATCGCACAGACCTTCCATCATCTCTCAACTAGATGCCCTGTGAATTTCCTCTTTCCCAGCCCCCTCAACTTTGAGTTGACCAACTGCCCAAACTTGAACAATTCTGGTTTGCCAGAGGTATATGCAGAGTCAGGGATGAAGGCCACACATGTTTTACTAAACGGATCAGAAGGTAGAAGGAATTGCCAAGAAAGATTGCTTGGGTGATCTTTTGCCCATAACCTCTGGCCAGATGGTGAGTCATCACCTGGTAATGATCAGATGTGCTACCCCAAAGCAACACTGTAGCCATGTGTCTTCCCCCTGAAGCTGGACAGCCTCCAAGGGGCTGGTCAGTGCCAAAAAAAAGAGGGGTGGGGCGCGGTTCTTACCTCTAAATCCAGGATTTGCTTGACTATGAATCACACTTGGGACATACAGGTGTGCAGAAACACAAAATGTTGAGACTATAAACTGAGTCTCGTTTGTATGTACCTTTTGACAAAAGAAAGTGCATGGATTTGATTGACTGTATTACACAATTCATTTATCTTGGAAATTGACCTGAAAGGGTACCACTTTAGATTTGCCCTAAAGTCCCTGTGGCATTCATCAGAGCAGAGTGGCAGGAGAACCTGAGTACAGGAAACCCTAAAGCTTCTAGCAGCTTCCCTTTTAAAGCCTGCTAACCTCTCTGTGAGCTTCTAAATCAAGCCTTAAAACAATGACTTAAGAAAGGTGTCAGGGAAATGCTCTGCACTTTTAAAGATAAGAAGATGGAGACTCTGAGGTAAGTGGACATCTGAGGCCCTCATGAGTCAGTAAAATTATCCAGGAAAACAAATAAATTTCCTTTGCTAACCCCAGCGGAAACCCTTTCTACCACAAGGAATGATTTTATTGTAGTCATTCAGAGGGACAGATTTGCAAAAGCAGGACACAGCTGTCTTCTAAGTTTCCTGTAATTTTCTCAAACATCAAATTTGAAAATTTCCAGGAGGAGTTCAAAGGAGGAAAAAAGATAAACCTGTTCATTTGGGGGAAGTTAAATGGGTATCGTAATGCTAAAATATTAGCACAGTGATCCTTCTCTGGGATGAACATGATTTAGTAAGGTCCTAGATTAACTGAGAGATAGTAAGGGACTTTTCTGTCATACTGCTCCAGAAATTGAGATCCTGGCTCTCTACTCCTCCACGGGGACTTATAAAGTATCTCTGTGTATTTAAAATGAGGGGGGAAAAAATACAAATACTCTGTCTGCAAATCCTTTCTCATTTCATGTCAATATCCACCCCTCCCATCATCCTGTGTTGACAGGACTGATTTGCTAAAGGAGAGTTTAACATTACAAACACCCTTTCATCAGCTTAAAAATTGAGGCGAGTCAATATTTACATCATGTTGCTGATCTTGAAAGTACATACCCTGTTTTCTGACCTAATAAATAGCTGTCACTCTTGCCTCCATCAGAGCTTAGCGGAGAGTGGGTTTGCCTGCTCAATGGTCTCTGCATTCCGGGAATGATCTAATATTTCAGGTCTCTCCTGTGGCAGCAGGTCGATTTCTTTCTCTCGCTCTTTCTTATTGGTTTCCAATGACAGACCTCATAAAACCATTTAGGTCTGCTTAGAGAAAATAAAATCCATAAGCATGCTGGGTTTATCTTTCACCAGAAATGCATGAAATCTAATGCTCCATGAGTGAAGATAAGCAGGATATGTGTTATCTATTTTGCAATGCAATGTTCAGGACATATTTTTAGCCCAAAACACTGGATGAACTTGTATTTCTAGTGCTTACCAGTGAAAAGGAATCATGTCAAACTGGGACAATGAAAAATGTTCATCCTTTCCCAGAGAGTTCATGACACTTGTACACTTGTCCACAACTCTTCTTTCATCCGTAAGTGCTATCACTGCTTCCTGGGTAAGTTTCAGTATGGTTTACTCGGGCCACAGTTATTCCAATGGACATACATTGATTGTAAAGGAATCTCAAGATTTTTTTTTAACTTGTTTTATTTTTCTTTGATTGTTATTGCTGTTGGTTCAGGAGCACAGAAGAGTCTAGGACAGAAATAGGTATTCTTTTTGGACCACTTGCTTCTCAGACTGCAGAAAGCCAACCTCAGAAGAGCTTGGTAAGCACATTTGAAAAAAAAAAAATAAGAAAATGGGAGAGAAAGAGATAATTTGAAAAAAACAGAAGTGTTCTGAAATACTTGAAGGGATATTTTGTCTCACAAAATGTGTATTAAGAAGATGAGGGTAAGAAATCTGTCCCCAAATTCACACAGCATCTCTGGAAGCAAAATAAGAAAAGTGAAAGTGAACGTAGCTCAGTCGTGTCTGACTCTCTGGGACCCACGGACTATACAGTCCATGGAATTCTCCAGGCCAGAATACGGAAGTGGATAGCCTTTCCCTCCTCCAGGGGATCTTCCCAACCCAGGGATCGAACCCAGGTCTCCAGCACCTCGGATTCTTTACCAGCTGAGCCACAAGGGAAGCCCCAAAATAAGAAAGTGTGACGTCAAAGCCCATGGCCCTTTCCTGCCTTCCGCTGCTTCTCTCAGGCTGTGCAGAAAAGACACGATCTATGAACACTCAGTGGGTGTGATCCTGCACAGCTTGGAGGGGAATTCGGCCACAATGCTGTAATGCCATAGAGGGCAATGTGACCCTGCCCCAAACTCGTATGTTTGTGAGCGCGCACGCACGCATGTGTGTGTGTATTGGAGGAAGGGGATCAAGTTCCAGCTTGATTTCTTCTACTTGAAAAACATAATGGTGACTTGCTTCTAAGAAATGATCTTCATTCACTGATAAAACATGATGATATACTGACCTATTTAAATGTCATTTTGTAATTATTAAGACCAAGTAAGTGCAAGGATTTTAAAATTGGCAGGTTCAAACAAAAGACAACTAAATAAAGTATAAGAAAATGGGCAACCCTTGATGTCCTCTGAAATCCATCTCTGAGCTGAGTACCCCATGCTGAAGTCTAACCAAAGAACATTTCCATGTGGCTGATGACTCAGCTCTTGCTATGGATTTAATGTCAGCAGGTATTTTTGAGTTATAAATGACACTGAAAGTCACTTCTTATGTATCAATAACTGTGCCCAAACAACCAAGGTGAAAAGAAAAATTCTACAAATAGGTTTGCAGGAGTTAAAAGTCCTCAACTGTAAGTGGGAAAATGTTTAAAACATCAATTATAAAGGACACTTTAATAATTATGTAAATATATAATCAATAATTAATTAGGCTATTGATTGATTATCAGCCAGGTCAATTTCAGTCCTTGACCTCAATTTTTTTCTTGTAAGATAGGACAACATTGTCTTTTTTCTTTCTCCCCATGATTCAAGGGTGCTAGTGAGAATGTTTTTTAAGATCTTTTCACTGTTAATGGCTCCTTTGTTTTGTTGTAGCTTGGCACAGTATATTAGCCATTATGTGATGAGTTTTTATTATTATAGTTTCTAGAGTATGAGAGGAAATGAGATAAATGATTAATGGCAGAGTAACTTAAGGCAAGATGGAATTATATGGAGTCATTGAAAAATAGATGGGAAATACAGCTTCCCAAATGGAATTTGGTCCAGCTCCAAGGGTAACAGTCTTATCAAAGGTGCCACACAGCTTTATTCATGATCCCAATGGAAGGGGCTCTTGGCATTCTGTCTTAGCGACTGCAGAACACCTTGTAGCAACAGGAAGCTTCTCAGCCCCGGCACGTGATCCATCCTGTCTCAAAGGGGAGCTCTCTTTGCTCCAGGGCTAGCATCATTTTTACACATCAACTACTTTTCATTTTGGCTTTCTAAAGCTGGCGCTCAGTTCACTTCTACTTTGGAGATCTTCTTAGAGATCAGTTATATACACTTCAAATGAAGATGGTTTTGTTTTGCTTTTCAAGGTTGCAAAATAAAGAGTTTGGTGGATTGATGTTGGTCACGGGACCAGAAGATATAAATTCTAATTTCCATTCTGGAATCGCATTTACAGCATAAGCAGAGGCTACTTCTTTACTTAAAATGCAACCCACTCTGCTCGGAGGGGTCACTGCATTGTTGTGAAGACAAGCTGGCACATGTGTAGGAGTGATTCCAGATGAAACAAAGATAACCCAACCAACTAGGTGAATGGAGCTCATAGCTTATTGTCTTATTGTCTTAAATATCAGAATCTTTGAAGTACCAAACAGTTGGATTATTTTCCTTCCAAGAGTACAAGTGAATATTGTCTTCGATGACACTTGGTTGCCTAACCCATTCCAACTCACAAAGAGTCAATATATAAATACATGATTTTTCCTCCAGTTCTCAATGAACGTCTTCTGATCATAAAACAATAATGAATACCATCCTTTTTAACTAATGGTACACTAATAATCAAGGGGGAAATTTTTGATGTTCTGCACACATATTTACTTGAATTCTCAAAAGAACAACATGAGACCATTTTTATTATTATCATTATTTTTACAAATGCTGAAACTGAAATCCTAGGTTAGTCCCTTGCCCAAGTGGCTCCCTGGGACAGGAATCCCACATTTTATTGAAGTTATATTGCTTTTTTAGGAAAACATTTGGGGGTTCTAACTAAAAATACATTTCTGAAAGCCTCAAAAGTCTCTTTAGCTAAGAATTCCCAAAGCAGCTCAAAGAATTTTGCAAGAAGCAAGCTGCTGATTCTCTTCCCTCAGCTTGCCATCAAGACGAAACCTTTCAGAGGAAAAGCTAAAAATAGAGTAGCATTTTTTCCTACCCTGCCCTTCCTGCCTGCCTTCACCCTACTTCACTCATTCATGCTGATCTCTAAGCAGCAGAAAACAAATGGGATCAATCTGGATGTTCTTTCCTAGGAGAGATTCTTCAGGCCAGAGAGAAAGATGATACAGATTAACCACGTGCTGTGGAGGCAAGCTCCATAGAGACAGAGATTAAATTAAGGCTTAACAAGGACATAAACACCATATTTGCCAAGAAGCACATATGGACAAACAAGGAGAAACGGAAAGAACCCAGTGATAGACTAGCTTCCCTAGGATAAAACTAGAATGTTCTAGTCATACCTGTGAAAGAGGTCGCATTTCCTAATAGCTTTTTCCATCCATATATAGTCTGTAAGAAATTGACTTTATTGAAGTATAGTTGACTTACAATGCTGTATTAATTTCGGTATATACACAGCAAAGTGCACACACATATATTCACACATTTTTTTTCACATTCTTTTCCATTGTGGTTTATCACAGGATACTGAGTATAGCCCCTTGCGCTGTATACATGACCCTGCTGTTTGCCCATTCTGTAATACGTTTTCTTTTTTAGTATAATTCTTTACAGTGTTGTGTTAGTTTCGGCTGTGTAACGGAGTGCATCTTCATACATATATCCCCTCATATAGTTTCAAAGAAATAACTGTGCAGCCCTGAGGACCTTGGTATTGTACAAAAAGTTGATAAATTCTTTTCATAGTCTGAGCTCTTGTCAGCTCATGGACAGTTTACCCAATATCACCTTTTAGTCTCTCTTCATGGTATGCTGTCTGAAATTCTCCTAAGGGAAAGCTCCAGCTCAGAATTAGGTGCCCTCTAGAGAAAGGCTGACGAGGCTTAATGGTGTGCAGGCCGCAGATGACTTATCTCTTCAATAAAAGCCTTGGTGTGGCTTAGTAGGTATATGTTACCTTCTCTCTAAAGAGCCCAAGGCGCTGCAGAGATCATTTTCAAAGAGAGCCATCGAATGTCACCGTGCTGTGCAACAGGGGAGCTAGACGCGGAAGGTCAGGGAAGAAGGCTGACGGAGGGACCAGGGAGAGGAGAGGAAGACCAGCGGACAGCAGTCACTCCACACCCCGCAAGGACCACGGTCTGGCCCTGACGATGAATCTTCGGCAGAGAGGAAATTCAGCACTGGAGGGAGGACCCATAACTGTCGTAACTCACTGCTTCCTGCGTGTTTATAGAACTGGGTTATTATACAGGCTGTTAAATTGATACCTTAATTACATGCATTGTGGCCAAGTTATGGCTGTCACGAGAGGCATAAATCTGATCTCTCTGACATGCTCTCAACTAGAGCGTTTTGTTAGGATAGTCTTGAATACAATCTTGATGATAAAAAGAGGATCTGCAATACAAAGATTTACTTTGCCAGTAAATAAATACTGCAACCGTTCTCTAGCCTGCTGCCGATGGATGTGAATTTTAGAAAGAATGCAGCATAATCAGGTGTCAGGTTCTGAAGGAAAGATATTTGCAGAATGTTTAAATGAAGCTCTCTCTCTCTCTCAGCTAATTTAATAGCTAGTTCATATTTACAGCCAGTGTAGCAAAGATAGATTAAGATTTGTAGAAATTCATTTATATATATATATATATATGGATTATGTAAATTTATATATATATACACATAGTTATATATAGAAATTCATACATAGAAATTTCTATGTATTTCTATGTACATATGTATTTCTATGTACATATACAAATTCATTTATATATATATATGGATTATGTAAATATATATATACATACAGTATATATACAGATATACATACAGTATATATACAGATATACATACAGTAAATATATATATATATATATATATATATACACACATACAGTTCATGGCATTCTCCAGGCCAGAATACTTGAGTGGGAGGTCTTTCTCTTCTCCAGGGGATTGTCCCAACCCATGGATTGAACCCAGATCTCCTGCATTGCAGGCAGATTCTTTACCAGTTGAGCCACAAGGGAAACCCAAGAATGCTGGAGTGGGTAGCCCATCCCTTCTGCAGTGGATCTTCCTGACCCAGGATTTGAACTGGGGTCTCCTGCACTGCAGGTGGATTCCTTACCTTCTCTGACTGTATTGCAACTTTCAAGCTACTGTCCTAAGCTGGCATGCACACAGGACTGTAAGCAACCAGTGTATGATATAAATAAAATGCATTTTATCTTCTCCTAGATTACTTTAAGGTATTAAAAAAATAAGTGCACACACTTGTGGTACATATTACTATTAGTTTGCAGTTCCAAATTTATCATGAAGTCTCACTACTGCATTATATGGGAGGAAGAGCTTAACTGTGGAAGCCCAGAGAGAACTGGTAAGGCTTATTTAGGTTAAAAAAAAGAGAGAGAAAAAAAAAAAAAACCATTTAGGACATTCTCATTAAGACCTATATGGAAATGTCCTAAATAGTTCTTTACATAAACTGGTCCATATTATTTCCAAGCAGAACTGCACACATAGCAAGATGTTCCTTACCTGAACTTTGAAGCTATTAAAATAGGTAACAAAAAATATTTCTGGAAGAATAAACTGGAAAATTACGTTGGTGAGGCAAACTGAAGACTGGGGTGGGAAAGAAAAATTTGGGGTATACTCCGTTATAACTACAAATTTTAATTCATGTGAATGCATCATCTGGTTATAAACTAAGCATTTTAAATTGTTATTGGCAACATTTACGATTTTTTTAAACTTATAAACTGTATCTTGGTAAGGATGAGGTGTACTGAAGTTATAATTATTCATTGTATCTCATAAACTCATTTTGGGGGTTGCTCTCTTAGCAGAAATATGGTAAGACTATTCCTTATTTGGAAAAAAAGCAAACCCCTCAGTCAGTGGAGAAGACAGACAGCATGTCCAATACGATAGTCACTATTACACATACGCAGTTGTGTAGTTTCAGCGTCTGAAACATGGCTAGTCCAAACGGAGATATGCTGAAATTATAACATGTATACTTTGGATTTCAAAGACTCAGTAAAAATAAAGGATGAAAAGTATCATATTAATATTTTTATTAATTACATATGGAAATTATACTATTTTAATATATTGGATTACATAAATACATTAAAATTCATTTCATTTGTTTCCTTTTGGGTTTTATTGTGGCTATAATAAAACTAAAAATTACATAGTCTACCCTGCAACCCATGAAGTGCCCCATGCCAGGCTTCTCTGTCCTTCACTATCTCCTGGAGTTTGCTCAGATTCATGTCCACTGAGTCAGTGATGCCATCCAACCATTCCATCTTCTGTCACCCCCTGCTCCTCCTGCCTTCAATCTTTCCCAGCATCAGGGTCTTTTCCAGTTAGTCTGCTCTTTGCATCAGGTGGCCAAAGTATTGGAGCTTCAGCTTCAGCATCAGTCCTTCCAATGAATATTCAGGTTGATTTCCTTTAGAATGGACTGGCTTGATCTCCTTGCAGTCCAAGAGACTCTCAAGAATTTTCTCCAGCACCACAATTCAAAAGCATCAATTTTTTGGTGCTCAGCCTTGTTTACATCCAACTCTCACGTCCGTATGTGACCACTCAGCCCTTATAATTTTTATGAACATGGCAGGCCCTTGCATGTTTTGTTTTGTTTTCTTTTTTCCCAAGGAGACTAGAGAAACAAGATCTTTGTACGTATGTCCATTCAGATGTCTTCAAGTGTCAAGGTTTCAGGTTTTTGGTTTCTATTTTCAAATAAGGCCCTAAACTTGACATAACTTATTTGTCCTTTTTGGGCATTTAATTCTTTCTGAAGTTAAAATACTTTGACTAGTAAAGATTAGGCTTGATCCTTGATTTTTTTTTTTTTTTCTGCTAGAAGAAAGGAGACTTTTTCTGCAAGCATTCCAAGTCTGTAGTGTACCTGACTTTCAAGTTCCATGTTATTTCCTCAGTTCTTCCTTTATCTTTACATAGAACATCCAGTGGTGTTTAGTAATGAACCTCTAATTTCTTATTCTTATAGCTGCTCTTTTCTCATTCCATCTCAACTATCTGATATTTCACATCCAGAAGCACATTCCCTTCTATCTATATATCCTCTCAATTCACCACTGGTCAGTATTTACCATCAGAAGGCCACTTCATGGCAGAGGCAACCTGTGCTCGGCCTCCCACCATGATAGGTCCTTCATCACCAGCTAAGCTGTAAGTGACTTAGCTCAAATGCCCCTTTTGTCTCCTGCTGACTTGGATCACCCTCAATACCCTACCCTGCATGTTAAGTTCTCCAGTAGCTGATGAAATGGAGTCTAATGTGTCAGCATTAATGATGGATCAGTATCTATGGAAAGAACAGGACAAAAGAAATATGGGAAATAGGAAAAAAGTTAAACTCCAAGGCAGGCTGACACAGCCTGGGGTGAATCTAGTGGGCAGCTCCAGAAGAAGATGCCATAGCTCTGCCTGGCTCAGCTGTGGACTGTCACTGTCCTGGAAGGATGTGAGCTTGGAAAAGGCAGCTCTCAGGGGCTTCCCTGGTAGCTCAGCTGGTAAAGAATCTGCCTGCAATGCAGGAGACCCAGGTTCAATCCCAGGGTCTGGAAGATCCTCTGGAGAAGGGATAGGCCACCCACTCCAGTATTCTTGGGCTTCTCTTGTGGCTCAGCTGGTAGAGAATCGCCTGCAATGTGGGAGACCTGGGTTGGGAAGATCCCCTGGAGAAAGAAAAGGCTACCAATTCCAATATTCTAGCTTCGAGAATTCCATGTGTTTGCAAAGAGTCAGACACGACTGAGTAACTTTCACTTTCACAGGAGCTGAGGCAGACCCTGAAATTGCTGAGAATATGGAGATATTTCTTGACAACACGCCCTTCCAGCAGGGTAGCAAGTCCTTCCCCGATGGGGGCAGGAGAAGGACATCTCTGTGCCTGCCGCAGCAAGCACTCATCTAGAGCATACACACACATACACACACACACACACAGAAGATAAACCTCAAGAACTGACAACTTCGTTCACAAGGAGCCTTGAGTATTTAAATTGCCTCGCAGTCTCTCTTTGAGCTCCAGCACATTGACTTTCAAAGTTTGAGGTTTTGGATGACTGTCATTCTACCTATTACTCTACCTGCTATACTGAGGAAGAATCAGCAAAGTTAATTAGGTTTTTGGCTGGAGACATGGATAAAGTTGTCCGTGTGGATGGACGTCATCCTGCCAGTATTAGCTGATGTGACAGTGATAGCCACCTGCCTCCAGGGCGTCTGTTCAGCTGCTCTTTTATCATCGGGGCTAGCCTGGCCAGAGACATTCTCATGCCCTTCACCAGGAGGCATGAGATGCCCCCAGGTTCTTATTATAAAAAGCAGATTGCTTCTAACAGAATAGGCTAACCAGCATATCAATTGTCATACATTTGCAAAAATTCCAAATGTGTTTCTTTCAAAATTCAGAATCACATTTATTGATGCTTTGGAGCCTGGAAAACAATTTTAGGCACTAGAGAGAAATGAGGGATGAGAAAAAGGGTTATTTTACTGTTCACTGCATGCGATTCAGAAGGTTCAACCTCATATAACTGAAGATTTTGTGACTCTTTCTTCTGGGACTGTGTGTGGTAGTCGCTCAGTCGTGTCCGACTCTTTGTGACCAGTGGACTGTCACCCACCAGGCTCCTCTGTCCGTGGGGATTCTCCAGGAAAGATCCCTGGAGTGGGTTGCCATTTCCTTCTCCAGGGGATCTTCCCAACCCAGGGATCAAATCCAGGTCTCTTGCATTGCAGGCAGACTCTTTATAGTCTGAGCCACCAGGGAAGCCTTATTCGTCTGAAGTCTACCAAAAATAATTATAATGTACATAATTTCTTAAGTGGACTATGTGCCAGTCATTTTATATACTTTATTTTTATTTCAAAAATAACTCCACGAAGTGTATGTAGACACTGAGTCTTAGACCCTATAACGGAATTTCCCAGCGTCCCATGAGTCATGTGTTAATAGAGGTAGCCGCTCTGCCAGACAGCTAGCAGATGACATCCTTGCATTTGAAGTAGAAAGTGAAGCATATTAAGATTAAACAGTATGTCCACACTCGTGTTAAAATGTTAGTCCTTACAACGATCCTTTACTTTGGGTGGGGAAGCATTTTATCCCTGTCTTAAATATGAGAAATTTAAGGTTCCTAAGATCAAAATGGCTTGCAGAAGATAATATGCTTAGTCACCTAAAGATATAAAAATTAAATCCAAGTGTGTATGTTGCCTTCGTTTTCTATTTTTTCCCCCAAAAGGCAGTCACAAATCATGCATAGGAAAATATTATCTGTAAGCTTCTAATAAAACCAGTAAGTCCTAATTGCATATTACCAAACCATCCAAACAATCTTCCACAAATAATGAGTTTTGTTTGAGGAAATTAAAACACGGTTTATTGGAAAGGGCATTCAGCTGAGCAATAATGCCTGAATTCCAAGCGTGGTTTCTCTCTCAAATTCCACTACAACTGAGCTGTGGCTGTGACTACTGTTGCTGTTGCAAATGTCAGTAGAGAGTTACAGATCTGGCCGCACGGAGAGGCGCTCCCCTCCACGCTCATACATGGCTGTATACTCCTCTCTAATGTACTGTGAGTTGGGTGTCGTCATCTCCATTTTCTAGATAACCAAATGGAATCCTAGGGAAATTCATTGCTCAAAGCCATATGATATATCTAGTCATTAAAAAGCCAGTTCTTTGAAATCATAGCCATGGATTTTTTTTTTTTTTTAAACCAGCTCAGTCACCTGTGAGCTTTGTGATTTGGAAAAGTTATTTAATCTTCCTGGTCTCAGTTTTAAATGATAAAATTTGGATCAGATAGTCCCTAAGGATCGGAGAAGGCAATGGCACCCCACTCCAGTACTCTTGCCTGGAAAATCCCATGGATGGAGGAGTCTGGTAGGCTGCAGTCCATGGGGTTGCTAAGAGTCGGACACGACTGAGTGACATCACTTTGACTTTTCACTTTCATGCATTGGAGAAGGAAATGGCAACCCACTCCAGTGTTCCTGCCTGAAGAATCCCAGGGATGGGGGAGCCTGGTGGACTGCCATCTCTGGGGTCGCACAGAGTCCGACATGACTGAAGTGACTTAGCAGCAGCAGCAGTCCAGAAGGATACATCCAACTCTGAGAGTCTCTGTTTTTTGGTATTGTTTTCAATTTAGATGGGCCCTTGTGTTACTGGGCTCCCATGGGACCTCCAGCAATTTGATTGTAACTTACAGCATCAGGAGGTGATTAGAAATCAATTTCACTTCCAGCAAGTTTCTTGCTCCATGAATGGAATCCCTTCTCTTAGAGTCACTCATCATGAGCCTAAGGAAAATGGGAATTAATCTAACTCTCCAGGAGTATATAGTGGTGTGGGGGTGTTAATTTTTCCTGGGCAGGGGACACAGAGGTGGAATGGTATTAATTCTCACATATATTTGGTCATTATCTTTCATTCCACCTGCTGTGAGCATCCATTCTTTTATTTCTGTGAGCTCAACACTCCTCCCACTTTTTTTTTATTGGCTTTAAGCTTCATTTTCTATTAAATGACCTGAAGGAAGCTCTGAAAGGGGGCCAAGAAGCCAAAAAAATAAAAAAATAAAATAAAAAAGAAGATGCAAAAAATTCATTTGCTATCAATGATCAGAGTATGAGTTATTTCCTTTCTATTTCTGATAAGACTCATAAAGTCATTTAGAAATTACAAGGCTTAGACAGTCATTCAACTTTTGATTATTAACATGCCGTACCCTGAGTCTGGTGAACATGGAGTAAGTGGATTTTGAGGCATTGTAATCAATCATAATGAATGGAATTGCATGCATATTTCAGAAATAAACTAAAAGTTAGGAAGATATTTCAAAGTATATTGCATTCCAAAATTCTAAAGCTATCTCCAAAGAGAATCCTTGGTATACTGTAGAGTTTGGGGTTTCATATTTGCGTGGGTTTGAATCCCATCTCTAGCACTCGGTGGTCTGTGGACCTTCGGTAAACAGCCTCTTCAGTGACATCTGGAGAAGGGCATGGCAACCCACTCCAGTATCCTTGTCTGGAGAATCCCATGGACAGAGGAGCCTGGGAGGGTACAGTCCATGGAGTTGCAAAGAGTCGGACACTACTGAGCCACTAACACTTTCACATTCAGTGACATCAGAGTAAGAATATTTACATTAAAAAGTTTTCATGAGGATTAAAGAGAATAACATTTATAAAGTGTGTCAAACAGAATATAATGAAATGAGGGCCCTAATAATTCTTGATTTCCTTCATTAAAGAGATAGATAAAATTTAATTTCTGATAT
The DNA here is from genome assembly GCF_003369695.1 of Bos indicus x Bos taurus. Classification (NCBI taxonomy): domain Eukaryota; kingdom Metazoa; phylum Chordata; class Mammalia; order Artiodactyla; family Bovidae; genus Bos; species Bos indicus x Bos taurus. The sequence continues at coordinate 92,431,127 of NC_040085.1, forward strand.
CTTATTTTTTCAGTGAATGAGAACTGCAGGGTAATATTTATATTGGAGAGAATAATACTCTTGAATGACCCTGAGAAGAAAAAAAAGAGCTTCGCTTCCTTTCCATTTAGAATTGCTGTACAGAAATTACTGGAGAAATTCATTTGAAATAAGAACTTTCATACCTGAGCCACTGCCCAGAAATTATGGCACCACTTCTGGGAAGTTTCAAAAACACTTTGAACTTAACTTTCTAAAGTTGCCTTGCATTCTGTACTGCTGGCCCCCCTGCACATCCATGACTTGGCTGGAGCTGATGCTGGCTGTGCCAGCATACTTTCAAGCTGATCAAGGCATAGAGCCTTGAAAATTTCATGAGGTTCTGTTTTTGTGAGATTTCCAGATTTATACCAAGCTTTACAGATCCCAATGGGATGCATAATTCAGGAAAAAGAAGAAAGCAGAGAAAGCCTACCAACTCTAAGATACAGTGGTTGATATGCTTAATTCAGCTTGAATTAGGGACCAATTGGAAGTGTGACTTCTTGTTTCACCCCTAGTGGAGAAAATCTCTGATTGTTTCATAGGATTGCCTTTTAAATGTAACAGTAGTAGAAAGTCCCTAGAAACTGGAACAGAATAATATCTGGCAACACTAATAAAGATTTTGAATCAAGTCCCAGACTAAATCAAAGCAGGTATGTGTTCTCCTGGATTAACCATAAATTTCCTTGTTTTCATGCCTTTTTAATGGGGTACTAATCAAGACGTATAGACAGTAGTTTTTTTTTTTTTTAGCATTTATTTGATATCTGTTAAATGAGGTACTATTTCTTACTTTTTTATTACTATTTTATTTATTTTTAATTTTTACAATATTGTGTTGGTTTCTGCCATACAACAATGGAAATCAGCCATAATTATACATACATCTCTTCCCTGCAAAACCCCTCCCTCCCCACATCCCATCCCTCCAGGCCATCACAGAGCCCCAGCCTGGGCTCTCTCTGCTCCACAGCAACTTCTTACCCGCTCTCCGTCTTACACCTGATAGGGTGTCTACGCTGATGCTTCTTTTTCCATCCGTCCAACTCTCTCCCGCCCCTACTGTGTCCACATGTCAAAGAGAAAAACAAACATAGTCTATTAACTCATTTATATGGAATCTAGATACATGGAATTGATGAACCTATTTACAGGGAAGGAATGGAGACACTATTTCTTATTTTGCTTGATTGTCTATTGTTTTAATGTTGAATACAGCATGTACAACTGCCAATAATAATATAGTTTACTGTTTTTCCATCAGTCACTTCTGAAAAACTCTTGCCTATTCAACAACATTGATTGTGTAACAGCTAATCCATTTCCTCATTTGTAATTAGACGTATAAGTATCAATCAGAGTTTCTGCACACCACGAGACATCCAGCATGGCACACTGATCTGATCCAAACCTAGGCAAAAGGAAAGAGACATGGCGACCCGCTTAACCTAGAGCAGCAGCAGTATGGAATAATGTTCAGCTGCTGCCATGATCTGATCCAAACCTAGGCAAAAGGAAAGAGACATGGTGACCCACTTAACCTAGAGCAGCAGCATCATAGAATAATGTTCAGTTGCTGCCAGATTTCTAAAAACATTGGAAGCAAAACACTCACTTGACTGTCTCTGCTAGTTTATAATGAGGGTTTCCAGGCTGAGGACCATTATTTCATTCATATTTTCATCTGTTTATTTGTTCAGAAAACAATTTTTCATCTTGTATCACGTACTAGGTGCCAGATAGAGACACAATATATCCTTTGTCTGATGTATTTGCTAGCATAGATTCAGATGGAAACACTGAAGAATGAATCTTAATATAAATATTCAAAGAAATGAGTTCACTTGTCATAAAAATAAGGTATTCTTTGTATAGCCAATTTTTGACACTGATATTTCTTATATCCTTCAGTTCAGTTCAGTTCAGCTGCTCAGTCGTGTCTGACTCTTTGTGACCCCATGGACTGCAGCACGCCAGGCCTCCCTGTCCATCACCAACTCCCGGAGTTCACTCAAACTCTTGTCCATCGAGTCGGTGATGCCATCCAGCCATCTCATCCTCTTCATCCCCTTATATCTTTACTCTATGTCTTGAAAAAAACATTTATTTTCCAAACATTTGAGACTATTTGAAAATGGATAAAGAAGGTTGATATGGCTCAGGATGGTCTTCCATAAAACAAAAACAGTCATGTAACAATATGACATGAGACGCCTCTCCTGATGTGCTTGTGTTTCCACTGTCACTTCACCACTCTCACCATAAGCGATAGGACCTTATGTCTTATAGTGGATATACTGTCTTATAGTGGATATACTGTCCTATATATACACTTTGCTGTCATTGCTGTTGCTGTTGTTGTTCAGTCACTGAATTGTGTCTGACTCTTTGCCACCCCATGGACGGTAGCCTACCAGGCTCCTCTGCCCATGTGACTTCCCAGACAAGCAATCTGGAGTGTGTTGCCATTTCCTTCTCCAAGGGATATTCTTGACCCAGGAATCAAGCCCACATGTCCTGCATTGGCAGGCAGAGTCTTTTACCTCTGAGCCACCAGGGAAGCCCATGTACACACTGCTATGTGTAAAAGCTAGCTAATAAGGACCGACTGTACAGCACAGGGAACTGTATTTGGTGCTGTGTAGTGACCTGTGTAGGAATGGAGTCTAGGAGAGAGTGGATATATGTATAAATGGGCTTCCCTGTTGACTCAGATGGTAAAGAAGTTGCCTCCAAAGCAAGAGACCTGGGTCAACATATATGCATGGCTGATTCACTTTCCTGTACAGCCAGAAACTAACTCAACATTGTAAATCAATAAAAAAATTAATTTAAAAACCATATTTGAATCCTAAAAAGTAAATAAATAAAATCATTCTAATTAGATTAAAAAATAAAGGGGATAAAAATTGAGCAATATGTCTAGGAGGTTAAATACAAAGTTTTTGTTTATTTTCCAGTGGTTGGTAGGAAGATGTTAATCTTTAATTGGCATTGATTAGTTGATTACATGCAGCCTTAAGGATCTAAGACTTTAGCTTCCACAATTAATAAAATAATCTTAGGAGAAAAAGGCCAAGATTTGGAGGCAGCAGACTTTAATGTAGGTCCCAACTTCACTCATTAGCTTCATGGCTGTGGCCAAAGTGGTTTCATCTTTATGTCTCAGAACCATTAATCCAGAACACGGGGATATACACACAGCCCTTCTTCCCAGACTCAGACTCTGAGCATCAGCAATGTTATCATGTGACTTTTAACTGGTCAAGGGTTGATTTGAAAAAAAAAAAAAAGTTCCCTTTCAAGACCATGAGGAAGGGCAGAATGAATGGAAAGATGACAGAAATTTATCAGGATAAAGGATGAATAACATCCAGGAATTGACACAGGAAATCCTAAAAGCTCAGGATCTTAATACAGTATAGTTGTATAGCACACACCTGCCTCAACCCAAAGCAGCCTATAGATTCGGAGGAAGGGAGGTCTTTTTCCTAAATGACATTTGTGGCCCTCAGAACCACAGATGGATTTTATGCATCTAGCTTGCCAGAGAGTGAAAAGAGATATTAAGCCAAAGAATCTCATAGGGAATTTGGGGCCAGGTCAGGAAGTGGTATATAATCACTCTTCCCACTTTCTCCTGTCTAGAGCTCATGCTGAAGACCACCCTCCCCAAAATATGTGTTCTTAAAAATGTAGGCTTTCACTGCCCCCATCAAATAATGGGAAAAAATAATCATGAATACATAGCATTAACTCATCTACAAAAATCTCCTGAAAGCATGAGGCTTACTAATGGTATCCAGAAGTAGTTCTGAGGACACAAGAGTTATATACAGAGTTTAATGTCTAAATTGTGGATCACAGAAGTTATTCTCATTTTATGATCCCTGGATGCCTAGATGTTAATTATGATAGCAACAGGAGGCTTCCAGTTATTATCTAAGGAAAGAATGTGCTTGCTAATTAAAATGAAAAAAACAAACAAAAAGCTCAGGTTAGCTAAATATCAAGCATCTAATTAAACAAGGCAATCTAATATCTTTTGAAAATTACTGCTTTTATTGCATGCTCAGGTTTATTTGTCTTGATTAATGCAAAATTAGAGGTTTACTTATGCTTTTCCTGTACATATTTGTTTGGTTGACAGAATCTCCCAAATACAGAATCCCTTGAAGGAAATACTAAAACAACTTGTAAAATGGTAGTGAATGATCATCCTAGATCTAACCATTAGACATAATAGGAAATCAAATTTGAATTAAGTAAGATGTATTTTGTGGGTGACCCTTCACCATTTATTCTAATGGTGATCCTCAAAGGTTGATTGAAATTGTTAAGTGGATTTTCAGTATTGACCAAATCATTCAGAGAATCAACAGGAGCAAACATGTCCTTAATCACTATGACCTAAACACTGACCCTTTCTTCGAAATCAGACAAGTACATGAATTCAACTGGTGGTGAAACTTAGGTACTGAAATTCTTTACCAATTTCATCGGTCATTTTATTCAGTCATGCTGAAATTCAAGTCTTCAGTTTTACATAAGAGAAAATAGAAGTTCATATAAGAAAAGGGACTTCCTGGTTAAAAGAAAGAAAGAAACAAACAAAAATGCTGTCTTGTCTTCTAGCCCAAGCTCTTTCCATACTGCTTGAAACATGTATAAGTCTCAAAAATCTGTTCATCATTCATTGGCCGATGTGATGCCTAAATCCAGATCTAGAGAAGTCATGATCCCTATCACCCTCTCAGAACTATAAAGAGATAAGAAAAATAGCTCAAGGAATGAAATAAGAAGTCAAAGGAAGTGGGCTCAAGGAGAATTACTTTTTATCAGGATGCAAACTTATTTTACTTTTTCTTCCTTTTAAAAAGAAATCACTCCTTAGTCAAGTGGGCCAGATATGTCCATGTTCTTTTTTCATGCAAGCATGCCTTTCAGTTTGGAAATGGCAGTAGGTCAGGAGCGGCCTCTAAAGCAGAAGTTGAAAAGCAGTGGCTCTATGACCATTAGATGATGGTTTTCATTTCATTTTTGTCTGCATTCAAATTAGTTGCAAAAATTGAAAAACTGGGAGATTTCAGAGAAAAACAAAGGAACAAACAATCCTGGATTTCTGGCTTCTTTTGAGAAATGGGATGGTCTAAGAACTCTGTCAGCATTTCTGGAGCTGACTGGCAGGGATAATGTTCAGATAGGACATCTCCTCTCCAGTTCACCTGAGGACCAACTGTTCCCTAATTATTTACCTGCCTTTGGAGCCCAGGATCACCAAGCACTTTCCTCCATCTGGTCTAATCCATGAGTGTGTCACTTTCTTAGTGGAGAGTGTGTGAGTTTTCTGTCTGAGACACTGCAGTGCACTATCAGGACAGATCAGAGGACTTAAAACCGGATGTCTTCCCTCTCTGCATCTTCATGAAAGTAAATTTATCTCCCAGTGGCATCATCTGTAAAATACATTATTAATTCTGTTTTATAATGCTTCTCTGATTTCCCAATAACAAACAGAGAAACTTGATTCACAGGACATGCCCCATAAGTAAACTCCATTCCCTTTCCAAAATTCCCCTATTTCAATCAGCAAATATTTCAAGATAATTTATTAAGTTATTGCAACTTTCAAAGTACTTAGCAGTGCTTTAGTAATGATTCTGTTCTAGTTGATAGCATTAATCAGATTTAGTAAGTTTAGAAATAATAATAATAGCCAACATATATCCAGTATTTGCAGCGTGGGCGTGCTCAGTTGCTGAGTCCTGCCCAACTCTTAGCAACCCCATGGACTGTAGCCCACCAGGCTCTTCTGTCCATGGAGTTTCCCAGGCAAGAATACTTGAGTAGGGTGTCATTTCCTTCTTCAGGGCATTTTCCTAACCCAGGGATCCAACTCATGTCTCTTGTGTCTCCTGCATTGGCAGGCGAATTCTTCACCACTGAGCCACCTGGGAAGTCCCACATGTAGCATATCAGAAGTTTTTTTTAAACACAGAAACATTTTGTAAATGTTAAATGATATACTTCTTATATTATTAAAAAAAATATGGTGCATTTGTGATTTTCCTGACATCCTTGCATTGAATAAAACATGGCTAGGTAGGGGGAGTTTAGTCAATTTAAAGTTCACTTGAAAAAGTATCATAAATAAAAACGTGGCAGATCTGCATTCGGATATAATAAAAGTGTGATGATTATCATCTAAAAGATAATCATTCAAAAATGCCAGTTTAGGAGGTTGATATCTGAGTAGTCTACCATCACATTTAGAGCTCAAATGTTTAACCTCGACAGATGCTAACACAAAAAGGTGTTGCAGACCCAACACTTACTCGCTAATGGCCAAGCTGTCAGGAATTTAACTTCTCTGTTGTAAATGTATTTCTCTCATGCCCTCTCTTTGGTCCGTGCTTATTTACACTAAGAACATTACCTGCACAGCACACCTGTTTATTCCAGGAGACAGGTGGCTTAAAAAAGCAAATGAGCCTAGCTCCCATGACATTTTGTTAAAAAATAAATAATGCAAAGCAAAATCTCTTATGGCTCATGAAGACTTGCTAATCAGGCAGATGTCCTCTGCGTAGTTCCTTGGGGCCTAAAATGCAAATACTGATATGCTGATAATCGCTGAACCCTAGTCTCAGTAATTGTTTCTATCCTCATTATCTTCTATTATTCCCCATAAAAAAAATCCATTTTTAGCTAAGAAATCTGGTGCACATAATACAACTGATATCAAAGGTTTAATGGCCTTGCCATCAATACATTGAATTAATCTCTCCTTAGCAGTAATGATTCCTCAGACAGGGCAACAGATAATAACACCATAGCACTAGGACATTCAGTGGATGGTTCTCACCCATTGAAACTTAACATTATGGCTAATTGGTCATTGCTAGCTATTCTTTTAGATGTACTGGTTATGTCTCCCCATAAATATCTCAATTCCAGCTTACTTGCTTAAGAGAAATGTCTTTATTGGCAGCATGACACATCATTGAACTATACAACAGGGCACCATCCTTCAACTTAGACAGTGCTAAAGAACATATCATGTCAGATGGTCTAATAAAAAAGCAGAACCCACATTACCACTCAGTAAAACTAATACAAAAAAACAAGTTATGACTGTGAAAATGTCTGTTGCCAATCTTTACCTCAAGCGTTTTTCTTTTTCATTTTTCTTTTGCTTCCCTTTAATTTTCCAGTAGTCTCTTAAATTACGTCCCAGGAAAGTCATGAATTTTTCTCTTCATTGTACCATTTGTTAGGTTTAGTCACTAAGTCCGACTCTTTGGTGACCCTGTGAACTGTAGCCTGGCCTGACTCCTCTGTCCATGGGATTTTCAAGACAAGAATATTGGAATGGGTTGCCATTTCCTTCTCCAGTTATTTGCTATAAATGAGAAAACTAGCAGAACAGAATAACTGGAAGGAGAAATAAGATTAGACTCTGGCAATGGAATGTAAGTGTACTGCCATCTATAGGCTGGCAGTAAATTCCTGATCAGAATGAGGCTCAGGCTCACCCACAATGTTCATACAGGAATCAGGTGTTTCCTGATAGTTATTAACTCTGGGGATTTTAGGAGAATATCTGGTCAATATCACCTTGCTTTATTTCTCCTTACTTAATAGATTTTTATTTGACTTGAAGACATGTGAGTCAAAAGTGAAGGAAAGATAGGTCAAAATTCCAAGTTTAAAGTAATATTAGAATATTCACCTTTTAAAAAATGTTTTTTATTGGCTGGCTATCAGCAAGTCTTTTAAGCAAGAATAAAAATTAAATATTAAGGTAAATTTATGTTGGTCACTTGAAATAAATTTGAAAGTCATAAATCATTTACCCTTTGGGTTCCTATATTCTCTAGCCAGTAATAAAATTATCTTCTTTATCTTCATATATCATCTTTCTATCCTATAAATTGGAATCATGCTTAGTATTTACAACTACTAAGTAAGGAAAGAATATTCAGAACACTATTTTGAAATACGTACCCATATTTATTCACAGATTTTTATTTTGCCAGAAATACCCAATCCAGATTTTGACAAGATCTCTGATCTATACAGGTTTTTTGCAAAATATTCTTCCTTCATCAGTCTTCTGACACTGGGTTTAAAAGTCAGTGTGGGACCCTGTGGAAAGCACCCTGGGGCAATGCCTGGAGGAAAGAAGGCCAAAAGTTGATCTTGGCCTAGATAGCATTTCTTAAAACATGCAAAATTCAACAGACGCGGGCAGGGCAGTACTACAGGTTCTGCCAGAGGCCTGCCAGGAGACCAGCTGCAGTTGTCACCACAGGTGGCTTCCAGGGACATCCCAGCGGAAAGACACAAAGCAGTTGCTAATCATCCTGTTTCACCCCCGCTGTTAACACATGTTGTCTGAAAATCTCTCCCAGCACTGTCTTACCGCCTTGGATTAAAAGTGCATGTGTTCAAGGCTTATCTCCTTAGGTAGACTGTCAATCATGACTTAAGAATAGTGGCCTTATGGCCTCGCAGTCAGACGTACAATGCTTTGAGCCTATTAGGAACAATAAACGGTTATTAGAAACAATAAATAGTGAAAAAGACTGAGAAGCTGAAAACTGCCTCTGTGTATTAAAATCTAGAATACCTACATCACTCATGTTGCTGCTGCTGCTACTGCTGCTAAGTCGCTTCAGTCATATCCGACCCTGTGCGACCCCATAGACGGCAGCGCACCAGGCTCCCCCGTCCCTGGGATTCTCCAGGCAATAACACTGGTGTGGGTTGCCATTTCCTTCTCCAGTGCATGAAAGTGGAAAGTGAAAAGTGAAAGCAAAGTCGCTTAGTCGTGTCCGACTCCTAGCGACCCATTTGCCAGGCAAGAGTACTGAAGTGGGGTGCCATTGCCTAGAAATGGCTTCTCTCCAGCCATCTACTGCAGAAGTAGAAAGCATATCTATCCTTGCCAATTAAGAGCCTATATCTGCTTAATCCTCCTTATTCTTATCCATATGCATCTTCTTTAAGTTCATCCCCCAGGCATTTAGAACTTGCTCTATTTATACCTATGGAATTAGAATAGCAATGATTATTGATATTATTTGAGAATTTATTATATTCCTAGCATTGTAACTGATTTGGAAAACACTAGCGTGGTTTCCTTGGAGCATGTTCTACTCCATCCGATTCAGTCTACATGCATTTCACTACGTGAGCACTGCTGAATCTCAGAGTTATGACTATGACTCATGCCCAGTTCTATCCCATGTGATTCTGTCCTGCAAAGGTCACTGGCTTGGAAGTCAGAGGCCCTAGTGCTAGTACTGGCTCTCCTAGTTACTGAATGTGGGATTACTAAGTCACTTAATTCCACTAAATTGGAAGGCCTTAGTTGCCTTGACTTCCCTGGTGGCCCAGACAGTAAAACATCTCCCTACAATGAGGGAGACGTGGGTTCAACCCCTGGGTCGGGAAGATCCTCTGGAGAAGGAAATGGCACCCCACTCCAGTACTGTTGCCTGGAAAATCCCCTGGATGGAGGAGCCTGGTAGGCTACAGTCCATGGGGTTGCAAAGAGTCAGACATGACTGAATGCCTTCACTTCACTTCACTTTTTAGTTACCTTGTATTTGTAAAGGCGCTAGCACTTCTTCAGATGTTCTTAAAGTGTGTTCATGTGAGAAAGCAGTGTGTAAGCTATAAATTCCTATAAACACATACACACAGAGGTCAATCATTACTATTGCTACCAGATTAACATTGGAAATCAGCAGAGTGATAAGAATCACTCACCTTCCAGAACGAGCTAAACACCTCCTCTCCAAGAGTCTTCAGTGACTGCCATAACCTAAGTCAGGATTTCTGGCACTGGAATTGCGTTTAGCAGTCTCTAACTTCCAGTGGTCATGTATGGCTGTGAAAGTTGGACTGTGAAGAAAGCTGAGCGCCGAAGAACTGATGCTTTTGAACTGTGGTGTTGGAGAAGACTCTTGAGAGTCCCTTGGACTGCAAGGAGATCCAACCAGTCCATTCTAAAGGAGATCAGCCCTGGGTGTTCTTTGGAAGGAATGATGCTGAAGCTGAAACTCCAGTACTTTGGCCACCTCATACGAAGAGTTGACTCACTGGAAAAGACACTCATGCTGGGAGGGATTGGGGGCAGGAGAGAAGGGGACGACAGAGGATGAGATGGCTGGATGGCATCACTGACTCGATCGACGTGAGTCTGAGTGAACTCTGGGAGTTGGTGATAGGGAGGCCTGACGTGCTGGGATTCATGGGGTTGCAAAGAGTAGGACACGACTGAGCAACTGAACTGAACTTGCTTCAAATATATCAGTTTTCCCTGACTTGCTCACTGAGGTCAAGGAGTTCTTCCTAAGAAAGCACTTCTACCATGGCGTGTCCACATACACTATGCTTAATAGGAAACTTGGTACAAAATAGGGATAAATGTATATATAGAGTCATATAAGGAATCTTCTCTTTGTATCAGAACCCTGTCCTGTGCCATGTCAAAAGCATCTTTCTCTAACTTTACTCCATTTATGGCTGCAGGGGCCAATTTCTCCTAAGCTTCCAACGGCTTCTCTTCTAGCAGGTACAACCTCTGCCTGAGGCCAACGAAGTAGCTTTTACTTGCTGTTCGGGGCTTCTCTTATACCCTGACAGCTAAAATGTGTGTGTGTGGGGCGGGGGGAGGTTTGGGGATGGAGGTCAATGCCCAGGGACCATTTTTTAACCAATGCAGTAAGAAGAAGCAGATAGGTGTTTCCGTCTTTGATTCCTTAGGGAATGTTCTGAACTGCATTTCCGAAGCCTTCTCAGGAGGCTCAGGCAAACTCAAGTGCCTGTAGCCCATGAGATGGATAACACCTTCCTCTTACTTTTGCTCCTTCTTCATTTTATTCTCTTTATCCAGTATTTGCTACCTCTGGGATCATCTTCCCAAATAAACTACCCAAATATTAGCTTCTGTTTCAGGCTCTGTTTTCAGGAAATCCGATTAAGAAGCCATCTCTAAGGCCTCAGCAAGAATTTGGCATCAGAATGACTTAGACCTTAGTGAACCTTCTTTTTCTCCTTTAGATGCCTTTAAATTCTAATGCTAAGTCTGTGTCATATTAATGAGTACATATGTGCTCATCAGATAATGAAGACCAGGTGTAAACATACAAACAAGTGAGGTACTCTTTTCAGGCTTAGTCTGTGCTGAGTCACACAAGCATGATCCTAACAATTCACAGAGCTGGAAAAATAAATCAGACTCTAGCCCTTCTAAGCATCATCTAAATTTCTGCACTCAGCTCACTGAGACAGAATAAAATGTTGGCAGGTACCTCATCCTATGTAGGAACACTGTATTTTGCTGTAGCCTTTACAGGAATTGGAATAGTAATCTGTTAAAAAATTTTTTTGAAAAGTTCAGGGAAACTTAGAAATATCCAAATATTTATGTATCTCTACCATTACCACTTCCTCCCCAATAAAATAAAGAAGATCTGTGCCTATCATGGGATGACTTCCCTGAGAATTCTGGCAGAATGAATCAGAGCTCTCATTCAGGTATCCCGTCAATATAGCTTTCTGAAGCAACGTTCCCTGTGTTTACTGCAGCCTAAGAGCTGTTCCCCAGCAACTGGTGGCTTCCTCAGTATAACTGGTAATAATAGCAATGACAATAATATTAATAATTGAGATGAGAAATTTTCATGTGCCACAAATGTATATTTTATATAATTTTTAAAAGTTCATTCTGAAAACATTCAGTTCAGTTCAGTCACTCAGTCGTGTCCGACTCTTTGCGACCCCATGAATTGCAGCACGCCAGGCCTCCCTGTCCATCACCAACTCCCGGAGTTCACTCAGACTCATGTCCATCGAGTCGGTGATGCCATCCAGCCATCTCATCCTCTGTTGTCCCCTTCTCCTCCTGCCCCCAATCCCTCCCAGCATCAGTCTTTTCCAATGAGTCAGCTCTTCGCATGAGGTGGCCAAAGTATTGGAGTTGCAGCCTCAGCATCAGTCCTTCCAATGAACACCCGGGACTGATCTCCTTTAGGATGGACTGGTTGGATCTCCTTGCAGTCCAAGGGACTCACAAGACATTACATACTGTTAATACATGATAGTCAGCCCAGTGGCTCAAGATGGTAAAAAAGTCTGCCTGCAGGGCAGAAGACCCAGATTCAATCTTTGGGTTGGGAAGATCTCCTGGAGGCAATACACTCCATTATTCTTGCCTGGAGAATCTCATGGGCAGAGGAGCCTGGTGGGCTATATAGTTCATGGGGGTCACAAAGAGTCGGACATGATTGAATGACTTTCACTTTCATATAATATATAGTTATATATGACTCCAACTATGCAACATTATGGAAAAGGCAAAACTATGGGAAAAAAAATTTGAAGTTGCCAGAGGTTGATGGGAGATTAATATGCGAAGCACACAGGATTTATAGAGCAGTGAAAATAATCTGTGATAATATAATTAAGGATGTGTGTCAGTATGCATTTGTCTAAATGCATAGAACTTATACAGCATCAAGAATAAATCCTCATATACACACTACTGAATGTAAAATAGATAACTAAGGCCCCACTGTATAGCACAGGGAACTCTACCCAGTACTCTGTTATGGCCCATATGGAAAAAGAGTCTAAACAGAGTGGGTATGTGTATATGTCTAACTGATTTGCTTTACTCTTTAGCAGAAACTAACACAGGGGCTTCCCAGGGGGCTCAGTGGTAAAGAACCCATTGCCAGTACAGGAGATGCAAGAGACACAGGCTCAGTCTCTGGGCTGGGGAGTAGGAAATGGCAACCCATTCCAGTATTCTTATCTGGAGAATTCCTTAGTTAGCAGAGGAGCCTGGTGGGCTACAGTCCATGGCGTTGCAAAGAGTTGGACATGGCTGAGAAAATGAGCATACACCCACACACAGAAACGAATACACTGTAAGTCAACTGTACTCCAACAAAAATGTTGAAAAGAGGGAACCTTAATGCAAACTGTGGAGTCTGGGTGACAAAAATGGGCCATTGTAGGCTCTTCAACAGTAACAAATGCACCACCCTGGTGGGTGGGGACTATTGAAAAAGAGGAAGGCTGTGCATGTGCTGGGGCTCTGAGTACATGGCAGATCTCTGTACTTCTTTTTCAATTTTGCCTTGAACTTAGGACTGCTTTGAAAAATATATTCTTAATAAAAAAATTTTTAAAGTCAACCTTTATTTACTACAAATCCCTCCACCACCACAATCACCAGTCAAAGAATTGGCCCTGCTCCTCAGAATCCATGAGCAGCAACCCCAAAGTCATCATGATGGGAAGTGGTGAGTGGATTTTTTTTTTTTTTTTTAAGCTAATGGCACCAAATTTGACTCTACTGTAGGCATCTGGTAGGTGGGGAGAGAAAGATTCCTTCCTTCTTTAACAGCCCTTTTACTGTGATTCCTAGACTTGTGAGAAAAGACCAAACTGAAGACAAGCCTTCACCTTGAACCCAGCCAGTCAGTCTTCCAAAGAATCAGGGACCATTTTCCTACCAACCTACCTTAAGTCCCTCGAGTCTTGGAAATGGAGACTCGGTGGGCACTGCCTGTTATTGAGTGATCGGTGGGCTTAAGGGAGGAGAAGGCTTTTGATTTCCTTCTAGGCACTCTTCTTGCCTAGTGACACACTATTGGCCAGAAAACTCTCTCATCACCTCTGCGGTGGAGTTCTGCAAAGACTCGATCACCTGGCTTGTTAGCAAGTCAGGGGGTCTCTTTAGATCCCATCCAGCACAGACTCTACTAGGATCTTAGCTATCCTCTAAGCCCACCTTGTGGGCCTCTCTGGGTTACCATAGCAACAACCCACAGCCGATGGCCTCTCCAAGAAACTGTCAATTAGAATGGAGAGAGGGTTAAGCTTGAGTGACAGTGTGGTCATCCTAGCCATATTTAGATGTGAGTGCAAATAACTCAGTAACCAAAGAGCAAATGAATCTCTGCCCTGCCCCCACCCTTTGCTCAGACTATAAAGAAAACTCTCATGTTTTATACGAGTTGTTTTCCAGCTCTAAATAATATACGTAAGACTCATCACTGACATTTATTTAAAATAAAGTTTCCCAAGCCATACCCTGAATGATTTATATTCACAGTATCCAGAATGAAGAGACAGGGGTTTGCATATTAAAGCGTGATGCAGATGATTTGAAAACTACCCATGGCAATGCTGATTTAGGTGTTCGCCGAAAACCCTAATCCTCAAGATGTTCGTTTTGGGCTGAATCGTGTCCTTCCCAAATCCATATGCTGAATCCTTAACCCCCAGGACCTCAGAAGGTGACAGTTTAGAGATAGGGCCTCTGAAGTGTGAACAGATGAAAAGAAGGCCCTTGGGATAGGCCCTAACCTGATCTGAATGGTGTCCTTGTAAGAAAATGAGATCAGGACACACAGAGGGACACAGAGATGCGCTGGCGCAGAGGAAAGGCCACGCGAGGACGCTGCCAGAAGGTGGCCGTCTGCAAGCAAGCCGCAGAGAGAGGGCCCAGAAGAAACCAAACCATCAGCTTCGACTCCCAGCTTCCAGAACTGTGAGAAAATAAACGTCTATTGGTGAGGCCGCCTGTGCGTGCTAAGTGCTAAGTCACTCAGTCGTGTTTGACTCTTTGTAACTCTATGGTCCGTAGCCCACCAGGCTCCTCTGTCCATGGGATTCTCCAGGCAAGAATACTGGAGTGGGTTGCTGTGCCCTCCTCCAGGGGGTCTTCTCTACCCAGGGATCGATCCCGCATCTACTTACAGTCTGCTGCATTGGTAAGCAGGTTCTTTACCTCTAGCACCACCTGGGAATCAGCAGCCACCTGGTCTGGGGTATTTTGTTGTGGCAGCCCCAGCAAACTAATACAATATTATATATGCAAAGCAAGCTCCAAAAACAACAAATATGGCAAAATAGTCCTTACCTGAGGTTAGAATAGCAGCCAGAAATTATGCTTTGTCCTCATTACACGGCCAGCACAGTGCTGTTGACCCTGGGGTTTGAGAATGATCTCAAAAGAAGCATGGGACCTGTTGAACAGTTTTGCAACACACACAAAAACATTGAATATTGGAGAAATTATATTAACATTTAAATATAAATTAGGTGGTGAATATCACTGGTTGGAGCGGAAAAGGGATAAAGATCCACGAATCCTCTGGAATAGTCATGGGAGGGCCCTGAGGTTGATAGGCCTCATGTCAGCTTCCAGGTGAAGGCAGAAGGGGATGCCCAATAGTAGAGCAATGTGTGAAAGTGATGGTTTGAACAACCAATCAGGGTTAGATTTGTGGAAATTTTCCAATGTCACGTCACATAATTCTTTCCTCAGTTCCTTTCTGGCCTTGTAGTTGTTGCTGTTCAGTCGATAAGTCATGTCTGACTCTGTGTCCCCTGAACAGCAGCACACCAGGCCTCCCTGTCCCTAGGGGCCTTCTCCTGGAGTTTATCCAAGTTCATTTCCATTGAATCAGTGACGTTACCCTATTGGTGATGCTATCTAGGTTATTCAACATTTTATTCATAGTTGACTCAGAAAGAACCTAAATAAGGTGAGCTGATCAATAGGATAGATATCAGTTACAAAGTAATCAGAATACCAAAAGACAGGAAAAGGGACTGAATTTCATATAACGAACATAAATTCTTGCTCAAGGATTGAGAAATTTTGCTAGAAAATTGCTTATTTTCTAAGTTGCTTTTCTTTGTAAGAAATTTTAGCCAGTAATGTTTTTGTCCCCTTGACAATGGTTAGTATAGTATAAGTAAAATTTGTGAGACTTGCTTTGGGACCAAGATTTTAATTAAGTTGGTACCGAACCTAAAATCATTGAATCTAAAACTGCATGAGAATTAGAAAATTAAAACGGCAGAGAACAATGGTCATCCATTGGTTTTAG
The DNA here is from genome assembly GCF_003369695.1 of Bos indicus x Bos taurus. Lineage (NCBI taxonomy): Eukaryota > Metazoa > Chordata > Mammalia > Artiodactyla > Bovidae > Bos > Bos indicus x Bos taurus. The sequence continues at coordinate 92,447,074 of NC_040085.1, forward strand.
TCATCCATCATGTACAATAAAATCTATTTATTTTAATAGGTAAATGCACTCAAACATGACTAACATTTCCGAGTGCATTTAATGGATTACTGTACCAGTTAACTGCTGCTGCTGCTGCTAAGTCACTTCAGTCGTGTCTGACCGTGTGCGACCCCATAGACAGCAGCCCACCAGGCTCCCTGGTCCCTGGGATTCTCCAGGCAAGAACACTGGAGTGGGTTGCCATTTCCTTCTCCAATGCATGAAAGTGAAAAGTGAAAGTGAAGTTGCTCAGTCGTGTCTGACTCTTCGCGACCTGGTGGACCGCAGCCCACCAAGCTCCTCCATCCATGGGATTTTCCAGGCAAGAGTACTGGAGTGGGGTGCCATTGCCTTCTCTGTACCAGTTAACTAGCAAAGCATTATAATAGGTTGGGTTGCAATCTAGTATTAAAAATGTTGCATCAAAATGTCCATGGCTAGACACAATAGAAGTTATTTCTCTAATATATCTGTGCAGGTATTCTTGGTCAGTGAAGGCTGACCTCCAAGTGCTTTGAGGATGCAAATTATTTCCATTTTGTGCCTTCTTCTTAGTTGACTATGACCTCAATATTCTTTGCATCCTCCAGAGGAAGGGCAAGCAATATGGAGGAACCATATCTAGCTCATTTTCTACCTTGGCATGGAAATGAAATATATCACCTTCTCTAATATTCCACAGAAAAGAATTAAACACTTGGCCCCACCTCAGTGCATGGCAGGCTGGGAACATCCATATAATGTGGCTACTTCCAGCCAAAGTATGCGCACAGGAACACAGATTTTTATGTACAACTGTCTTTGTCACAAATCTCAAGTTAATCCTTTAGCCAGGATAGTGAATTTTTATTTCAGTGATAAATTTCCCAGAAGAATAAAAGACAACCAAGAAGAAAATATGAAAAATGCAAATTGTAATCATTTTAGGACTGGAAAGCTATTTTCATTTTGAGCAAATAATCTGAATTTACACGGAGGGTCTTGTCCTTTTTGAAGACAGGCAATTTTTTTTTTCTTCCAAAAATGATTTCTCTTGAATATTAAATAGAGACTAGGGGTTAATGGTTGTATGAGCATAGAGTACCTGGAAAAATTTGTTGCCATGACAATGTAATTCACATCATTAATAACTTGTATTTATTTCCTCTTTTTTCAAATAGGTGAAATTTAAGAAAAGCTAAAATAATCTCTAAAATGCCAGAAAACTAAGAGACTTTCATTAGAATCATAAATAGTCATGTTTCTACCACTTGAAAATGATTAGAAAGAAAGGAAATAAAATTTCCCTGAAGTCAGCTTAGATGCATACTGATTTTATTTTAGACAAAATATCCTCTTTTTAACCTTGATCCATGTGTTCAGACATGCACATGAAGTAGCAGTTCATATTCAGGCTGCTCTCTATATATCAAGTATATTAAGTGTGAATATGTTATGTGTCATTTTGAATAAGGAAAGGCACAATAAAACACAACAGCAGTAATAGTGTTTAGAACACTTAAAGTGGGTACAACTTAACCCAAAATATTGGAAGAAGTACTATTACTTTCATGTTCTTTAGCTTAACAAAATATTCCTCTATATACATACTTTCTATGTTCTAAATTGAATTATTTCTGTCCTAATGTGTGACTCCAGAATGCTAAGGGGATTACAGTCCTTACTGCTTACTGCAAAAAGAAGAGAGAAAAAGAAAAATATTAGATTTTTCAATAACATTTTAATGCTCCCAGACCATGAAATTTCATTTTACTGCCTACCTTTTCCCTCCATATTTAATCTCCAGCTTCCTTCTCCACAGGATATTAAAATTTGTACTTTTTTTTTTCACTCAAAGAAAGAGGAAGAAGAGAAAAGGCTATACTGCTCTCCATCATCTCCCTCATTTCCAATTTTGCTTCTTTATATGCGGAGCTGTTGCAGGAAATTATGTGCTAGAACGGCATTCTCTAAATTTTGTGAAACACTCACCTTTCATAATGTTAATAGGGAGAATATGAAAAAATTCTTATTTCAAATGTTTAAGATTCAGTAGTATAAGCAAAATCAAATTTTATTTCTCTTTATTTTCTTAGTGCAAGATTTCCTATAGCTTTCAATTAGCAATATGCCTTCTACCCCTCAAAGAGAAAATAGGCTATTACAAATATGCCTTCTGATCATCAAAGAAATGGAATATGTAGGGGCTTCCCAAAGTTATTTGTAATGGAACACTTCTTGCCAGACATCTTGCAAGATTATTACTCAGTTGAATGCTCTCTGGGAAACACCAGCTCAAACTTTCGCACAGACTCTCAGGGACACCTTAAGTTTTTTTTCCTCTATTATTGCCTAATTTGAGCCCTATTTCAAATATCTTGCTGTTCTCTACCCCATCTCCTTTTATCTATGGATCCAATATTTGTTTCAATGACTTCTTCTATGAAAAATAAAAGCTAAAACATTATTAGTTCCTGTATGAAAAGCTATCTTAGCTAGGGTAGGAGAGCAAAAAATATGATTCACCAAGTTTTTGGTATTTATATATATATATATATATATATATATATATATATATATATATATATATATATATATTTGCTTCAATGACTATAAATTTGAAAGGCAAGACATTGTCCTTCCAAGTAGATGCACCATAATAAGACTAATAACTTTCTGATATTCAGCCCCAAAATAGGGACTAAAACACATTACATGACAAATGGAAAATGGCCCCTTTCAGAAAACTTTTATTTTAACCATTAATTTTTAGACCACTTTAGACTTGCAAGAGAGTTTTCAAAGTAGTATAGAGAACTGCAGAGATTGCACACTCAGCTCCTGTCATGTTAGCATCTTACATAACCGTGGAAAGTTTTATCAAAACTATGAAATTAACTTGGGAAAACACTATTAATTACAGTACAGAACTCACTTGAATTCTACCACTTTTTTCTTTATGTCTTCTTTTTGTCCCAGGATCGAATCCAAGTGCAACACTGTATTGAGTTCTCACATCCCCTGTAGTCTGTGACAAGTCCTCAGTCTTTCTTGGCCTTTTATGACCATCACACTTTTGAAGAGTACCAATCAGTTATTTTGTGCAGTATTCCTTGGTTTGGGTTTGTCTGATGTTTTCTCACAATTTTATTGAGATAATGTGGTCCGTCTCGTCAAAGCTATGGTTTTTCCAGTAGTCATGTACGGATGTGAGAGTTGGACCATAAAGAAGGCTGAGCCCCAAAGAATTGGTACATTTAAATTGTGGTGATGGAGAAGATTCTTGAGTGTCCTTTGGACTGCGAGGAGATCAAAGCAGTCAATCCTAAAGGAAATCCACTCTGCATATTCACTGGAAGGCCTGATGCTGAGGCTGAAGCTCCAATACTTTGGCCACCTGATGCGAACAGTTAATTCATTGGAAAATACCCTGATGCTGGGAAAGATTGAGGGCAGGAGGAGAAGTGGGAGGATGAGATGGTTGGATGGCATCACCGACTCAATGGATATGGGTTTGAGCAAACTCCGGGAGATAGCAAAGGACAGGGAAGCCTGGTGTGCTGCAGTCCATGGGGTCACAAAGAGTCGAACACAACTCAGCCATTGAACAACAACAAATGCATTACTGAAAAGGATAATATAGAAGTGCTATGCACTTTTCAGTGCATGACAGCAAGGAGTTAACAATGCTAATAAACAGTAGCAATGATTTTGACTTTGATTACTTTGTTAAGATGGTGTGTGCTGTAATTCCCTCTGTGAACTTTTCATTTTTATTTGTAATTCATGAATATTTTGAAAAAAGATACTTTGAGACTATGCAAATACTCCTTTTTCTGCTTAAATTTTCTTACTCACGTCAGTATCCATTGGTGGCTCCTGTCATTGGAAATTATAACCATGGCATTCCAATGGCGGTTTCCTAATGTCTTCAGTTTTTCCATAGTTATTCATTGAAATTCTCCAGTAAGGAAGAGTTGCTGCTTTTCCTTCATTTATTTATTCAGCTAGAAATTTATATCAATATGAATTTGTAGTTCTCTAATTCTTTAGGTTATAATCTAATACTACAGGTATTTATTGTGTTGCTCAATTTATTCCAACCAGAAGCTTTTAGCAAGCACTAATTAAAATGAGTTATGTCATCTTTATAGAGTGTTTTGGAATCCTGTATGTGTAATGGATCAAGTTCAGTGAAGTGAGAGTTGGGGATAGAAATGATTTGTTCCAGAAACCCTGCGTCTGCTTTGTTTGAATTGTGTACATGCTACAGAGACACTTGTGTGCATATTGGCCTTGTGCTCTGAGTTGTTTCTTGCCCCTGTTGATCTGTGGCACCAGATGAACTGACCCCTGGCAAAAGTCATTCTCAATAGTTGCTGTTCTATGTGCATAATGAGCCCTTGGCATAGACCTTGGTCATGGCTGAATGCTGGTCATCTAGTAGACCCATGAAAGACTCTCTTTTCTGGACTCCACTACTGTCCTATCTGCACTTATATACCCAATCTGGCAAATTAAATGGATATGCTTGTAAGGACAAACCACCTTTACTTGCAATTCCAGATGCCTTCTTCTATTATTCAAAGAGAAACAGAGTCTCATCTAAACCACAAAGACTTCTCCTTGGGCATGACATAATTGTGTAGGCCACAGCATGCATTCCCACTTAATGTTATACTAGATGGAATCAATGCAGTCACACATTTACTCAACTTCAGCTTTTAGAGAAGGGGTGGGAACTTGAGTATCGTTTTAGGTCTAGGGAGCAAGAATCAATTTATTTTCTTCATTTTCCTCTGCATTATTTATAAATTTCATAATACTGTCCATACGTTTAAATAGAAGAAATGCAAAATGATGACAAAGGTCCACATAGCCTAGCTATGGGTTTTCCAGTGGTCACATATGGATGTGAGAGCTGGACCATAAAGAAGGATGAGCACCAAAGAATCGAGGCTTTTGAACTGTGGTGCTGGAGAAGACTCTTGAGAGTCCCTTGGACTGCAAGGAGATCAAACCAATCAATCAGAAATATTCAGAAATCAATTCAGAATATTCATTGGAAAGACTGATGTAGAAGCTGAAGCTCCAATACTTTGGCCACATGATGCGAAGAGCTGACTCACTGGAAAAGACCCTAATGTTGGGAAAAATTGAGGGCAGGAGAAGAAGGCGACGACAGAGGATGAGATGGCTGGATGGCATCACTGACTCAATGGACAAGAGTTTGAGCAAGCTCTGGGAGATAGTGAAGGACACAGAAGCCTGATGTGCTACAGTCCATGGGGTTGAAAAGAGTTGTACATGACTGAGCAACTGAACAACAACAGGACCTCTGTGTAACTTGATCAAAAGAGCAGGTTGACCAAATGTGTCTCGGTCTACCAGAGCAGGAACAACTGTACATGTAGGGCTCTACTCTTAATACTTTACATGTATAATTGATTTCAATTAGTGATTGCGAAAAGCTTCTGCTTGGAATAACTTGAGCAACACGATAAATAACTATAGTATTAGATTACAACCTAAAGAATTAGAAATCGACAAATTCATATTGGTATCTCTTTTGTTTGGCTTCTCTCTCATCCTAATAGATTAAGCCCATTCATTAAGCTTAGTGTAACTGTTATTATATTAAGAGTAAAAAAGAGGAATGAGGAAAAGGAGACAAAAAATTCATTTTTATGCAGAACTTGCCAAATGTCCTTTCTGAGTGAACATTTATATACATACTCAATATGTATATTCATTTAATCTTTATAAAATTCCTAAGAAATACCATTATTACTGTCAATTTACAGGAAAAGCAACTGAGACTCATAAAGGGCAAGTAATCTAGGAACTTATCACAGGCTAGCTCGTAAGTAGCAGAACTAGGCTCTGAACCCAAACACCTGATTCTAAAGTCTGTGCTACTAACATGAAAAAGGATAGCAAATCTACCATTTGGTCATTTAAGCTCAAACTTTGTATAATCTGCCACTACGGACGTAAGAGCTTTTCCTATGGCCATTACCAGTTACAGGTTATATGAATGTCTTAGTCACTGACACTCCATTTTGTCAATAGGATCAGTTGGGTTGCTCATTTTTTCCTGGTTTAACATTTACTGAAACTCTGCCCTGTTTTAGGGTCTGTGCCAAATGCTAGGTGAGGGAAAGACTGGAGAGAGAATACAGAAATAAGTAAGACAAAATCTTTATCATTAAGAAAAAAAAAAAACTAACACATTAAAAATTGTTTCAACTGCTACTACTGAATAGATGCTTTGAGATATTTATTGAGAATCTTACAAGGAAGCAACTTACTCTGAAGTAGGAAGTAGGCAGGACTTCCCTGGTAAAGAATCTGAGGAAAGAAATGTAATGTGGGAGACCTGGGTTCAATATCTGGGTTGGGAAGAGCCCTTGGAGAAGGGCAAGGCTACCCACTCCAGTATTCTGGCCTGGAGAATTCCATGGATTCTATAGTCCATGGGATCGCAAAGAGCTGGACATGACTGAGTGACTTTTACCTTCACTTTCAGGAAGTAGGCAAGGTTTTGTGGAGAAGCCAAGATATTAAAAGCTGAACGGAGAGGAATTCCACCTGTTGCAGGTGAGAACAACTCACTCACGGTGGATTAAGAGAACCGTGGGAAGTTGGAAGTGGCTCAAAATAAGAGCACTTGGTGAAGGAAGGTGATGGAAGTGGGAAGGTGAAACACAGGGGGAGAAAGTTAGAGAAATAGGCAGGTTTCAGCAGATCTTGAAGAGCCACATACCAGAATGGATTTTTGTTTTCTTTGGTGAGTAGGAACCATTGCTGGTTGAAGAAAAGAAACTCAACAGAAACAAGCGTGGACCAGATATCAGTACACGTATGCTCTGTCCCTGGCTTGGGCAATATCAGGCTCCGTGATGCTGGATGGAGCAATCCTCCTTTCTGGGCTTCAATTACTTGTTTGCAAAGTGAGGACCTAGCTTCCTATTATTTCTAGGATCCCTTCCAGCTCTCAAATCGTATCTATTTCCATAATTATCCATTTGCGGTCTTTGTATAGGAAGTGGTCTGAAACACATTGGGAAATAAAAAGCACCGCTGATCCCAACCAGAGATGCCAGGGACTTTGAGAGGTAATTGGTAGCATCCGTCACAGAGCATCAGTGTGTGCTGCTGCTAGGGCTGAGGCTCTGCGGCTGCAGCTCAGACGTGAACACCTCGGTTCCACCCAAGATTTATCCCTGGCAATTCTGTAAATTGTTATTCTAATGCCTGTGGGGATGGAGTTTCATAGCTGCAAGCCACTCTATCAGAGGGCTATTTGGCTCATAGCACCTTAACTCTGGGAGCAAGATGTTTTATGTAGCCCTCAAGGTTCTCATGGGAAGAGGGGAAGATAGTTGCTGGGTGTGTGGATGCCTAACAGTTTTTATAGCTGGAGCAAAAAAGAAAAAAACTGTCACACTTTATTTGCGTATATATTTGTTTAGCAGCTCTATCCATTTCTTTTCTGAAATAGCCTTTTGCAATATATGTGATCACCAAATACTTGTTTTACAGTCAGCAAATATTTAATGAGTCATTGTGGAGAACATTTGCAATGAAACACACTCCTCCTACCCACTCCCCACACAGACACACACAGACACACACACACACACTCACCCAAACATGTATGCATAGTTTAGGGGGCAGAGATAAAGCATCCCCTTTCCCAGGGAACGCAAGTTGGCCAAAATATATCCTTTGCCTGTGGCTCTCACGTTGGAGACATTTTTTCCTCCGAGGTCATGTATAAGTAGACATCTGTAAAATCAAACTGCATGTGAGACTTCCTCTGTTCCTTTCAGTTTCTGTTCGGCTGGTGGAAAAATCTGCCAGAAAGTGAGAAAATATTGGAGAATGCCAAGAAAAATTTCTTCCTGTTCAATCGCCGTGAATTTGAGAGCAGTCGTTGAGAAGGCTTCTCTCCTTGGGACAGCAGATTCACAGAGCAGAGGTCAAGGGTGCAGTCCGTTCCGGGTATCCAGGCCCCAGCATCCTGGCTGACCGGGCTTAGCTCCCCTGACCATCGCTTTAGGAAAGGCAAAAGGACTCTGATAGCACCTCTCCTATTTCACCTGCAAAGCACATTATAATGTTCTTTTGGTTATTCTACTGTTTCTGTAACTTTCGTCACTTTTTTTTTTAAATGTCCCAGTTTTCGCATTAGTCCTCTGTGTGAGTTCTTACCCTGTGATTGATGGAGACCTATAACCACAGAGTTTTTCAGCCACTCACTGCACACTTTCTTGATTCCCTTATATCCTGTGGCGGAGCCCTTTTCATTCTGGACTTCATCTTTTCATCTTTATCTCACTTCCAGAGCCCTCTTTTAAGGTGACAGGTGCTTCATAAATTCATTACCAAGGTTCCAGATTACTGTAGCTCTGTGGCCATGAGACTAATATTTACAGTGCAGCTGGTTATTAGGAAAAGGAAGGCCAACTTTTTGTTTGTTTGGTTTCATCTGAGTATGGCTTTTCTGCAGTAAGTTCTGGCGAAGAAAAGGTATGCATGGCTGATTCACTTTGCTGTACAACAGAAACTAACACACCACTAAAGCAATTATACTCCAGTTTTAAAGAGAAGAACTAGGTAGTGGGCATACTTTATTTAAAATGGATAATCAGCAAGGACCTACTGTATAACACAGGAACTCTGCTCAATATTACAAGCTCAATGGGCAAAGAATTTTAAAATGAAAAGATACATGCATATGTATACCGAATCACTTTGTTGTACACTGGAAAATAAAACAACATTGTTAATCAACTCCAATATAAAAAGCTAAAAAGAAAGTAAATGACAAACTCTCAAAAGTCATCCTTGCAGAAATGACAGAAGTGAAGTGAAGTGAAAGTTGCTCAGTCATGTCCGACTCTTTGTGGCCCCATGGACTATACAGTCCATGGAATTCTCCAGGCCAGAATACTGGAGTGGGTAGCCTTTCCCTTCTCCAGGAGATCTTCCCAACCCAGGGACTGAACCCAGGTCTCCCACATTGTTGGCGGATTCTTTACAAGCTGAGCCTCAAGGGAAGCAAATGACAGAGATATTGCCTAGACCGTTTCTGCATGAATAGTCACTTTACTTCCTGAGCAACAAGGAAGGTCTAGGGAACACCTACTTGTATTTCAAGTCCACGCCCCTCGCAGGACTTTCCAGGGTGCTGTGCCTGCCTTGCCCCAGGAGACCTGAGCATTTTGCAAGCCCCACAGTGGCTTCTGGCTCACACTGCGTGGACTTTAGGTACTTCCCTGTCTCCTTCCCAGACTGAGTGTGACTACCTCCAGGGCAGGCATCGGGCTTTGTACCAATTTCCATCCAAAGCATACAGCATGTTACCTGGCATCTAGAAAGCTTTCCAAAGACACTGACTAACTGTATAAATAAACGCTTAAAGGGATAGCTGGATCAATGATCAAAATTGAGCAATTTGAATTTTCCCAATTCTGAAGAAGAAACCTACCTACATTCAAATCAATCACTTGTGCCTTGGGTTTAACTGTTCTTTTGAAAAGGGATACTTTTGAGCTCCAAAACATATCAAAATTTTTTTTTTCTCCCTGTCGGGGGAGTTTGTAATTTCCTCAGTTCTGTCTCATCGCAACAAAAATTTGAAGTAATGGAGGGACCAGCGTTACAGCCCTCAGACGGACCAGTATTACAGCTCAGTTTTATTTAGAAAGTAAAGGAAAATACATCCTATAGACATGAGGGTATGCTGACCCAAAAGACCCAGAGAAGAGATGTCCCCAGCCCAATTTTGGCTCCACTTTTCATATGTTTTTCCTCCTCCCCCTGGGCCTATGTAAATTGGGCTAGCCCCGAGTGCTGTTTGTTTTACCTGAAGTCCCCACTCCGGTCCTTGGACCTTACTTTGTTCTATTTTTGCATGCTTTCCCCTTCCTTGTCTTTTAGCCACCACCATTCTGGACTCCGTTTTCCTGTTCTAACTGCCTAACATCCCTAAGTAGAGAGAGGCCACTGAAACGAATCCCTATATGACCATTAAACCCTGGCTGTCCTCAGAATGTTGATCCATAGAGAATTAGCCATAGATGATTAACATCTCCCATCCAAATCTTTGTGTGTGCATGAGTGACGATATCTTTTTGCACATCTAAAGCAGGGCTTTTCTCCTGCACAATTTTAAGAAAGAAAGGTAAAATATGTTACTTAAAACTAACTCTGAAATTCCCTCTTCTCTTTTCAGTAGGAACCCATTCTCAGCATATGTAAGGCTTTATGTGTGGTCAAAACACATGCAACTATTTGTGACAACTAGATAGATGTGTGAACAGGAGGGGAAGAACAGGCAAATTTCTTCTTGGGAAAGAAGGTTCTGGGACCATCTATCTTAGAATGTCTAAGTTCTCTGGCATCGCAATACTTTTTTTATTTCTTTATTATTCATCTCCAGAGAGGCTCTTCCAGATACTTCTAACTTTCCTCCATTCTTTACTGGCCCCTTTCACAGAAATTGAACATGACCCATGGATACAGTCCATGGGGTTGCAAAGAGTTGGACACGACTGAATGACTTTCCCTTTCCCTTTCAGGGTTCCAGAAACACTGAATTCATCAAGTTGGAGTCTCTCTCTCGGACACTCCAAATGCCTTTGGGGAACAATGACTTTTCTGTCTTTATCTTAGATATCTCTTTACATATGGGCTTTGAAATATCTCTGAAAAAAAGTTGTCTTTCACTTTTAAAAGTTAGTTCCTTGACCTAGAGCTTAAAGAGCCTCACATCGGAAATGTGCCATACAAATTTTCTCTCTTTCTCCTACAGTTTACCTTTTCTATCTCCACTCTATCCTTTCCTTCATTCTTAAAAATATGCACTCCCCACCCTTGTGTGTGTGTATGCTAGGTCGATTCAGTCGTGTCCAGCTCTGCCACCCTATCTCCAGGTTCCTCTGTCCATGGGGATTCTCCAGGCAGGAATCCTGGAGTGGGTGGCCATGCCCGCTTCCAGGGGATCTTTCCAACTCAGGGATCAAACCTGAGTTTCTTATGTCTCCTGCATTGGCAAGCAGGTTCTTTACCACTTCCCACCCTTAAAAAAGAAAGAAAAAAAAATTCCTGCTGATTTGTCAAAGCTGTATTTCCATTCATTTCCCTTCCTTCAATGCAATTGTTTTGTTTTGTTTTGTTTTTAACTGGACCTGCTCTCTTCACTTCTCTCCTTCATTCCTTTATCCTCGACCTGAACTCTCAGCCACTACAGTGGAACTCCTTTTATTAGGGTCAGCAGTAACTGAAATGTTAAAGTCTTGTTGAAGATACAATTTGAACATAAAGCCATGAAACATGTATCTTGGGACTCCCTTGCCTCTGTGACAAGACTGGATCTCCTTCTTCCATGCTCATTATCCCCTCTTGTGGCACAGATTGCTGGAACTCCATCATGTCTGTGTGCATCTCTTCCTCCTAGGAGCACACTTATATCACAGTAATCGGCCTCCCTGCAATTGTAAGTGATCATGTGACTGAGTTCTAGCAATTGAATATGAGGAAAAGAGGAGTGACCCACAGGAAGAAAGAACGATCTAATTGTGTTAAGCAGAGTCTATTGATGTACACTGAGCTGTATCATACGCAAGAATTTAACATCTATTGTGTTAAGCTACCAATATCTTTAAATAGCATTCAGCCTAACCTGATAATGCAATTCTCTATTCTTTCCTCTGCACTCACCCTGTTAATATGGGTTTTCCTTATGGTCATACTTCCAACTGTTTTTTCAATATCTTTATATATTACCTTTGTAAACGTTCCCTTTTCTTATGGTTCCAGTCTCCCAGTCTCTAGCTCCGGCAAGACCCACTTCCTTCAGATTTGTGTTTACCTCTGGCTACTGAATTTCAACATCTGGGTATTTGATACCCACCTCAAATTCAATATGATCAAACTTAAACATATTGTCATCTCTGCCCACCATATTTCCCCCTAAAAATAAAAAAGTAAATTAAAACTTAGCTGGATAGACTAACACATGGATACAAGGAGCGCTATAAAATAAAGATAAATGGATAGCTGTAAATAAAAGATACATGGATAGCTATAAAATGAAGGAAGCATGTTGTTTTTTATTATTTAGTCACCAAGTCATGTCCAGCTATTTGTGACTTCATGGACCGTAGCCTTCCAGGCTCCTCTGGCCAAGGAATTTTCCAGACAAGAGTACTGGAGCAGGTTGCCATTCCCTTCTCCAGGATATCTTTCCAATCCATGGATCAAAACCACACTCCTGCATCTCCTGCATTAGCAGGTGGATTCTTTACCAATGAGCCCTGAATGGGATGCCCATACCAATGGGATGCCCTAAAGCAAGCATAGAAAAGAGTAAGCTGTGTAGTAACACAAATAACATGAATTTCAACAGTTTTGTAGTTTTAAAAAATAATTTCAAATATTTGAAACATTTTATAATAAAATACTAGAAAATTTTTCAAAAATAGAAATCATATATTCTTATTATTTGTGAGTAATTGATCATAGTAAGGTAACCAGATAATATTTCACTTTCCCTGACCCAAGAGAGTCAGTAAATGGCAGATCAGACTCTACTGTCTCCCTGAACTCAGCAGCAGCTATCTTTGAAATGTGCCCCAGGGATACACCACACTAGAGCTTGGGAGTCAAACAAATTGCTGCAGTACCATAGACTTCATATTTTAGAGGCTCAAAATGCATTTAAGATTCTCACCATGCTCCTGAATTTTTTAAAATAGTAGATTTATTTGACTTCCCTCTCCTCACTTTCAAAATATATTTGAACACGAAATCCAGGTACGTAATATCCATCGATATCGAGCATAAACTGTGGAAAGCACCAGTCTAAATTTGTTAGTAAACAAACTCCTCCTCATCCCCTGAACACAAAGTGCTTCCTCACTCTCACTGCTGGTTCTGGACAGCGCTGCTTCCTTTCAACTCCTCCTCATCCCCTGAACACAAAGTGCTTCCTCACTCTCACCGCTGGTTCTGGACAGCGCTGCTTCCTTTCCATGGAACACACTTGTCTTTATCTCTGCCTGGTTAGTGCACTCATGTCTGCGATCATGCCTTCAGGCCTTGGTTCCACCCCTTCCCAGCTTTGTGTTGATAACTCTAAATAATTATTTAAGCATTCTGAGCTTCCTTCCTCATTGCTGGAAAAAAAAAAAAAGAGAGAGAGAGATAATAATATCTACCTGACTTAGTGACAGTTAAGTTTAATAAGATACTATTCTTCAAAAGTGTAAGCCTATAGTCCACAATAAATATGCCTCCATTGTCTCTTATTATAGAAAGGTAGGGTCGTGAAGCACTCGTGAAAGTAACAAAGCACACTGTCCTAGTGCGGGAAACACTTTTTTGGGAGGAAGGGGAGACACTTAAGTAGTGCATTTCCTTGGTTATGGTTTCCCTTTCTGCAACTAAATGTACCTATAGTCATCAGTTGAGTTTAGTCGCTCAGTCGTGTCCGACTCTTTGCAACCCCATGAACTGCAGCACGCCAGGCCTCCCTGTCCATCACCAACTCCCAGAGTTCACCCAGACTCATGTCCATCGAGTCGGTGATGCCATCCAGCCATCTCATCTTCTGTCATCCCCTTCTCCTCCTGCCCCCAATCCTTCCCAGCATCAGAGTCTTTTCCAATGAGTCAACTCTCCGCATGAGGTGGCCAAAGTACTGGAGTTTCAACTTTAACATCATTCCTTCCAAAGAAATCCCAGGGCTGATCTGCTTCAGAATGGACTGGTTGGCTCTCCTTGTAGTCCAAGGGACCCTCAAGAGTCTTCTCCAACACGACAGTTCAAAAGCATCAATTCTTTGGTACTCAGCTTTCTTCACAGTCCAACTCTCACATCCATATGTGATGACTGGAAAAACCATAGCCTTGACTAGATGGACCTTTGTGGGCAAAGTAATCTCTCTGCTTTTCAATATGCTATCTAGGTTGGTCATAACTTTCCTTCCAAGGAGTAAGTGTCTTTTAATTTCATGGCTGCAATCACCATCTGCAGTGATTTTGGAGCCCATAAAAATAAAGTCTGACACTGTTTCCACTGATTCCCCATCTATTTCCCATGAAGTGATGGGACCAGACGCCATGATCTTCGTTTTCTGAATGTTGAGCTTTAAGCCAACTTTTTCACTCTCCACTTTCACTTTCATCAAGAGACTTTTTAGTTCCTCTTCACTTACTGCCATAAGGGTGGTGTCATCTGCATATCTGAGCTTATTGATATTTCTCCCAGCAATCTTGATTCCAGCTTGTGTTTCTTCCAGTCCAGCATTTCTCATGATGTACTCTGCATAGAAGTTAAATAAGCAGGGTGACAATATACAGCCTTGATGTACTCCTTTTCCTATTTGGAACCAGTCTGTTGTTCCATGTCCAGTTCTAACTGTTGCTTCCTGACTTGCATACAGATTTCTCAAGAGGCAGGTCAGGTGGTCGGGTATTCCCATCTCTTTCAGAATTTTCCACAGTTTATTGTGATCCACACAGTCAAAGACTTTGGCATAGTCAATAAAGCAGAAATAGATGTTTTTCTGGAATTCTTTGTTTTTTCCATGATCCAGCGGATGTTGGCAATTTGATCTCTGGTTCCTCTACCTTTTCGAAAACCAGCTTGAACATCAGGAAGTTCACAGTTCACATATTGCTGAAGCCTGGCTTGGAGAATTTTGAGCATTACTTTACTAGCATGTGAGATGAGTGCAATTGTGCAGTAGTTTGAGCATTCTTTGGCATTGCCTTTCTTTGGGATTGGAATGAAAACTGACCTTTTCCAGTCCTGTGGCCACTGCTGAGTTTTCCAAATTTGCTGGCATATTGAGTGCAGCACTTTCACAGCATCATCTTTCAGGATTCGGAATAGCTCAACTGGAATTCCATCACCTCCACTAGCTTTGTTCGTAGTGATGCTTTCTAAGGCCCACTTGACTTCACATTCTAGGATGTCTGGTTCTAGGTCAGTGATCACACCATCGTGATTATCTGGGTCGTGAAGATCTTTTTTGTACAGTTCTTCTGTGTATTCTTGCCACATCTTCTTAATATCTTCTGCTTCTGTTAGGTACATACCATTTCTGTCCTTTATCAAGCCCATCTTTGCATGAAACATTCCCTTGGTATCTCTGATTTTCTTGAAGAGATCTCTAGTCTTTCCCATTCTGTTGTTTTCCTCTATTTCTTTGCATTGATCACTGAGGAAGGCTTATCTCTTCTTGCTGTTCTTTGGAACTCTGCATTCAGATTCTTATATCTTTCCTTTTCTCCTTTGTGTTTTGCTTCTCTTCTTTTCACAGCTATTTGTAAAGCCTCCCCAGACAGCCATTTTGCTTTTTTGCATTTCTTTTCCATGGGGATGGTCTTGATCCCTGGCTCCTGTACAATGTCACGAACCTCAGTCCATAGTTCATCAGGCACTCTATCTATCAGATCTAGGCCCTTAAATCTATTTCTCACTTCCACTGTATAATCATAAGGGATTTGATTTAGGTCATACCTGAATGGTCTAGTGGTTTTCCCTACTTTCTTCAATTTAAGTCTGAATTTGGTAATAAGGAGTTCATGATCTGAGCCACAGTCAGCTCCTGGTCTTGTTTTTGTTGACTGTATAGAGCTTCTCCATCTTTGGCTGCAAAGAATATAATCAATCTGATTTCGATGTTGACCATCTGGTGATGTCCATGTGTAGAGTCTTCTGTCATACCCTCTTGCAAAACAAACCATAAAAATTCAAAACACAAAACCCTTCAGTGAGTCTGCATTTTTCTCCTAATATAATTCAAATCATTCAGCAAGGCTTATAAGCCCCTTTGTAATGTGACAAAGGGGTTAGACACGTGCTGAAATACAGACACTCTCCTAACCTGAGACCTAAGACTCAGGCTAACGGTTTGAGCTAGAGACAGCCTCTTTTAATTGTTCCAGGATGACTAAGGATTATTTGTGTGTATCAACCTGACTGGACTACATGCTGCTGAGATATTCAGTAAAATACAGGTGTTTCTGTAAGGGTATTTTTGTGGGAGATGAACATTTAAATCAGTGGACTTTGAGTAAAGTGTATTGCTCTTCGCAATGTAGGTAAGCCTTATTCCATCAGTTGAAGCCTTGAATAGATCAGAAAGACTGGCAGAGAATTCTCTAGCAGACTGGCTTTGGACTTCATTGCAATATCAGTTCTTCCTGATTATATAGAAGACTGCTTTCAGATTCAAGCTAAAACATTGATTCTCCTGGGCCTCCCACCTACCAGCTTTCAGGCTGGAACTTCAGCCTATTGGCTCTCCTAGGTGTCTGGCCTTCCAGCCCACTCTGCAAATGACTTGTCAGCCTTCACAATCTCATGACCCAGTTCTATATAATAATGTCTTTCTATATCTATGCTGTGCTTAGTCGTGTCTGACTCTTTGTGATCCTAAGGACTGTAGCCTGCCAGGCTACTCTGTCCACAGGGCTTCTCCAGGCAAGAATACTGGAATGGGTTCCCATCCCCTCCTCCAGGGATCTTCACAACCAGTGATCAAACCCAGGTTTCCCACAGAACCCAGGTTTTCCACCCAGGAAAAGCAGACAGGTGTTTTACCATCTGAGCCACCAGAGAAGCCCCAAAATACTGGAGGGGGTAGCCTATTCCTTCTCCAGGGGTTCTTCCCTACCCAGGAACTGGGGTCTCCTGCATTGCAGGTGGATTTTTACTAGCTGCGCTACCGTGGAAGCCCATCTATATCTATCTATATAAATATCTGTAACTATGTCCTATTGGTTCTATTTTTCCTGAGGAACTCTGAGTGATACAGTGGAATGAAAACGTTAGCATTTTATGTGACTTTTGTTAAGTGAAGAAGTTTGGGAAACACTGCAGTTTCTACTTATCAAATGCACTGTGGCATGCCTTCTTCCAGGCCTTTGGGTTTTTGTTCCCCCTGCCTGGAAATAACTTTCCTTTCTGCTAGTTCCCTTATGGTCATCTCACCTCTACTCAGCCAAACGTTCTCATCTCTGGCGCTGTTCCTTCTGGCAGGCTTTCTTCCATGGCGCCTGTGCAGCCCTGCAGAGCTGCATCAGGTGCTTCTTCCATCAGCCTACTAACATCCTTGACTAACATCCTAACAGCCCTATGCTTGGCTCTGTCCTGGTTGTCTCTCCAGGGTTCTAAAACTACTGACCTACCTCCTCTCTAGATTCCAAGAGACTGAGTGAATTAGTCACAAGATCTACTTCATGATATATCCCTAACATTTTGCCCAGTACCTATCTTACGGCAGGTCTTCAAACAATATCTATCAAATGAACAAATAAGTAGAAAATATATCCACAGTTTCAAGAAGAAGAGTTGCAACTCAAAGCAATCTAGAAACACTGCAACTCAAAAAAAATAAAAAATCAAGTGAAACAGAATGCAGGACAGAAGCAGCAACAAGACTTCTTTTTGCTCAGCAATACAATTGAAACCAAATAGGGTGTTATCCTTAATTTAGCTTCTGGAAGAAGGGCCACTCACAGAGATGTGATTTCCATATATTTAATACAGTAATCAACTTGGGAGTCCTTTTACTCTGGAGGTCACAATATTTTCTCTACTGGCTGATATGGTAAATGTTTTAGGTTACACGGTCTTTTGGTCTTGCTTAGTGGCTCAGACACTAAAAAAATCCACATGCAATGCAGGAGACTCCAGTTCCATCCCTGGGTTGGGAAGGTTCCCTGGAGAGGGGCATGGCAACCCACTCCAGTATTCTTGCCTGGAGAATCCCAAGGACGGAGGAGCCTGGCAGGCTGCAGTGCATAGGGTCTCACAGAGTCGGACACGACTGAAGTGACTTAACACACATTCATGCACATATTCTTTGTTGCAACTACTCAACCGTGGCATTATAGCACAAAATAATCCATAGACAATACATAAGAACATGAATATGTGTGTATTCGAAAAACCTTTATTCAAAAGTACTGGTTATATTTGGCTTATAGACCATAATTTGCCTACACCTGCTCTGAATGAAAGATTCTCAGCCCATGAATGGGAAGAACTGCTTGTATTGTTTCTCCATAGGCCATTAGCATCAAGCCCCAAACATTTTCTATAATCACTATTTTCAAGGGCCTTGAGAAACTAATTGATATTACTCTTTATTGTCATTCTAGAGCAGGTTGCAAGCAGTAAATGTCATTCAGATAATTCTTTCTTACAGACATACAAGACCAAGCCTTTTTTGCACACACAATGACTCTTAGAGGAAGCAAGGCAGGGATACCACAGTTGGGCTCTAAGACCTGGACCACTCTGAAACACAGGAAGAAGTTCTCTGTATATAAAAATAAACGGGCAGTAGAAACAGTCCCACCACACTGGGATCCCTCCATGTGATAAAGGATACAGAAGGGATCTGGAGAGATTTATTTGCAGAGAACTATCATTGTGCTGTGAGCATTTCTCCTTCATAACAAAGGGGAGGCTTGCTACTTTCTAGTCCTAAGCCCAGTGTGTGTGTGTGTGTGTGTGTGTGTTTAGTCGTTGTTCAGTCTCAGTCGACTCTTTGCAACCCCATCGACTGCGGCACACCAGGCTTCCCTGTCCATCATCAACTCCCGGAGTTTGCTTAAACTCATCTCCATTGAGTCAGTGATGCCATCGAACCATCTCATCCTCTGTTGCCTCTTCTTCTTCTGCCTTCAATCTTTCCCAGCATCAGGGTCTTTTCAAATATGTCAGTTGTTTGCATCAGCTGGCCAAAGTATTGGAGTTTTAGCTTTGGCATCAGTTTTTCCAATGAATATTCAGGATTGATTTTCTTTAGGATGGACTGGTTGGATCTTGTTGCAGTCCAAGGGACTCTCAAGAGTCTTCTCCAACACCACAGTTCTAAAGCATCAGTTCTTCGGTGCTCAACCTCCTTCGTGGTCCAAGTCTCACAACCATACATGAATACTGCAAAAACCATAGCTTTGATTACATGGACCTTTGTCTCTACTTTCTAATATGCTGTCTATGTTTGTCAGAGCTTTTCTTCCAATGAGCTGCACTCACCATCTGCAGTGATTTCAGAACCCAAGAAAATAAAGTTTGTCACTGTTTCCATTTAAAGAGCCTCTTATGAAGGTGAAAGAGAAGAGTGAAAAAGATGGCTTAAAACTCAACATTCAGAAAATGAAGATCATGGCATCCAGTCCCATCACCTCGTGGCAAATAGATGGAGAAACAATGGAAACAGTGGTTTAGTATGGGAAAAGAAAATTTCAAAAGGAGCTCAGGAAGCTCCACAAAATACTTCCTCCACAAAGGAAATGCACAAGTCATGGTGCAGATTGTATGAGAAAGCTACACCATTCTGTGGGCCAGGTTCTGCTTTGAAATTTAGTGGTGCCTTGTAAGGTGAGTTGGAGACCAACCCAGGCAAGAGCCATGGTCCTGAAACTCCTATCCCCTGAACAAAATATGCCACCCCGAATATACCACTTTGAACATTATTTTGAACAGAAAGAAATTGAAAAACTGCAGATGTAGGTTGTTTCTCTGTTCTCCCCCTCTCTATCTAAAACCAGGACATGCATTCCCATGAGACATATCCCTTCCCTGTACCTGGAAGAGAAAAACCTTAAACCAGAGATGGGGAGTGGTTGCTGAGATGAGTCTTTACAAACAAACCTTGCCAAAATAACTTGTATTTTCCATCGCCTTCCCTCACATATTTTCTAGAAATTCTCCTATAATTTACCACCCTTAGATCCAAATCCCTTTGGCCTTTGTCTTGTCATGTTACCACAATTCATCACTCTTTGTCAAAATGCTATATAAAATCTTGAATCTATCCACTTACTTGAGGTTTTTACTTCTTCCCATGAAGCCCCTTATGCCACATAAAAATATTGAATCAATAAACTGTGTATGCGATTTTTCTCCTGCTGCTGCTAAGTCGCTTCAGTTGTGTCTGACTCTGTGTGACCCCAGAGACGGCAGCCCACTAGGCTCCTCTGTCCCTGGGATTCTCCAGGCAAGAATACTGATGTGGGTTGCTATTTCCTTCTCCAATGCATGAAAGTGAAAAGTGAAAGTGAAGTTGCTCAGTCGTGCACGACTCTTAGCTAATCTGTCTTTATTCCATTTCATTCAAAGACCTCAGTCACAGAACCTAGAAGGGTAGAGGAAGAGTCTTTCTTACACTGTCAAGGCCTACAAGCCAAAGTCCACTTGAAGTAAGATGAAGGCTTACATACCACTCCTGAAGGAACTGGTATGTAATCCTCTGCAAATTTTGCCCACACACTCGTTGAGCAGTGATGGAGAGGCATCAGGAGGTATACCACCAAAATTCAAGAATAAGAAAGGGAACAACCAAAGATTCCATGAAGTCACCACGAGAGAAAGCAACAGACCCCATTACTAATCTGTGAGACCCAGAGAGGATGGAGCACAGCCAGGCAGCCTGGGCACACATACCACCCTCCACTGACCCCTGAGCAACGCAGTCATACTCAGAGAGACCTTGGCAGCAGTAAAAGAAAGAAAGAAAGGCAGGAGGTGAGCGAGAACAGGAAGGGGGAGACTCCTTCTGTGAACCAGTTCTGAGAGATGGAAATATTTAACCCCACACTGGCTCAGATGGTAAGGCGTCTGTCTACAATGCGGGAGACCCGGGCTCCATCACTGAGTCAGGAAGGTCTCCTGGAGAAGGAAATGGCAACCCACTCCAGTGTTCTTGCCTGGAAAATCCCATGGACAGAGGAGCCTGGTAGGCTGCATTCCATGGGGTCGCAAAGAGTCCAACACGACTGAGCAACTTCACTTTCTTTCTTTCTTTCTATGCCAAGTCAAGCTTAAATTCTTATCCTTGACTGAAGAAGCTAATTAGTGCTTCGAGACTCTATCTATGATCTAGAGTGTTGACAGGATCTAAGAATAATGAGACAAAGTCATGGAATCTACTGGAACAAGGGAAGACTGCCTCCAACAAGTGCCTGGATAAAGTTGTAAAGAAGTGGAAGAGATAAAAACCTGGCTTCAGATCATGATCTCTGCTTTATTTCTTATAGTTACACGTATCTTTAAAGAAAAAGATAATTGTCAAGTAGACTCATTTCTTTAACACCGTGCCAATCAATGTGAGTTGAACATCTATACTTCACTACCATGGCAGTAGGTGCCAGGGAAAATATAAAGAATAGTACATTAACCTTGCCATCAATGAGCTAATTAATGATAAAGCAGAGTAAGCTAAGTAGTTAGCAACAACTGTCATAAGCAATTGTTCTTTTCCCTCCAGTCCTGAAACTCTTTAAGCGTCAGGAGCATGTGTTTTTACAGCTCTAGCTAGGTCATTGACGAGGATCACTTAATAGGCAGCAAAGAATATTTGAAGAATGAATAGATAAGTGTTATACCATACAAGAGATTTTAAGATTGTTTAAAATACAAGGCAATAGGAATTCTGGAGTTTTACAGAGCAGTTCTCTAAAAACAGATGTTTGGTTTCAATGACATGTGATTTTTATTTCTAACTTGTAGATAATGGACTAAAGAAACCTTGGGATTTTGCATGATAAAAGCTCATATTAACAGACGTTTACACAAAATTGGCCATTTAGCAAAGAGATTTTTTTTTAAGTCCTAAAACATTATCTTTCTCATTTTGCTTTTTGAAGAAAAATGGGTGATTATGAATTGCTTTTCATTAAGGAATTACCATTTATCTTATCACAATATTTACTCTCTTTTCCTATGCTTTCTATTTCCTTATCGTTGAAGAATGAACTCAAAAATTCAGTTGCATGGAAACAACTGTTGATTTTTATATTCAAATGACTATATATTTCCTCTACAGTTCTATGGTTTTCCTAGCTTGCTGTTAGAAGAACGTGCTGATGTCAGGGGTCTTGGTGAAGTTGATTAGCTTAATGCTGCTGTTCCCTAGGTGAGGTCTGCCTGCAGTTCAGCCCTTGACATCTTGCTACTCCTTTGCAACCGCATCTGTACAGCTCCTGAAATTTAACTCAATTTGCCATCTTAGAAGAGGCCCTGGGAAAAGTCATCATCATAAAAAAAATTTTTTTAAAAAGTGGGTCCAGTAAAGAGCAAAAGAAAAACAATCCTTTCCCAAACACCTCTCTGGAAGACAGAGTGAAAAATGTGAGCTTTGGCCCCTCTGCTTCCCTGAGGAAAGGGGGAGACAGTCTGAAGAAATGCACACACACATACACACTGTCATTCAGACGCAGCTGGAGAAACAAAGTCAGGTTCAGAAGGCCTGGCTCCAAAGAAAATAGGCTTTTAAAACTTTTATGGGGGACTCTCTCATCTGTGCTCAGGGCTGACTAGGTATCTGATGCATCCACCCCTCTCTCAATTAACAGATGCTGGTCAGGCACAGGGCAACAGGGAAGAACACTTGCTTCTGTCTCTAGAAAATCCAAGATGGTGTGAACTTCAGATCCTGGCTGACCCAAGCCAAGGCCATCAGTTGCTTTCCTAGTAAAAGAACAAATTCATCCAGCAACGTAAGGCCCTCTCATTAAGCAGGAATGTGTTCTCAACTGGCCGGCGCTTCTCTGTTGATGACAGATTTAGAGGCACATTTACCCACAATGGCAATTCTGAGGTGCAATTACTCCTTAAAAAGTTTGTTTTTGTTTATGAAAGATGCACATACATAAGAATATGAAGAGTTATTAAAGACTTGATCTCTTCCTTGGGACAGTTCTAAGTACTTTTCCTGAGCTTGTTTAGTTCTTGAAATGACTCTGAAATATAGACTATTATTTCTTCACATTTTGGAGATGAAGGAGCAAAGAGACTAACATACAGCTGAGGTCATACAGCTAGAAAGTGGTGGAGCCAACACTTTACTCCAGGTGTTCTGGTCCTGGAATGCATCCTTTCATTCTCTATACTTAATATTATTAACCACAAAACTAAAGATAGACTCTTATACTTCATGGCAACAAGACTTAAAGACATAATGGTGAGCAACATAATTATTAATAGCGTGCCCCACGGCCTGGGGTGTGAATTAAATCACAAGTCTTTTAATATATATAATTGTAATTATATATACATTATATAATATATTTATATATTATATATAATTAATGTTTCTACTAGGACACAATTTATTTTTCTCTAGGTTGGTTGCATTCTTTAAGGTGCATGATTATACAATTCAGTCATGATTTGGATTCGCCTTTGAGTAGAAATCAGGGTATCTACCTGGAGCCTCAACACCAGCAAAACGCCCATCAGAAGCAGATTTCTTCAGACCAAGACTCCTAGATTTCCCTGTCACCACTGTGGAAGAACCTACGTGTTATAACGTGTTATAACTTTGGCCAATGACAAGGACTTCGCTGTGGAGATACCTAGAGAGAATCAACTGGACCAACCAGGTGTAGAATTGGAAGGTGCTCTGTCTTTGCCATGAGCATCACTGATGAAGCAGGCTGGCCTCAGGTACAGTCATGCTGTACTCACGCCTCTGCTGGAGTCTCTTGGGGAATGGAGTGGTAACAAGAAGACTGTCCCTTGCTTATACCACATGGACTACTTCCCATGCTTCTGCTCCCTTTACTACGATACGTTATTTAAAATTTATATCTGCTGACAGTAATGACAAAGTGCATCCATAATACCAAACGGCTGGGTTAAGAGAATCAGCAATTCCTCGTCATTATCAGGCTTGGATGTACAGCTTGGGTCAACAATTCAGGTGACTCAGTCATTTGCTATTAAGTTCTCTCATGAGAAAGAGTGCCATGGAGATCAGTATCTTTTATTGCTCATTAAATTCACTTAAGACTGTGTCAGTCTTGAGATAGGCTCTATTAATCACAGAGCTCAAGAAGGAGAGGAATGGTGGTCTGCAGCCTTTTTGTCTTGAGAGACTCCTGAGTCCCATATGCTTGGATTTCTGCATAACAAGGCATTAGAAGGGAAAGCTTGTCAAAGTAGAATACTCTCTTTTGACCCCAATCCTCTCTATGACACCAGAAAACTACCTTTAGTTCAGTTCAGTTGCTCAGTCGTGTCCGACTCTTGGCCACCCCATGATCCGCAGCACGCCAGGCCTCCCTGTCCATCACCAACTCCCGGAGTTCACCCAAACTCATGTCCATAGAGTCGGTGATGCCATCCAACCATCTCATCCTCTTCCATCCCCTTCTCCTCCTGCCTTCAATCTTTCCCAGCATCAGGGTCTTTTCAAATGAGTCAGTTCTTCATATCAGGTGGCTAAAGTATTGGAGTTTCAGCTTCAGCATCAGTCCTTCCAATGAACACCCAGGACTGATCTCCTTTAAGACGGACTGGTTGGATCTCCTTGCAGTCCAAGGGACTCTCAAGAGTCTTCTCCAACAACACAGTTCAAAAGCATCAATTCTTCCGGCGCTCAGCTTTCTTTATAGTCCAACTCTCACATTCACACACGACTACTGGAAAAACTACCTTAGGGGACATTGATTATTTTTTCAATATAGAGAGGGTTTTGAGTTCTGTTTTAAGAAAATGATAAATATCAGCTATGGCTAATGGGGTAAAAATGATGTAAAATCCACTGTCAGGTGAAGAAAGAATCAGGTGGATAGCCTGGGTTTAGACACATTGAACAGCAAACTTTAGTAACTAATGCCTTGGCATGATTTAGTTTTCCCAGTGAATAGAAAAGATTTCAAAGTGTACATTGTACTACACAGATCACTGAATGCCACCTCTTCCCCTCCTTACCCTTTTGTTTGCTTTAGGTTAATACTTGGACATTTAGACTGAAAAAATGACTTGAGAAATTGCCTGATATTTCCTTTGTGAAATCTAAGACCCAGATGAGTTGTTGTGACCTGTGTTCTGGGCCCAGATGGTTAGAAAAAGAGTAGGGGAGAATCTGGATCTTCAGAATAAGCTCATAGGATGCTTCTATACACAGACACCTGCAGATTAAATTGTACCAATTTAATTGCTCTGGTTCTAAGTAGACTTCAAGGAGGTTTCCAGCTGTTAGCTATGACTGCTTTCTTTCTCCAGCCCAGCTGTGGCTTGGGAAGCGTGTTGTATCCAGAGGGTCAGGATGTTCATGGAATGCATTCCCGTGATGGCTCGTGGAGGACAACTGTGTGGGAAACAGTAACTAAAGTTCCTGACGGCACATTTGATCTCCTCGGGTCACACTGTGTGTACCCCTTATTGCCTACTCAGCTCCTATCCCTGTGAAGCCAGAAGACTTACTCTGATTCTCTCAAGTAGAGACAGAGACACACGTTTTTGATGATCATGGTGTAATGTGGTAGTTACAATTTGCACATGGTGATTTGATTTCCAGTCCCTGTTTCACCTCTTGAACAAGTTGTACAACCAACTCCAGCTTCAAGTTCTACAACTGGGATGCTCGATAATAACATGCTGCTGGCTTGATATGGTGACTAGGAAGTCTGGCACGGAGTCAGTATAGACTGCTACCATCAAAATCTCTGTCTCAGACCTCTGGGGTTTCCAGTCCAACATGTAGACCTTAGACATCATTCTCCTGTCCTGGCAGAAAGATAAAAGGCAAACAAACTGAAATTCAACAACTCTTCTGAAACCTATTGAGGTCACAGGGCAAACATATTTTGAAAATGAGAGACAGAGAGGAAGATACAGAAAATCACAGCTTACCAGAAGAATCCCACCAGCCATTGCCAATATTCTTGGGAAAAGTTTAAATTATAATTGAAAAACTGTTAGATGCTCAGTATAGTTTATTGAAGAGAATTAAGAACTCTAATGGGATACAGCACCAGGAAAGGGCACACTTGTGAGTTTCATCTCTAGCAAATCCTACCAGATCCTCATGGTGTAGAAAACCCTCATTCTTCTAGCAAGAAAGAGGATTTCTTTCTTGAAATATTTCAAAACCCATTTTGAAATATACCCAGAGCTTTCTATTTTACTCAACTAGAACTGTCCTGAAGGGAACCTATTTTACCAGAGTTTAACAGAATGACCTGGGATTTTACCAAAGCCTAACAAACAGGTGCAGGGGTGCAGTGGGGTGGGGGTGGGGGGCAAGGGAGGTATTAACTCCGGGGGGCAAGGGAGGTATTAACTCCAGGCCCCTCTAACCTTCCACAGTGGGAGTAGGAAAGATCCAGCTGCTGGAGTTGGATGAAGTCTCCTCCAGACTTCAGTATGGAGGAAAGGAATTATCCAACTCAGGTTCACTGAAAGCCTGAAAACTAATCATAAGACTGTAGAAAGAAACAAATCGCCAGTCCAAGTTTGATGCAGGATACAGGATGCTTGGGGCTGGTGCACTGGGATGACCCAGAAGGAAGGTATGGGGAGGGAGATGGGGTGGGGGGGGCGGTTCAGAACTGGGAACACGTGTACACCCGTGGCGGATTCATGTTGATGTATGGCAAAACCAATACAATATTGTAAAGTAATTAGCCTCTAATTAAAATAAATAAATGTTTAAAAAAGAAAAAAAAAATTGTAGAATGCTTCTTCTTCCCTAAAAGCATTCTTATACTATATCAATAGGAGTCCTGTATAATAACAAATGACTATAGCTCAAAGAGCTGCAAATATCAGATCCTATTTAAGAAATATCTTAAAAAAAAAAAAAAAAAAAACTCAAAATGAAAAGAGACAAAAACAAGGACAGTGGAGGAAATTTAGCTTTTGACACAACAGCCACAGCAAACAATAAGCACAGGAACCTCCATGTCTGACAAACATAAAACCTCACACTACAGGTACACGGCCCTACTCTCCATTTCAGGCTTGAATTTAGTGTTCCCTTTTCCTTCTACCTACCGTAATGGTGCTCAGAACCTCAAAATGTGTCCGTACCTGGAATAGTCTTTGTTGATATCATTAGTTAAAATGAAGTCACTTTTTAGAGTGGACCCTAAAACCAATGACTGGTGTCCTCTCAGAAAGGGGAAAGAGACACTGAGACATGCACAGAGACAGAGAAGGTAGAAGGCCATGAGACGGTGAAGGCGGAACTCAGAGTCTGTAAGTCAAGAAACATCAGGGTTTTCAAGCTCCGCCAGAAGTTAGGAAGAAGCCAGGCAGGATTCATCCCTAGATTCTTGAGAGAGAGAGTGAGAAACTGATTTTGGATTTCCAGACTTCAGAACTGTAAGAGAATTAATTTCTATTGTCTGAAGTCATCCAGATTGTGGTACTTTGTGACTATATCCCCAGGAAACTAATAAAGTAACAACCAAAAATGTCAGCATAATCATAGTAATGCAATGGCTCACACTCAGTATAAGTTTCCAGGAGTGGAAATGAGGATTCAGGAGACGCCTGGAAGAACTCGGAAATCCTCATTCATATGCATTATGTATTCAATATTTTTTTGGTGTTTTTTGTGGGGAAGATTTCTTACTGTTTTATTTATCACTGAAAGTGAAAATCTCTCAGTTGTGTCCGACTCTTTGCGACCCCATGGACTATACAGTCCATGGAATTCTCCAGGCCAGAATT
Source organism: Bos indicus x Bos taurus (assembly GCF_003369695.1). Taxonomy (NCBI): domain Eukaryota; kingdom Metazoa; phylum Chordata; class Mammalia; order Artiodactyla; family Bovidae; genus Bos; species Bos indicus x Bos taurus. Next base: position 92,474,572 of record NC_040085.1, read on the forward strand.
TTGGAGTGGGTAGCTTTTCCCTTCTCCAGGGGATCTTCCCAACCCTGGAATCGAACCAGGGTACCCTGCATTGCAGGCAGATCCAAGATAACATGGAATTAGTGAGAAAATATAAAATTTGGAGAAGTTCTCACAGAATACTCATGAGATTATTCATTTCCCAGTTGAAAAGAACAGAGACGAGAAGATAAAGGAGACGCAAAAGTTATAGGGACTAGGTTTTGGCTCACTTCTTGACCGTGATTTGAGTAAAAGCATGAAAAAATAAACCAAAACAAATAGATTAACACAAACTAAGGTGACCCAGTTTGAATATCAGTTTAATTATAATATTGTTAATGATCCTGACTCCCTAAGCAATGTAAAGGAATTGAGCCCAAAATAGACTTATTCCTCCAATTGAGTTTTAGGGGGAATTATGCCAATTAAAATTTAGCTCTGCCCTTTTGATAGCCTTAGAAAAGAAACCTTACTGAATGGATGTGGGAGGTGGAAGTCAGAAACATTATTTCCTATCAAGTGGTTGTAATACTATATTTCTCATCTTGCTTGTAAAAATGATACACTAAACCCCCCTCCCACCTCCCTCCCTGTACCATCAGGATGGGGAACACGTGTACACCCGTGGCAGATTCATGTTGATGTATGGCAAAACCAATAACAACAGTGTAAAGTAAAAAATAATAATAATAAATAAATAAATGATAAAAAAATAAATAAAAGTAAAAAAAAAAAAGATACACTGACTTTCATTTAGTTTCTGATAACTTCCTTCATGACAGCAAGGCAAGCTACTGGAAACAAGGTCTCACTGCAGCTAACCTGTGGTCTGCGAGATGTCATTAAGAATGCATCTGTTAGCAGACACATCCATCCTAAGAAAGAAGGTCTTACCCGGGAGCATATTTTTTCTTCCTACATGTGCCAAAATCTGAAGTCAACTAACACCAATTTCATTTTTACCTTGACCATGACATCCACTTTTTCTTTTGTGTCTATTTTAACAGCATTCAATTTGGTCAAATCAAAAAAAGTTTTTTAAATAATTTGACAAGGTTTTGGGAAAGTTAGTCAATTTCCAAGCCAGTGCGGAAATCATTGTGTAAGCAGAATTCTACAAGGGTACCTGGCACAGCAATATGCACTAGGGATTCAGAGGTGAAAAAAAAAAAATGCATTCTAATTGAATGAACGTCCATGAAGAGATGCTTCCTTTTATTTACAGGAGAATATCCCTAAGGCAGACTGCATGATCAAGTCATGGTGGGGGTGTGGTGGGAGCGGCGGGCCGGGGGCATAGGCAGAATGAATCCTTGTAGATTCATAGTGCCTAGGAAGAAAGACGCTAAGATACTTCCCACTATCTCCAAGAGCCTCTTTTCTCCACTAATGTTTGTGGTGGCTCAGCTGGTAAAGAACTCGCCTGCCAGTGCAGGAGATGCAAGAAACACAGGTTCAATCTCTGGGTCAGGAAGATCCCCTGGAGAAGGAAATGGCAACCCACACCAGTATTCTTGCATGGGAAATCCCTGGACGGAGGAGACTGGCAGGCTATAATCCATAAAGTCACAAAGAGTCAGACGAGAATGAGTACACGACTGACTGATGGAGTTTCTGGGAATCCATATCTGTTTCGAGGGCTTCCCTGGTGGGTCAGATGGTAAAGAACCCACTTGCCAATGCAGGAGACATAAAAGATGTGGGTGCAATCCCTGGAAAAGGGCATGGCAACCCACTCCAGTACTCTTGCCTCGAGAATCCCACAGACAGAGGAGCCTGGTGCGCTACCATCCATAGGGTCACAGAGTCAAACAATACTGAGTGAGCAACACGCACATTTGGCTCAGTCTGTCACTATGCTCTCCACAATCTGTGTGAAGAGTGTGGTATCTTTGAAGCTAGGCAGCCACTGGCTCTGTTAAACATGATACTATGGTCCAGTGGTTAAAACTGGGATGTGAACGTCACCATCCGAATTCACATTCTGGCCCAGTCACTACCAGTTTTGAAAGCCTGGGAATGTTACTGCTGTTACCAGTCATTCATCCCCGCACTGGAAGATGAGAAGAAAGTCAATGACTTTCTCAGAATTGCTGGGAAGATTAATGCATCTACATGTAAAAGATGCTTAAGACAGTGTTTGACTCATAGTAAGCGATCAATTATGTAAATCATCATGGTGATGAAGAAAGGGATGATGGGGACAGTTCCCTATAAGCTGAGTCATTAAGGCAAGTCATTAAACTCTTTCAGACTCAGCTCCTTTAGCTGTAAAACTGGAGATAACAATATTCACTATTTAGGATATTCAGTCTTTAGGACACCATGAAACACAATATGTGAAACTTTTATAAAATACAAATGGCTATGCAAAACAAACATTGCTATTGCATCATGTTTTTCTTCCCCCTGGGGCTGTGAACCCCCTTGACAATTTGGAGCCAAGAACCCTCTTTGAAGGTGGGCAACTGCTATTCATTTACAGCTGAATGCTGCCCAGAGGCTCAAGACTGCCAGGTCTGCTCATTTTCGAGAGAAAATGGAAATATGCATTTTTGTACAACTCTCTTCCACTTCAATCCCCCAGTTTTCAATGTTGGTAACTAAGTCAATCCATGGAATAAACACAACAAATTTTGGTACTGCCAACAGCCATTGGATTCTAGTATCCATTTCTGTTTAAAATAAGTTGTCCTAGGTGCATAATCAGATACACAGCAGGTACTTCTCTCACGTATCATATGTGAACAGGGTACAAATAGAAGGCAGATACAAGATTCTAGTTCCTAGGTCAAGTGAGCACACGGGTTGAAACTTTGTATATCTGAGGGCCAATACATATCATCCCTTGTACACAGCAGTCACTAAGTAAATATTGATTGAAACTATCATAAAATTCAATCTGTCCACATGATACCAGAAATACCCAGATTAAAGAATAACAACTGAAAAGATATTGAGGACTAAGAACAAGTGAAATATTCTAAAAGCTTTCCTGATTTCTCTTTGGTTTTTCCTTCATTCATTCACCAAAATAACGCTTACTAGCCATGTACTAGTAAACCAGATGAGGTGCTAAAAGCTATTTTATTAAGTTGTATTCAGCCTGAGCAAGATATTACAAAGTGGCTGGTGCGGTTGAAAAGGAGAGAGATGGAAGAAATTAGATGATGCAGGGCCTTGTAGAAATTAAAAGAACTTTCATGTTTTCTCTAGACAATTGGGAAGCCATGGGAACGCTTTGCGCAAAGCCATAACCTCATTAACCATGCTTTAGGAGAAGCATATTGGCTCTTTTGTTGAGAAGAGACCACCGGTGAAAGCAGAGCACCCAGGTAAGATGGTCTGTAGCAATGCATGCAAAAGATGATGGAGGTTTGGGCCAAGGTGGTCACAGCGGAGGTAACGAGATATTGATGTGTTTTCGAATTTACCTTTAAAGTGTAGCCCGTAGCATTTGCTGCTAAATTAAAAGTGGAAAGTGAGGGAAGTGAAAGATGAAAGGAAGCCAAGATGTTTTAATCTGAGTTATTGAAGAGCTAGAGTTCCCATTTACTAAGATGGAAAAGACTGCAGAAAAAAAAAACAAGTTTAAGGGGTGAAACCGGTTTCAACATGTAAATTTGATATGCCTGTTTGTTATCCCAGTGGTGATGTCAAGGAGCAGTGGGATGTATGAGTCTGAAGTTCAAGTGAAAGGTCTCTGCTGTAGATATTAATTTGAGGGTTGTCATCACATAGATGCCATTGAAAACCATGAAACTGGATGACATTATCAGGCTGCAAGTAAAGATGCAAAGAGTAGAGGTTCAAGCCTGAGCTCTGTCTCTCTGCCCTCATCATGAGGTTTCATATTAATTCTTATGCTACAGTGTAATAGCAATAAATAAGCATTTTATAGCTTGCAGTCTTCTGTGAGTCTGAAGATAATATTTTAAGATGTAAGCAATTTGGTGACAAAGTGTTCCTTAGTCTAAAGCAAATGTTACAAGACTAAGGCATAAGGAGAAAAGATGAAAGTAAGTTTGCTTATTTTAGAATAAATTTATTTTCCTGCCTTCCTTGACACACAAATGGAGCACTGGGAGTAATATTTCTCCTAGCCATTCTTAATCTCTGAAGCTATAAGCCATTAGCATTGTACTTGAATAGAGACTGAATGTCTTCTGAGTTATAGCGGTCCTTTAAGAATGAAGGAGAAAATGATGGCAGTTTTCCATGTCTTTAATCTTCATGTCACAAAGGTATGTTGGACCTGGATCTTGAAAATGATAACTCTCAAACAGAAAAATTAAATCTCACTATCAGTAAATTAAAAGCTAGGTCCTTGCTTGTGTTAATTTTAATCAAATTACTAACACAATAGCAAAGTTGTCTGAATGAGCTTTATTCCATCTAGTTTCATCTGTCTGGATGACTATAGAGAAAATAATTAAATTTCTTATGGAAAGCAGCAATTTTCCACAGCATACAAAGGGATGGAGTATTGCCTTCTAGCCCCTAAGTCAGCACATTTGACATTTTGTTTGGCCTTTTTCAAATTTTTATTTTTAAGGAGAATGGATACTCACACAGCAGTAAAAATTCGAAATGTGAAATCAAAGCTAAAAGCTAGCCAAGCCACAAAAACTGTGCTTAGCGTGTTAAAAATGAAAAGCATTCCTAATTTTGAAACTTTAATGTGGAAGATTTTATGTGATCTGACCAAAACTGAGCCGTATCTCATTACGATGTAATACCCAGAACATGGAGTCAGGAAGAGAAAAATCTATGGCTCTATCCACTCCCCTTCCATCACTTTCATGGAATAAATGTGACTCTCCATCCACCTGACAAAATCCGCTGGACCGAAAGTGGTGTTGATGAGAAACATTCCCTAAATCATGGATGGGGCTAAAATATACTACAGGAAGGTAATGAGAGAGGGGAAGAGCTAACGAGATGAAGTTTTTATAGGCACAGCAATGGGGATCCTTTGAAATATGGTGACTACGTCTATTTTGAAGTTAGAAATACATTAACTCCTAGCCCTAGGAGCTCACGTGAATGAGAGTGTTTACACTGGGTGTGCACACCATCCCTCATTTCCTTCTGGAACAAGCCACTGCCAAGGCGGGGGTGGAGGCAGGCCTGTCAACAAAGCCATCTTTTCATTTCTTGAGCTTTCCGTAGGGAGGGAGCAGGATTGGGTTTAAGATTTGGGCTTGTCTGCCCCACCTCGCCTCCTTCCAAACAGAATAAAAATAGTTGCTTTGTTTGCATTTCATTAGCATTGTACTCCCTTTTGCTCACACTTAATCAAGGTCTTTTCTAGAAGGAGGGATGGAGAAGGACTTGAAAGCCGCCCTTCTGCTGTGTGCGCTGTGCTCTGAACCCTGAGTTCATAGGCCCTGTTGATTTAGTGAACTGTGTTAAGTCAACATTGGTGTGTTGGGGGGCCTCCGGGCTCTCCCACCACCCAAGACTGTGACTCGCAGGTTTATTGCCATTTCTGGGTATGTCAGGAGCTTATTTCTATTAGCCCTTTCTTTTCAAAGACAGGCATTTTTTAAAATCTATGTTTTCACTAAGAATACAATCCATTTCTTCTTCTGCGACTTTACCCATTAGAGAGTGTTTTGTTATTTTTCAGCAAGGTGGTTCAGAATAAAACATGATAATAGTCCTTTTCTTAGGGAGATTCATTTGCGCATTGCCAGAAGCTCCCTGACAACGGTCAGGCTGAAATTGCTTCATTTTCTTAGTACTGCAATAAGAGCATACACTTTGAGCTTGCATGAATCTGGGTTCAGATCCCATCTATGTCACATTCTTAATCAGTTATTTCAAGTTCAGAAGGCTCAGCGTCTTTATAGTAAAACAAGAAAAAGTAAATCTATCGGGGAGAGTCATGATGAGGGTTAGGTCTGATGATGTGTAAAGCAAGCTTGCACGAGTGTTGCCACGCAATAAGCGCTCCCTTCCAGAATTCCCATGTCGTTTCTTCAAATGGTGCCTCATTGATTATAGCATAGACATCATGCCTACGAACAAATACTTAATGGAAAATGAGTGAGGCCAGAAATAGAGCTAGCTGTGCTACGGACTATACTAAAGATTTTGTCTAGATCGTCTCTTTTATTACTAACAAATCCCACCAAAAATAGGAGCAGCCCCACCTTAGGAAAAGAACACTGATGCTGAGTATGTTTAAATAACTTTCCAGATTCATAAAGCTGGCCAGTAGTATGTCTTTGAAGACCTTATAATCAAATACAGAGCAGCTCTACAGACCTTCCAGCTACATCCATGTATTATCAATAGGGGCCGTGCATTTGGGAAGGATTTAATTCTACTCTTCACTGTTTTGAAACATGACCCTGATTCCACTGTGCTTAACTTCTATTCACTTTGGCAGTATCTATGATGAAGGTGCAATTGGATCATGAGTTTATAAAAATTGAAGCTATTTAGTGATTCCCAACTCCAGTTTCAAGGCATACTTGTGTTAGGTTAGTTCATGAGATGTGACTAAATTGATAATCCCTAACAGTATTAAGGGAGTTGGTGATGGACAGGGAGGCCTGGCATGCTGCAATTCATGGGGTCACAAAGAGTCAGACATGACTGAGCGACTGATCTAATCTGATCTGATCTGAACAGTATTAAGAATTCTGTTTGTTGACACTCTATTTTTTTTCATTTTTTATTTTTTAAAATTATTTATTATTATTATTATTATTTTACTTTACAATATTGTATTGGTTTTGCCATACATCAACATGCATCCACCATGGGTGTACACATGTTCCCCACTTATTCTAAAACCATAATAATGAATTTTAACAGAATCTCATTCAAAGAGTTCCCATATGCATTCTCACATGGGATAAGAAGGAACCACGACAGCCTGTGTACTTCTTCTGGACCCTCGGTCTTCCTGGGTAAGGGGGATAACTCTGCCCACCCCTCCACGGACAACACCAGCTCTCATCTTGCTTTGGAAGAAAATAAAATTGAAAACGACCATCTGCAATGTAAACTGAAAGAAGGGCTTTCTCTGTTCTTACTGATCCCTCCTTCAGATGTCTGTTGGTCACTAACGCTTCTTGGAAGAAACCTAAGATTAACTTAAAAACAAGGTGTGATAGAATTCCTTCTAAAGCTTCTGTGATAGTTAATTGTATGTGTCAGCTTGACTGGAATTTATTCCACTGGCTTTCTTGGATCTCCAACTTATAGAACGCAGATCATGGGAATTCTGAGCCTTCATAGCTGCTTGAGCCAATTTCTTACAATAAACCTCATTCTCTCTGTCTCTCCCCAGGCTTCCCCTATCGCTCAGGTGGTAAAGAATCTGCCTGACGTGCAGGAGACCCGAGTTCGACCCCTGGGTCAGGAAGATCCTCTGGAGAAGGAAATGGCAATGGCAGCCCACTCCAGTATTCTTGCCTGGAGAATGCCACGGACAGAGGAGCCTGGTGGGCTATAGTCTACGGGGTTGCAAAGAGTTGGACACGACTGAGAGACTTACACACACACACATCCTGTTAGTTCTTTTTCTCCGGAGAACCCTTACTAATATACTCTCAATACATTAGAATAAGACTGAGTGAGAGTGACATTGAAAGAAAAAACTGGGGTGAAATGTCCACTGTGAATGTCTTCGGAAAGCTTCAAGGAGTGGGTGAAGAGAAGTCAAAGTCACTCAGTCATTTCCGACTCTTTGTAACCCCATGGACGGTAGCCCACCAGGCCTCTCTGTCCATGGAATTCTCCAGGCAAGAATACTGGAGTGGGTCGCCATTCCTTTCTCTGGCAAATCCTCCCAACCCAGGGATCGAACCCAGATCTCCCACATTGCGGGCGGATCCTTTACCACCTGAGCCACCGGGGAAGCCCTCAAAGAGTGGGTGGTATGCACTAAATTGGGTTTCTTTTCTTCTCCTGACACATACTCAGAGCTGTTCCTAGAGAAAAACCTTCTGGGATATCACTAAATAAATTGCTTTCGCTTCACATGGCCCTGGCCAGCTTGTTGCCTACCCCTGGCCAGGAATGTTTGCCAGGCTTGCTGCAGAGAGGCGAACACAGAGTGACAGGCCAAGGAGAATTGGCACTGGGTAGATTCCAGAAATTTCTAGCTGGCTTTGTTTTTTAATCACCACTTAAAATTTCAATAATAGTATCTTTAAATGAGTTTTAATGATGTTAGTAAACATATTCATAAGCATTCAGAACTAAAATAAGGAGAAACTTGTAAGTCACCGACTAAATAAAAATTGTTTGCCTTTTTTTTCTTCTTCTTTTTTTTTTAACAGCTGCAGTTTCTAACTATCCTTCTCTACAGGGGTCAAGAGACCAAAATTTAGAATCTCAGAGAGGAATAGGCACATAATCACACCTATGACCTTAATGAGGACTATCATCAGCTGGAGAATGATAGAGGGAACACGTAACAAGATCGGACTTTCCTCGACATTCAGCAACCTTTCCTAAATAAAATTATTATGCCATGTCCAATTCATTTCTCATTCCTCACACTTTAAAATACTTGAGACAGAATCATGCTGTGTTCTTCTTGCCAAATCAGCTTTTGGATGGACCCTCTCTGAGCTGCATCCAGATTCATCTGATTGTAAGGGAAACAGTGGCCTCAGACTCCTGGGGCTACCCTGATACCTGACCTCCCCCCTCCCACATTTTACTCACGCTTTTCAGTCTTTCTAGATGTCTTGCTCTTCGAATATGAAGACATCAGCATCTTGAAATTCTTCCAGATAGCATCATGACAGATGATCCATGGGCTATAGAACAATTATTTTAAAATATACTAGGGGCGGGAATTCCTTTGTGGTCCAGTGGTTAGGAAACCACCTTGCAAAGCCGGGGACGTGGGTTCCATCCCTGGCACACTAAGATCCCACGTTTTGCTGGGCAACTGAGCCCATGTACCCCAACTAAGACCAGACCCTGCCTAAAAAATAAATATTTAAAAAATAAATAAAATGCACTAGGGATAGACCCAAGTTCTGGCCGCAGACTAAGAGTAGGAATTAAAACTTGAGTCTTGTGTTTAGCAAGTTGCATCCCTAGAACAGCTTGCTTCTGGATATCCTAGTTGGCATGTTTGCAAAAAGGAGACCACACCACTCTGCACCCACCCTGGTTCTGTGGACATACCAAGCCCTCCTCGATGCTGCTGGGTAATATTTTCTGTAGCTAAAAAGCTTATGATATATACATTTAAAAAAATGCTAGGCTCAGTGTACAATTGGAAGCAACTGCTGACTTCAGATCAACTAAACATCCCATGATTTTTTTTTTTTTTTTTTAATGTCAGGAATTCCACTTTTACTTGAACCAAAAACGTGTCTTTCTTTCTTTTTTTTCTGTGAAGGGTACATCCCTAGGAAATCTTCACTTCGTGTACACATAATACAGAATTTATTAAAGTTCTGAAAGACACCTCAAAAGATTAATCAGGAAGAAAATGGGCTGCAATTTTGAGTTCTTCATTGCTCCACACTGTACTTACTTCTGTCTTCATTCTTCTCCTTCCCCCTGCCCTGCTTCTCCCACCTTCCTTCTCCTCTTGCAGCATCCATTGTCAGTCTCCCCCGTGTGGGAACACCACTGGGAGAGGGCCATCAGCAAACAAAGAAACCAATTACACTTCAGTTACATCTGCAAAGACGGAGTCTGTCTTCTCCCCTTCCTCCGTGCTCTTTGATTCCTCCTTTTCCTTCATTTTGTTTAAAAGTGGAAGAGGAGACACTCAGAAGTGGGGGAGATATATAAAGTGGTGTATATGGATTTCAATGTTTTTATTATTTACCAATCATATTGTACATAAAAAGGAACAAAGAAAGAAGAAAAAACAGGGTTTTATATTTTAAATGGATAACCAGCAAGGACCTACTGCAGAGCACAGGGAGCCCCGCTGGCTGTCATGTGGCAGCCTGGGTGGGACGGGAGTTTGGGGCAGAATGGATACATGTGTATGTGTGGCTGAGTCCTCTGCTGTGAGCCTGAAACAATCACAATGTTGTCAATCGGCTATGCTCCAATATAAAACAAAAAGCAATAAACCAAAAGCAGCGTTATGAAGCAGACCGCTTTAAGAATTCAAATCAACTGGCCTAAGAATTCAAATCGGTATTTGAATCCTATCTCTGTTTCTGGCTGAATTAAATCTTGTAATCTCTCTGAATCTGTTATCTCATTTACAAAATTTAAAAATGCACACCTTCCTTGCGTGTTTTTTATGGAGATTAAGAGAATGTATGTAAAACTTCTGACATCATACAAAAAAAATGTATGCCCATTGTAATTATTTCAGATATTAATGTTAACATATCTATTAATATAAAAACTCCTTGTCATGTATATATTTAATATATCTTATTATATATACATATATGTTTTTATCTTGGTATTAAAGAACCTAAGTACAACTAATAACATATTTCTAATTTCTAAATTTTATATAAACTTTCTGAATTCAATCTACATCTCTACCTAATGGGGGGAAAACTAGGCTATGGCACATTTAAATTCTAGCAGTGCTCTGTCTATAACTCTAAGTGAAAATTCAGGTTGGCTTCTTGATAATAGAGTCATTGATATTGAGTGTATTTTGATCAGTAAAAAGACTAATTGTTTTCTAAAGCATCTTCTTGGCTTTATTATATCGCTCGAATGTGCAGCATAAATTGCACCTGCTTCCATGAAAAGTAAATCAATATTCAAGGATTAAAATGTAAGCATATGTTCAAATTATTCATTCATGAGCTATTCTAAAAATAAGCTGTGTTCTGGGCACAAGTGCAATAAATGAATTAATCAATTTTCAATAAGAATAAAGACCCAGAATCTTGCTTTCAGTAAGTGATAATTTTGTCAGAAAAGTTGGACATTTTACCAATTCCAGGCTAAGCGGTAAGATGGAATGTCAAGTTATATTAGCTTCACATTTGAACTTGTGCCATATGGAATGATGTGAGTCTGCATCCCAGAAACAAAGAAGCAATGAAGATAATTGGTGTGAAGTACCCCCTAGTCAGGTTGCACTCATTGATAGAGCCACACTCCACCTCATTGCTACAAAATATTTAAAATAAGTGTGGTATTTCCCTGGTTTTTCTATTAGTGGTCACTTACAAAACAGTTCTGTAAGAATGGAAATGGCTCAGGGTGCTGAGTGCACGCATGCTCAGTTCTGTCTGACCAGGCAAGGATATTGAAGTAAGTTGCCATTTCCTCTGCTAGCGGATCTTCCTGACCCAGGGATCAAACTTGTGTCTCCTGCGTCTCCTGCATTGGCAAGCAGATTCTTTAACACTTATGCCACCTTGGAAGTCAGGAAATGGCTCACCTGGCACCGATGCTAGATTCATTTTGCATTCAACAGAAGCTGAATACTGGCTCATCCTCTCAGAGTTTTGCCTGTATCTAACACAAATGAGATTATAAGAAAGCCTACCATACGTTAATTAAACCATTTATTAATATTTTTTAATTTTAATTTTTATTTATTTGGCTGCACGAGTTCTTAGTTGTGTCATACATGATCTTTTAGTCACAGCTTGTGTGATATAATTCCCCGACCAGGTACCAAACCTTGGTTCCTGCACTAGGAGCTTGGAGTCTTAGCCACTGGACCGCCAAGGAAGTCCAATTTATTAAGAACTATTAGTACCTACTAGATATTAGAAACTTTTCAAATTTTGGGAATCCTAAAATGGACACAACACAAGCTCTGCCTTCCAGAGTTCCAAGGGACACGTAATTATGGTATGGCGTGTGTATTAGTCACTCAACTTGTGTCTGATTCTTTGTGACCCCATGGACTGTAGCCTGCCAGGCTTCTCTTCCATGGAATTCTCCAGGCAAGAATACTGGAGTGGGTTGTCATCCCTTCTCCAGGGGATATTCAACCCGGGTCTCCTGCATAGCAGACAGATTCTTTACCATCTGAGCCACCAGGAAGCCCTAATTATGGTATAAACATAATTATAGCACATGCATAATTACATACATAAACATGTTCATGTTAATGTGATAATCCTACAATGTCAGAATAAAGAACTATGAAAATGGTGCAGAAGAGTCATTATTTAACTGCTTGAGGGACTATGGACTGCTTTTATGTGACGTATGTCAGGTGGAAAATGCATGATCACACTCTCTTTAAAGAACATTATTTCTATTCTGCCATTGCACTGATTGCAATTTTAGTAATGCTATTCCTACTGCCTTTCATTAGGCAATTAATTTATTATTTGTTCACAGTATTTTATGTATTTCAAGTCAATAATTAGCATTAATTAGTCATTTATAGTGAATCAGACATTGCTAACTTTTTTCCGTACACCGACTTGTTTAAATCCTTAGCAAACAAAGAGAGGTGACCATGGTTCTATTTAGAGGTGAGGACATTCAGATTCAGGGAGGTTAAGTGTTGTTCTCTGGAGAAGGAAATGGCAACCCACTCCAGTATTCTTGCTTGAAAAATCCCACAGACAGAAGAGCCTGGAAGGCTACAGTCCACGAGGCTGCAAGAGTCGGACATGACTGAGCCACTACACCACCACCACCACCAAGTATTGCTCTCGGGACTCATTGCATTCAGATGTCTAACCCCCACCCAGAGCTGTTCAGGAGCCTAAGAGTTAACTCATTAGAACAAAAGAGTCTCCTATCACCTAGGGAAGTCCAAGGGACTTAGGAGCTCTGAGTCAGGAGCTGGGGACAAAGACCAAATATTTCTTTCTTACTATGTCTCAGGATCACAATGCAAAAGCAAGAAACTGCTTAGAAAAATAACGTTAGATTTCAAGCAAATGGTGCAAACAGAGAGTCTTCAATAATGAGGGTAATGACACTGATCCCTCTGTGCTTTCTAACTCTTCTCAGTGATGACTTCAGCTCTCACACACTCTCTGCTCGCAGGTAACATCTCTGCAGTCGTCCGTGCCCTGCCAGCCTCACAGGGCTGCTGCAAGAATTAAAAGAAAACCCTTATTGTGAAGAGCAAGAAAACTATGAAAAATGACATAAAATGTCAAGGTATCTGTAATTTCCTGTGGTTCCAGCAAGTCCCTGTTTGTTCACCTTTAAAAATAAACATTTATTTATATTTGAACCTTATTTGACATTTCTTAAGTAATACTCAGTATCAGTGGGGAATTGGTTCCAGATTCTCTTTGGATGCCAAGATCTGAGGATACCCAAGACCTGTATATAAAACAGTGTGCCTTTTCATATAACCTATGCACATTCTCCCATACACTTTAGATCATCTCTAGATACTTTAATACTTAATAATGCAAATGCTATGCAGATGTGTGTGCTTGTTCTCAGCTGTGTCAGACTCTTTGTGACCTCATGGACTGTAGTCTTCCAGGCTCCTCTGTCCATGAGATTCTCCAGGTAAGAATACAAGAGTGGGCTGCCATGTTCTTCTCCAGGGACTCTTCCCAACCCAGGGATCAAACATGGGTCTCCTGCATTTTAGGCAGATTCTTCATCCACTATGTAAATAGTAGCCTGCAAATGGTAAATTCAAGTTTAATGTTTTGAAATTTCTGGAATTTTTTTTTCCAAAATTTTTGTTGAATCCACAAATGCAGAATATGCAGAAATGGAGAGCAGCTTGTGCTGTGATAAATATAAATCTTACCACGCCATGCCTTCATCTTTCTCCTACTCTCACAAGTACCTTTCCTACTTTCCCAAGAGTTCTGCCAGATTTTAATTTTTAATTAATTTATATAAAAAATATTAAACATACATCCACACAAAGTTTTATAAATAGTGATGACAATTAACAAATGCTGATCCTCTATCTTATCTCCTCAAATCCATTTCTTGCTCCTAAGAATAACCCTTTTCTATTCTTTCTGATTCTTTGGGATTTACCCCCTATTAAGTGTTTTAATAACATGCTTGATTTTTTATTATTTGTTGAATTTTTTAGTTTCAGTCAACATCTCTTGACTTTCACTACGTGCTCAGTTGCTCAGTCATGCCTGACTCTTTGCAGCCCCATGGACTGAAGCCTGCAAGGCTTCTCTGTCCATGGAAATTTCCAGGCAAGAACACTGAAGCGGGTTGCCATTTCCTGCTACAGGGATCTTTCCAACCCAGGGATTGAACCCATATCTCTTGTGTTTCCTCCACTGGCAGGCTGATTCTTTACTTCTAGCACCTGAGATTTTCACTAAGGAATATAAAATTTAATTATCTCCCGTGTACCTCTTGGCTCTTTCCACCCACACTACACATATATTCTTATTCCATCAGATTCTCAAAAATCCCATCGCATAACTTGTTTGAATTATTGTTATCATTGCTGTTGCTATTATTATATAAATGTTACCCTAAATGAAGCAAGGCTGTTGATAAGTTGTCTTTCCTTCTCTGCACAGTGTTCCTTTTTCTCCTGGAGCCACGAATGTTTTTGGTTCATAATATGCTTAATGTTTGATGCACTTAAAATTAAGCTCTCCCCTATGCACAGGATACTTCTTTCAATACATTCAACCGCATCAAGGATTCCACTACATCTTCCAGAAGCAGGCTGAGAAGAAGTTTTCTCACTTCCTCCAATAAGAGCTAGCTAAATAGCTCTCTTGCACTGCAGTCCAGGGGTCGCAAAGAGTCGGACATGACAGAGCAATTGAACTGAACTGAAATAACTCTCATGCTGAATCTCCATTCTGCCCTGTCTAAAATTCCCTTTGCATTCACATCTCTCTTGCATTATTTCTCCTTTTTCCCATGTTTCACACCCTTATCTTTCTAAAGTTATTTTATTATTTTGGTGGACAAATTCCTCTTGTTGCTTGTTAAGAAAAGACACATGGAACGTGACTGACCCTGAAAAATGACTGAATACCTTCTTTACATTGTTCAAAAATGGGCTAACTCTAATAGGTTCTGGGTTCATCCACCTCATCAGAACTGACTCAAATGTATTCCGTTGTGAAGTAAGAAAGAGAAAGACAAACATCTTTTCTTTGCACATATATGGAAACGAGTAAGATGGTACTGATGAATCAGGACAGCTAAAGAGACGCAGATATAAAGGACAGACTTTTGGACACAGTGGGGGAAGGGAGTGGGATGATTTCAGAGAGTAGCTTTGAAGCGTAAATGCATGGTATGTAAAGCAGATAGACAGTGGGGATTTGCTGTAAGAAGCAGGGAACCAGAAGCAGGTGCTCTGTGACAGCCTCGAGGGGTGGGACGGGGAGGGAGGCGGGACGGAAGTTCAGGGAGGAGCAGCATCCATGTACCTGTGACCGGTTCATGTTGACGTATGGCAGAAATCATCACAATACTGTAAAGCAATTATCTTCTAATTAAAAACAAAATAAAATTTTAAAATATGTGCCAGCCTGGATGGGAGGAGCATGTGGGGGAGAACGGATACACGTATATGTCTGTCTGAGTCCCTCACCTGAAACTATCACCATGCTGTGAACAAACTGTACCTCAATACAAAATGCTTTCAGTGTTAGAAGAAAAAAAAAAATATATATATATATATATATATTTTTTTTTTTATAAAATGGGTGAACTTTCAAAATCTTACACACACACAGCACAGACAAAATGAATTACTTCTTTTACTTCAAGTGAGCATGGATTCCTGCAGCCATAGAATAACTTAACTTGAAACCCAATAAACCAGGTTTGGAATCTTGCTCAGTCACTGACCAGCGAAGTTTCCACTGCTGTAAAACAGTAAAAATAATAATATCAATGTTATTATTAGGTGGCTGAAAGAATTCAATCAGTTAAGCTTTGTTCTGATATATTTCTCTTTGCTGTACATTCCATGATGATAAGGGTTAAGTCCATCTTCTACAGGTCTGTGTTCCTTGTTTCTAATGAACTCAATAAATAGCCACTGCATGAATAAATGAGCAGATGAATGAATTAACACATTATATGTGTTATTTAACTCCAAGCATGGTAAAAAGGCAGAATAAATAATTATGCATCTTTGTTTTTCATAACTTCCTTTCCTATCCAAACTTTTTCATTACTTTCTAGCAAATATTTTCCTCCCTAGTTATTTTTCTATCCCTGTCATTTCTTTCTCCCTTTCTACCTTTTTTCTTTCCTTGTTGCCAACATTTTCCTTCCTTTCTCTTTCCTTTCTTCCCTCCTTGTCATTCTCCCTCACCTTATATCCTGTACAAAAATTCCCCTCCTCCAATAATCCCCATAACATTCCACTGTAAATTAATTAGTCTATAAAAAAGCAGTAAAATAATGAAATATCAGATACACTATCCCAGTATGGAAAACAGAAGAAACACTAGATGTGAAAGTTATTTTTGCCACCTGTATATGAGCCCAACTTATTAATTCTAGATTCTAGAGATCATGCCTATCTGTCTTGTGACCAGTTTTATTCCATTGCAAACACACGGTCTATTTCGGACCGATAAAAACCATTTTCATTTTTTATAACAGAGAAGACATATACTTGTAAAATATGATCATCTGCTTAATTTCTACCTTTCTAGGGTCCTTTTTGAGCACATAGTGTATAGCATTTACTAAATCTCCACTGCACTCCCACGTATTATATTTACAAGCTCCTTTCCTCCATGCAGCAATCCTACAAGCTAGATCGGATTGTACCTGTGCTGAACAAATGCTAAAATGAGGCTCAGCAAGCTTAAAATTTCCTCGTGCAATATCTCAGAACAAGTAAGTGGTGGAATCATAATGCAAATTCAGCGTTTTCTACAATGCTTATGATCTTTCCACCATCCCCAGCTCTCTCTCTCTCGACAGACTCTCTTGACAAAAAGCAATCTGGTTTTCCTTGACTGAACTTCTCATCTGCTCTTGCTTTGGCATAGTTATGGTCTGAGTTTCTCAAACACCTGGACAGAAATGTGTTGCCAAGCCATGTAAAAAATTACACCCCCCATAATTTTCATAAGACAGCAATGTTGATGCAGCCAGCAGCTGTTGCTTTATATGGGGCATGCAGAATAAAGCCAAGAGTGGGTAAGTTGAGCCAAGCGTGGGCGGCTGTCTGAGATCCCTTGTGAGCTGGATTTGGAGAGTCTAACTGCCAGCCCTTCTCTCGACATACATATGAGGTTACCATACAGATTTTTGAAAAGGAGTAAGCCTTTGAGATATGGACATGAGTTTGGGTAAACTCTGGGGGAGTTGGTGATGAACAGGGAGGCCTGGTGTCCTGCAGTCCATGGGGTTGCAAAGAATCGGGCATGACTGAGCGACTGAACTGAACTGAACTGAAGCCTTTGAGAAAAACTTTGAGAAAAGCCCCCGTCTTGAGGACTTGTGGTCCATCTTTTTGTCTCAGTTCAGTTCAGTCTCTCAGTTGTGTCCAACTCTTTGCAACCCCATGCACTGCAGCCTCCCTGTTCATCACCAACTCCCAGAGTTTACTCAAACTCATGTCCATTGAGTCAGCAATGCCATCCAACCATCTCATCCTCTGTCGTCCCCTTCTCCTCCTGCCCTCAATCTTTCCCAGCATCAGGATCTTTTCAAATGAGTCGGCTCTTCCCATCAGGTGGCCAAAGTATTGGAGTTTCAGCTTCAACATTAGTCCTTCCAATGAACACACAGGACTGATCTCCTTTAGGATGGACTGGTTGGATCTTGCAGTCCAAGGGTCTCTCAAGAGTCTTCTCCAACACCACAGTTCAAAAGTATCCATTCTTCAGTGCTCAGCTTTCTTTATAGTCCAATTCTCACATCCATACGTGACTACTGGAAAAACCATAGCCTTGACTAGATGGACTTTTGTTGGCAAAGTATTGCTTCTGCTTTTTAATATGCTGTCTAAGTTGGTCATAACTTTTCTTCCAAGGAATAAACGTCTTTTTATTTCATGGCTGCGGTCACCATCTGCAGTGATTTTGGAACCCAAAAAAATGAAGTCTGCCACTGTTTCCACTGTTTCTCCATCTATTTGCCGTGAAGTGATGGGACCCGATGCCATGATCTTTGTTTTCTGAATGTTGAGCTTTAGCCAACTTTTTCACTCTCCTCTTTCACTTTCATCAACAGGCTCTTTAGTTCTTCTTCACTTTCTGTCATGAGGGTGGTGTCAGCTGCATATCTGAGGTTACTGATATTTCTCCCAGCAATCTTGACTCCAGCTTTTTGTCTAAACCCTAACTTTTTGTCTAAACCCGGCCTTTTGATTTTGTTTCCACGAACTCTGATTTTCTCATATCGAGTCTTTTCTCTCCAATACCCCTGGTGAATTCAGGCTACTTGTACCTCTTTTCTTCTTTTATTAAAACAACCTGTAACTCATTTTCCCACTTCTAGTCTAGTTACTTTCTATATTTTTTTTCCTATTGGTGCTACACCAAATCACCTCAAATCCATGGCTTAAAAATAACAAAAAAGTATTGCCTTATAGGTCTGGAGGTCAGAGGTCAGAAAAGAGCCTCAGGGGATGAAAATCAAGATATTACTGGAACTACATTTGCTTTGAGGATCTGGCAGATAATCCATTTCCTTGCCTTCTTTAGCTTCTGGACACCACCTGCATTCTTTGCCTTCAAAGCCAGAAACATAGGGATGAGCCTTTTTCTTCTTCCATCTCTCTGGTTCTCTCCCTTCCACCTTCTTCTGCTGCCTAGAAGCACTCTTGTGATTATATTGGGCTTACCTGGATAATCTCCTAATCTCAAAATCCTTAGTCATCCCTGCAGAATATCCTTTACTATGGAAGGTAACTTATTCACAGGTTTTGGACATCAGGGCGTGGATATCTTTGGGGGGTGGAGGGTCATTACTCTGCCTGTTAATTCTTCCAACTCATTTAACAAATTATGACTACAGTGCTCTCTCAAAACTTCAGATAAAGTCCTGTCACTGCCTTCTGCCCACGATTGTTTCTTACTGTGTTTCCAATGATCTGACCTTCACTTACCTAAAACCCCAATGTCTCTCTACCCCTCATCAGATGCAGATGAGCCAGAGCAAATGACGTATTCTCTGCCTCCAGGTTCCTCATCTATGAAATGGGAGTGATATCCAAAGAAGAGGAGATATATGTATATGCACAGCTGACTCACTTTGATGTACAGTAGAAATTAACACAACACTGTAAAGCAATTATACTCCAATAAAAATTAATTGTAAAAAAGAAAAATAATAAAGTAAAACAAGGATGCTAGTTTTTGACAAGATTGCTAAAAGGAATATACAAGTTCATTCATTGTGTCTACAAAAATTTCTAGTCCATACTGATGTGGGTCATTCTCTGAGTTCTGTCTTTAAAATTTCTGGATCCTAAGGCAGCCAAAGTTATATGTTAACTAAAGTTCAATTGACTGAAATAAAATATAATTTAGAAAATCAGCCCTTCTGCAACTCTAACCACATTTCACTGGTGACTAGTGGCTACCACATTGAGCAGTGCAGATAGAGAACTTTCCAACACTATGAAGCTCAATTAGACTATCTTAAGACATTAGCATATAATATTAGGCTGAACTACAAAAAATTGTTCTTTCTATAAATCAAAAAAAAAAAAAAAACATCAGCAATAGTATACAGCTTAACCACACATTTTTAGATACCAAAAGTTATTTCAAATTCAACATTTTCAAGGGTGCCTCTAAAATAAAGCCAGCTAAGAATTAAACCCTAATTTAGCTTGTTATTGTTGTTGTTATTAAGTCCCTCCGTCGTGTCAGATTCTATGTGACTCCATGGACTGCAGCTGCACCTAACCTTCACTATCTGCTGGAGTTTGCTCAAATTCATGTCCACTGAGTCAGTGATGCCATCCAGCATCACATCTTCTATTGACCCCTTCACCTCCTACTCTCAATTTTTCTCAGGATCTAGGTCTTTTCCTATAAGTCAGATTTTCCCATTTGGTAGCCAAAGTATTGCAGCTTCAGCATCAGTCCTTCCAATGAATATGCAGAATTGACTTATTTTAGGGTTGACTGGTTTCATCTCTTTGTAGTCCAAGGGACTCTCAAGAGTCTTCTCCACCACAACTTGAAAGCACCAGTTCTTTGATGCTCAGCCTTCATTACCATCCAACTCTCACATCAACACATGACTACTGTGAAAACGATAGCGTTGGCTACATGGACCTTTGTAGGCAAAGGGATGTCTCTGCTTTTCAATATGGTGTCTAGGTTGGTCATAGTTTTTCTTCCAAGGAACAGGCATATTTTAATTTCATATCTGCAGTCACTGTCCACAGTGATTTTGGAGCCCAAGAAAAGAAATCTGTCACCATTTCTACTTTTTCCCCATCTCTTTGCTATGAAGTGATGGGACCAGTTGCCAGGATCTAAGGATGAATGTTGAGTTTTAAGCCAGCTTTTTCATTCTCCTGTTTCACATCCATCAAGAGGTTCTTTAGTTCCTCTTCACTTTCTGCCATTAGACTGGCATCATATACATATCTGAGGCTATTGATATTTCTCCCACCAATCTTGATTTCAGCTTGTGATTCATCCAGCCCAGCATTTGTGCGATGTACTCTGCATATAATTTAAATAAGCAGGGTGACAAGATATAGCCTTGACATATTCCTTTACCGATTTTGAACCAGTCCATTGTTCCATGTCCAATTTGAACTGTTGTTTCTTGACCTGCATACAGGTTTCTCAGGAGGCAGGTAAGGTGTTCTGATATTCCCATCTCTTTAAGAATTTTCCAGTTTGTTGTGATCCACACACTCAAAAGCTTTAGCATAGGCAATGAAGCAGAAGTAGATTTTTTTTCCTAGAATTCCCTTGCTTTTTCTATGATCCAATGGATGTTGGACATTTGATCTCTGGTTCCTCTGCCTTTTCTAAATCCAGCCTGTACATCTAGAAGTTCTCAGTTCACATACTGTTGAAGAATAGCTTGAAGGATTTTGAGCATTACCTTGCTAGCATGAGAAATGTGTGCAATTGTGTGGTAGTTTGAGCATTGCTTGTGGTCTTCCTCTGTTTCATATATAGAAATACTGAGAGCAATTTGTAAATCAGAATTTTAAATCTATCTTTTAAAATACACACATTATCTGTTTATATAACAATAAATTTGTACTGAAGTTGAAACATGTATTTTGTTTTCAACAAGCTGGTCTGCATTTTGGATGTTTGCATGTGGAGTTCCTGTTGTCTCATTTTTTTTAATTAATAGAAGTATTTAATATTCTTCAAGAGTTCAAGCATAAACTTAGCTCTTTGATTTTAAAGTTATGGATTTGTTGGTCAATTTCGGGGAAAAGGACAACATTTAGTAATTTAATGTAACATGTAAGACTCTTAAGTTTTGCATTTGGGGATCTCTATAAAACTTCATTAAGTGTTATATTAAATTACCCTCAAATAATTTAAATATACTGCCAGAATTGGGATCCTAGTTACATAGTTACCTATTGAACATTCCATCAAGTAATTGACACTGCTGCAGACCAAGAAAAAACCACTAGATGGAAATGCCACGAGTAGAAGGATATTTGAATACTGCTAAAGCCCCAGCTTCTAGTACAACATCTGACATACACTGCATCGGTGGTGGCTAAGTTGCTTCAGTCATGTCTGACTCTTCGAGACCCCATGGACTACAGCCTACCAGGCTCCTCTGTCCCTGGGATTTTCCAGGCAAGAGTACTGGAGTGGGTTGCCATTGCTTTCTCCAGACATATACTGCTGCTGCTGCTGCTGCGTCGCTTCAGTCATGTCCGACTCTGTGCGACCCCATGGACTACAGCCTACCAGGCTCCCCCGTCCCTGGGATCCTCCAGGCAAGAACACTGGGGTGGGTTGCCATTTCCTTCTCCAATGCATGAAAGTGAAAAGTGAAAGTGAAGTCGCTCAATCGTGTCTGACTCTTAGCGACCCCATGGACTGCAGCCCACCAGGCTCCTCCATCCATGGGATTTTCCGGTCAAGAGTACTAAAGTGGGGTGCCACTGCCTTCACCTCCAGACATGTACTAGTGCTTAATAAATATTTATGAATGGCTGAAATCTTTAATATACCTCATTAAATGGAAAATGGTGATCACATACAGTTACAATGCTATATAAACACTTTGGAACTATTAATATAAAGAAGCTCCAGTACTTTGGCCACCTCGTGTGAAGAGCTGACTCATTGGAAAAGACTCTGATGCTGGGAGGGATTGGGGGCAGGAGGAGAAGGGGACGACAGAGGATGAGATGGCTGGATGGCATCACTGACTCGATGGACGTGAGTCTGAGTGAACTCCGGGAGTTGGTGATGGACAGGGAGGCCTGGCGTGCTGCGATTCATGGGGTCGCAAAGAGTCGGACACAACTGAGCAAATGAACTGAACTGAACTGAAAGCACATATATTCATATTTGTGCATCCTAAAATTACAGAGCAAGGGTCTTAGCTTTGTATGCTGTAACAACCCTCTTTTCTAGATGAGGCAACAGACTCCAAAAACTGGCATTACTTTCTCATTTAATGGCAGTAAGTCAGTGCAAAATAGTAACATAAAATGACTTGTCAACATTATAGTAAAAGTTAACACTGGCCAAGTACCAGGTACTGTTCTAGTTGCTTTAAAAATGCTAAGAAATTCAATCCTCACGAGAAACCTTTGAGGTGCATGCCTTTAATACACTAATTTGACAGATGTGGAAAGTGAATTATAGAGAAGTGTGAAGCTCCCTCAAGAAGGCCCAGGTGATACAAAGTTAAAATTTAAACCCTGGAAGTGTGGTTCCAAAAACTTCAATCTTAGCCATTAACCATACTGACTAAATCCTAAACAGTGTGTTAAAAAGCAGAAACATCACTTTGCTATCAAAGGTCAACATAGTCAAAGCTATGGTTTTCCAGTAGTCATACATGGATTTGAGAGTTTGACCCTAATGAAGGTTGAGCATCAAAAAATTGATGTTTTCAAGTTGAAGTGCTGGAGAAGACCCTGGAGGGTCCCTTGGACAAGACCCCGTGGACAACAAGGAGATTAAACCACACAATCCCAAAGGAAATCAGCCCTGAATATCCATTTGAAGGACTGATTCTGAAGCTCCAATACTTTGGCACCTGATGGGAAGAGCTGACTCATTGGAACAGACCCTGATGCTGGGGAAGATTGAGGGCAGGAAGAAAAGGGGGCAACAGAAGATGTGGTGGTTGGATGGCATCACTTACACAATGGACATGGATTTGAGCAACCTATGGGAGATAATGGAGGACAGGGAAGCCTGGCATACGGCAGTCCATGAGGTCGAAAAGGTTTGGACATGATATAGCGACTGAGCAAAAGCAAATACCGACTAAATAGAAAATTGCAGCACATAGCATTTTTAGGGAGAGGCATCGCTTGTCTGGGAAATGCTTGGCCTTTATTTCGGAAACCTAGCCACAGACGCTATCAGTGTAGACAAACGTAGGCTGAGCATCTGAGTTGGATGTTGGGGATAAATTTCTCCCCTCCATCAAGTAAGCAGAGTTCTGGACAAACTCCTTCCGACTCCAGAGGGCTGGGCTTGTAGTTGCTTTCATTGAGGATCACGGGACAGAACAGCAACTTTCATTCTGGTTTCTGGCTTTGAGTCATTTCCCGTGCCTTAAATCAGTAATTTGATTCTCACAGGCACGCCTGTGCACCTGTGGGAGGAAAGGGAGTCATCCTTTTTCAGGTATGGTTTCACTTGACTGCAAAGAAGCACAGAACAGAGCTGATGACAGCCTCTCTGAACTAAGATCTCCTTGAAGAGCGAAACTAGACTCCCGTTAAAACACAAAACTCTCAACTTCAAAGGCCTAGAGTTAGCAGAGGATCAGACATTTTCCAGGCAAAGCCCTGGTAGATTGCATGTTAAAAATGCACAGGCTTTCTTCTGGGCATGGAAAACATCTTCACTTAAGTTTATTTTCTCATAGAAAATAGAGAGGTGGTTATTGCCACAAGGAAAGGAACGGCCAACAAATGCAAAGGATGATCATTTATTCAAATAAAAGGGTAAATTTTGCTTCTGTTTTCTAAATATTTCATGCCCACTTCCTTCTATACAGCACTTGTTCTTTTTCACAGGTCAGGAATAAGCCTCATGCAAGGTTTTCTATATAAAATTGAAGTTCTGAATTTAAGAGGAATCTTACCAAGTTTTCAAAAATGGCATTTGAACAAAAATAAATCCGACACCAATTAAAAACATTTCTTAACTACTGAGACAGTCCCAATTCTTTAGTTTCTTTGATATGTATAGTTTGAATATAATTCTATTTTTTCCTCCTCATATTTTATACCTAAAGCTCACCTCTCCATTTGGTTATAAACAATATGTGGATAATATCTTCTACACATTGTGCCAGACAGCCAAAATACTCAAAATATACTTAATAATTATTAAGAGCTTCTGTAGATACAATAGCTTTTTATACAGATTCAAGACATTAGAGGTCTTTTATCCTCTTCTCTGAGCTTGAGGCTGTGCCCAAGAAAACAGACTGTCACAAATGTGTGCACCAGATAAATAAATTATTACATTGTATCCGATTATGCCAGGGATTATCACACAGCAAAGAGGTAACACTGGCAGCTGTAGCAACTATAAAAGCACTTCCTTTTAAAAGTTTACAAAATTCATTTTAAGAATGTTACTTTATTTTTAAAATTTTTTATTGGAGTATAATTACTTTAATTGATATAATTAATTTTATTGATGCTTTTGAACTGTGATGTTGGAGAAGACTCTTGAGAGTCTCTTAGACTGCAAGGAGATCTTGAATATTCATTGGGAGGACTGTTGCTGAAGCTGAAGCTCCAATCCTTTGACGACCTGTTTCGAAGAACTGACTCACTGGAAAAGACCCTGATGCTGGGAAAGATTGAAGGCAGGAGAAGAAGGGGACGACAGAGGGTGAGATGGCATCACCGACTCAATGGGCATAAGTTTGAGTAAACTCGGGGAGTTGGTGATGGACAGGGAGGCCTGGCGTGCTGCGGTTCATGGGGTCGCAAAGAGTCGGACACGACTGAGAGACTGAACTGAACTGATAGTTACTTTACAATGTTGTGTTAGTTTCTACTATACAGCAAAGTGAATCAGCTCTATGTATACATATGTGAAAGTGAAAGTCGCTCAGTCGTGGCCGACTCTGCGACCCCAAGGATTATACCGTCCATGGAATTCTCCAGACCAGAATACTGGAGTGGGTAGCCTTTCCCTTCTCCAGGGGATGTTCCCAATCCAGGGATCCAACCCAGGTCTCCCACATTAAGGGAGGATTCTTTACCAGCTAAGCCACAAGGGATATCCCTGCCTTGTGGATTTCCCTCCCGTTTAGGTCACCATAGAGCACTGAGTAGAGTCCCTTGACTCTACTTGTTAGTTATCCATTTTACACATAGTGCATATAGATGTGAATCCCAATTTCCCAATTCATCCCACTCCCCTCTTCTCCCCTTGGAGTCCATATGTTTTTTCTCTGTATTTCTATTTCTCCCTTGTAAATAGGTTCATGTGTACCATTTTTCTTGATTCCACATGTATGTGTTAGGTTGTTCGAGACACTGTACTACAACATGTTTTAGTACTGTACGGTGTAAACACACATCTGCTTTGTGTAGTTCACAGTGCCACCTGCCTGTTACCAAGAGACCATTGTGTAACAGTTAGCCACAAAAATCTCTGTGGTCTAGAACAACTCGCCTTCATGGTTCACATGTCTGAGGGGCCATCTAGGCAGCTCTGCTCTTGGGCTGGGCTCACTTGAATGAAATGGGTGAGCTGGTAGCTGACTCATCAAAGCTGGTGTTGGCAGGGATGGCATGAACAACTCGGCCCCATCTCAAGTGTTTCTTTTCCTCCAGAAGTTTAGACCCACCATATGTTCATAATGGAGGCACGAGAGAGGGCAGGCAAGTTCAACCACACATGAGTTATTTAAGTATTTGTGGTGTATTGGCTAATATCTCTTTAGTCAAAAAAGGTCACACGGATGAGTACAGAGTCAAAGGGACAGGCACATTGCTCCACACAAAGTGAGGAACTGCTGCAAAGTCACGCGACCTGGTTATGTGTCTAAGGAGGGATGCTAAGTAAGAGTCACCCTTAAAATTGACTATACCCATCATTTGCAAAGAAAAAAAAAGTAATATTTTAGTTCCTACCACTAATGAAACTAGAGAACCTCTGCTGCTGCTGCTGCTAAGTTGCTTCAGTCATTTCTGACTCTGTGCTACCACAGAGACGGCAGCCCACCAAGCTCCCCCGTCCCTGGGATTCTCTAGGCAAGAACACTGGAGTGGGTTGCCATTTCCTTCTCCAATGCATGAAAGTGAAAAGTGAAAGTGAAGTCACTCAGTGGTGTCTGACTCTTCGAAACCCCATGGACTGCAGCCTACCAGGCTCCTCCATCCATGGGATTTTCCAGGCAAGAGTACTAGGGTGGGGTGCCATTGCCTTCTCTGGGAAAGGTCAAAGACTATGTTTGGGTACTAGATGTATAGGTGAGGTGGTGCTAGTGGTAAAGAACCCACCTGCCAACTGAGGTCAGACAAGAGATGAAGGTTCAATCCTTGGGTGGGAAGATCCCCTGGAGGAGGGCATGGCAACCCACTCCAGCATTCTTGTCTGAAGAAGCCCAGGGACAGAGTCATCTGGCAGGGTATGGTCCATAGGATTGCAAAGAGCTGGACAAAGCTGAAGCAACTTAGCACTCACACACATATAGGCTAGATGAGCAGAAAGACAAGAAGAATGTACACATTACTAGTGGCTTGTTGTCCGAATCCTTGCTAAGTATTAAGCCGTGACCAGACATATCATAGGAGAAGATGTCTAAGGCAAAATGGACAGAGAAAGAATGCTATCCATGATTGGGAATATCACATAACATTGATCTCTGCCAAAAATATTCTTATTTCAGTTGGTTTAACACTTGCAGAATTTCACTAAAAGCAAATGAGAAAAAGTACCTTCCGGACTCCCTGTGTTTCTAGACAGGTTCCCACTCAGGTCTTGATTACTTTCCTTTCCCTCAGTTTTTAAGACACTCTGCCTCTCATGGTCACACATTCTCTCATTTAACTGAGGCCTCTGCTGCCTACAATGTCCCCAGAGAGGTTTTCTCTGAGGACCCTACCCAATACAGGCTTCTCCTCCCCTATCAGTTCAACCTCTCAGCATTCCTCCACACCTTTTCCAACAGATGAGACACACTGCTGTTCATTGCGATATTCCAACTCACCCCACATAATACGAACTCCCTCAGATCAAGGATATTATCCAATTGTGTGTGTGTGCATGTGTGTGTGTGTGTGTGTGTGTGTGTGTGTAGTTGCTACATTGTGTCTGATTCTTTAGGACCCCATGGACTGTGGCCCACCAGCTTCCTCTGTCCATGGAATTCTCCAGGCAGGAATACTGGAGTGGGCTGTCATTGCCTTCTCCAGGGCATCTTCCCCACCCAGGAATCATATATATATTTTTATAATTTTTGTGACTTTGTTTTTTTTTTTCTTTAACATTGTATTTCTGAAATTCCAAACTCTAGATTTTTAATTTTTGCTTTTTGGTATTTGTTATCAATTTTGTACCCATATTTTCTTTATAATTTTTGTGACTTTGTTTTTTTCTCTCTCTCTCTTTCTTTTTCTTCTTCTTTTCTTTAACACTGTATTTTTGAAATTCCAATTCCACTCTAGATTTTTAATTTTTGCTTTTTGGTATTTGTTACCAATTTTGTACCTTTAAGAACCCAATCTTCAGTACCCATTTTTACTTGGGAGCGAGATTACTGGCTTGACTGTTCTCTCCCCCTTTGGACTCTCCTTTTTCTCCACCAGGTCGCCTGTGTCTCCTCCCTAACCCCTCTCTGCTCTACCCAACTCTGTGAATTCCTGTGTGTTCCAGACGGTGGAGAACACTTAGGGAACCGATTACTGGCTGGATCTGTCTCTCTCCTTTTCATTCCCTGCTTTAATCCTCCTGGCCACCTCTGTCTCCTTCCTCCCTCTTCACTTCTCTGTATAACTCCATGAACATCTCTGAGCGGTCCAGTTGTGGAGTGCACATAAGGAAGTGATTACTGGCTAGCCTGCTCTCTCCTCTATTGATTCCACCTCATCTCATTCGGGTCACCTCTAACTCCCTCCTCCCTCTTCTCTTCTCCATGTAACTCTGTGAATCTCTCTGGGTGTCCCTCACTGTGGAGAAACTTTTCATCTTTAACCTAGATGTTTTATCAGTGGTTGCTGTATAGAAGGAGAAATTTTGAGACTACCGTAAAAATAAGACTGAAAACTGGAAGCAGGAGGCTTAAGTCCAAACCCTGACTCCAGGGAACTCCTGACTCCAGGGAACATTAATTGACAGGAGCTCATCAAATGCCTCCACACCTACACTGAAACCAAGCACCACACAAGGGCCAACAAGTTCCAGAGCAAGACATACCATGCAAATTCTCCAGCAACAAAGGAACACAGCCCTGAGCTCCAATATACAGGCTGCCCAAAGCTACTACAAAACCATAGACATCTCATAACTCATTACTGGATACTTCATTGCACTCCAGAGAGAAGAAATCCAGCTCCACCCACCAGAACACCAACACAAGCTTCCCTAACCAAGAAACCTTGACAAGCCACCTGTAGAAACCCACACACAGCAAGGAAATGCCACGATAAAGAGAACCCCACAAACTGCCAGAATACAGAAAGGACACCCCAAACTCAGCAATTTAAATAAGACGAAGAGACAGAGGAATACCCAGCAGGTAAAGGAACAGGATAAATGCCCACCAAACCAAACCAAAGAGGAAGAGATAGGGAATCTACCTGATAAAGAATTCTGAATAATGATAGTGAAAATGATCCAAAATCTTGAAATCAAAATGGAATCACAGATAAATAGCCTGGAGACAAGGATTGAGAAGATGCAAGAAAGATTTAACAAGGACCTAGAAGAAATAAAAAAGAGTCAATATATAATGCAATAAATGAGATCAAAAACACTCTGGAGACAACAAATAGTAGAATAACAGAGGCAGAAGATAGGATTAGTGAATTAGAAGACAGAATGGTAGAAATAAATGAATCAGAGAGGAAAAAAGAAAAATGAATTAAACGAAATGAGGACAATCTCAGAGACCTCCAGGACAATATTAAATGCTACAACATTCGAATCATAGGAGTCCCAGAAGAAGAAGACAAAAAGAAAGACCATGAGAAAATACTTGAGGAGATAATAGTTGAAAACTTCCCTAAAATGGGGAAGGAAATAATCACCCAAGTCCAAGAAACCCAGAGAGTCCCAAACAGGATAAACCCAAGGCGAAGCACCCCAGACACATATTAATCAAATTAAGAAAGATCAAACACAAAGAACAAATATTAAAAGCAGCAAGGGAAAAACAACAAATATCACACAAGGGAATTCCCATAAGGATAACAGT
This sequence comes from Bos indicus x Bos taurus, assembly GCF_003369695.1. NCBI lineage: Eukaryota > Metazoa > Chordata > Mammalia > Artiodactyla > Bovidae > Bos > Bos indicus x Bos taurus. The sequence continues at coordinate 92,503,975 of NC_040085.1, forward strand.
TGATCTTTCAATAGAAACTCTTCAAGCCAGGAAGGAATGGCAAGACATACTTAAAGTGATGAAGAAAAATAGCCTAAAGCCCAGATTACTGTACCCAGCAAGGATATCATTCAAATATGAAGGAGAAACCAAAAGCTTTACAGACAAGCAAAAGCTGAGAGAATTCAGCACCACCAAACCAGCTCTCCAACAAATACTAAAGGATATTCTCTAGACAGGAAACACAAAAAGAGTGTATAAACTCAAACCCAAAACAATAAAGTTAATGGCAACAGGATCATACTTATCAATAATTACCTTAAACATAAATGGGTTGAATGCCCCAACCAAAAGACAAAGACTGGCAGAATGGATACAAAAACAAGACCCCTATATATGTTGTCTACAAGAGACCCACTTCAAAACAGGGGACATATACAGACTAAAAGTGAAGGGGTGGAAAAAGATTTTCCATGCAAATAGAGACCAAAAGAAAGCAGGAGTAGCAATACTCATATCAGATAAAATAGACTTTAAAACAAAGGCCGGGAAAAGAGACAAAGAAGGTCACTAAATAATGATCAAAGGATCAATCCAAGAAGAAGATACAACAATTATAATGCACCCAATTATATGCAACAATTATATGCACCCAATATAGGAGCACCGCAATATGTAAGACAAATGCTAACAAGTATGAAAGGGGAAATTAACAATAACACAATAATAGTGGGAGACTTTAATACCCCACTCACACCTTTGGATAGATCAACTAAACAGAAAATTAACAAGGAAACACAAACTTTAAATGATACAATAGACCAGTTAGACCTAATTGATATCTATAGGACATTTCCCCCCAAAACAATGAATTTCACCTTTTTCTCGAGCGTACAAGGAACCTTCTCCAGGATAGATCACATCCTGGGCCATAAATCTAGCCTTGGTAAATTCAAAAAAATTTGAAATCATTCCAAGCATCTTTTCTGACCACAATGTAGTAAGATTAGATCTCAATTACAGAAGAAAAACTATTAAAAATTCCAACATATGGAGGCTGAACAACACGCTGCTGAATAACCAACAAATCACAGAAGAAATCAAAAAAGAAATCAATATTTGCAGAGAAACAAATGAAACTGAAAACACAACAACCCAAAACCTGTGGGACACTGTAAAAGCAGTCCTAAGGGGAAAGTTCATAGCAATACAGGCACACCTCAAGAAACAAGAAAAAAGTCAAATCAATAACCTAACTCTACACCTAAAGCAAATAGAAAAGGAAGAAATGAAGAACCCCAGGGTTAGTAGAAGGAAAGAAATCTTAAAAATTAGGGCAGAAATAAATGCAAAAGAAATAAAAGAGACCTTAGCAAAAATCAACAAAGCCAAAAGCTGGTTCTTTGAAAGGATAAATAAAATTGACAAACCATTAGCCACACTCATCAAGAAACAAAGGGAGAAAAATCAAATCAATAAAATTAGAAATGAAAATGGAGAGATCACAACAACAACATAGAAATACAAAGGATCATAAGAGACTACTATCAGCAATTATATGCCAATAAAATGGACAACGTGGAAGAAATGGACAAATTCTTAAAAAAGTACAACTTTCCAAAACTGGACCAGGAAGAAATAGAAAATCTTAACAGACCCATCACAAGCACGGAAATTGAAACTGTAATCAGAAATCTTCCAGCAAACAAAAGCCCAGATCCAGACAGCTTCACAGCTGAATTCTACCAAAAATTTAAAGAAAAGCTAACACCTATCCTACTCAAACTCTTCCAGAAAATTGCAGAGGAAGGTAAACTTCCAAACTCATTCTATGAGGCCACCATCACCCTAATACCAAAACCTGACAAAGATCCCACAGAAAAAGAAAACTACAGGCCAATATAACTGATGAACATAGATGCAAAAATCCTTAACAAAATTCTAGCAATCAGAATCCAACAACACATTAAAAAGATCATACACCATGACCAAGTGGGCTTTATCCCAGGGATGCAAGGATTCTTTAATATCTGCAAATCAATCAATGTAATACACCACATTAACAAATTGAAAAATAAAAACCATATGATTATCTCAGTAGATGCAGAGAAAGCCTTTGACAAAATTCAACATCCATTTATTATGAAAACTCTCCAGAAAGCAGGAATAGAAGGAACATACCTCAACATAATAAAAGCTATATATGACAAACCCACAGCAAACATTATCCTCAATGGTGAAAAATTGAAAGCATTTCCTCTAAAGTCAGGAACAAGACAAGGGTGCTCACTTTTACCATTACTATTCAACATAGTTTTGGAAGTTTTGGCCACAACAGTCAGAGCAGAAAAAGAAATAAAAGGAACCCAAATTGGAAAAGAAGAAGTAAAACTCTCACTATTTGCAGATGACATGATCCTCTACATAGAAAACCCTAAAGACTCCACCAGAAAATTACTAGAACTAATCAATGAATATAGTAAAGTTTCAGGATATAAAATAAATACACAGAAATCCCTTGCATTCCTATACACTAATAATGAGAAAACAGAAAGAGAAATTAAGGAAACAATTCTATTCACCATTGCAACGAAAAGAATAAAATAATTAGGAATATATCTACCTAAAGAAACTAAAGACCTATATATAGAAAACTATAAAACACTGGTGAAAGAAATCAAAGAGGACACTTACAGATGGAGAAATATACCATGTTCATGGATTGGAAGAATCAATATAGTGAAAATGAGTATACTACCCAAATCAATTTATAGATTCAATGCAATCCCTATCAAGCTACCAACGGTATTCTTCACAGAGCTAGAACAAATAATTTCACAATTTGTATGGAAATATAAAAAACCTCGAATAGCCAAAGCTATCTTGAGAAATAAGAATGGAACTGGAGGAATCAACCTACCTGACTTCAGGCTCTACTACAAAGCCACAGTCATCAAGACAGTATGGTACTGGCACAAAGACAGAAATATAGATCAGTGGAACAAAATAGAAAGCCCAGAGATAAACCCACGTACCTATGGATACCTTATCTTTGACAATGGAGGCAAGAATATACAATGGATTAAAGACAATCTCTTTAACAAGTGGTGCTGGGAAAACTGGTCAACCACTTGTAAAAGAATGAAACTAGACCACTTTCTAACACCATACACAAAAATAAACTCAAAATGGATTAAAGATCTAAATGTAAGACCAGAAACTATAAAACTCCTAGAGGAGAACATAGGCAAAACACTCTCCAACATACATCACAGCAGGATCCTCTATGACCCACCTCCCAGAATATTGGAAATAAAAGCAAAAATAAATAAATGGGACCTAATTAAACTTAAAAGCTTCTGCACAACAAAGGAAACTAAAAGCAAGGTGAAAATACAGCCTTCAGAATGGGAGAAAATAATAGCAAATGAAGCAACTGACAAACAACTAATCTCAAAAATATACAAGCAACTCTTGCAGCTCAACTCCAGAAAAATAAATGACCCAATCAAAAAATGGGCCAAAGAACTAAATAGAAATTTTCCAAAGAAGACATACAGATGGCTAACAAACACATGAAAAGATGCTCAACATCACTCATTATCAGAGAAATGCAAATCAAAACCACTATGAGGTACCATTTCACGCCAGTCAGAATGGCTGCGATCCAAAAGTCTACAAGCAATAAATGCTGGAGAGGGTGTGGAGAAAAGGGAACTCTCTTACACTGTTGGTGGGAATGCAAACTAGTACAGCCACTATGGAGAACAGTGTGGAGATTCTTTAAAAAACTGGAAATAGAACTGCCTTATGATCCAGCAATCCCACTGCTGGGCATACACACTGAGGAGACAAGAAGGGAAAGAGACACATGTACCCCAATGTTCATCGCAGCACTGTTTATAATAGCCAGGACATGGAAGCAACGTAGATGTCCATCAGCAGATGAATGGATAAGAAAGCAGTGGTACATATACACAATGGAGTATTACTCAGCCATTAAAAAGAATACATTTGAATCAGTTCTAATGAGGTGGATGAAACTGGAGCCTATTATACAGAGTGAAGTAAGCCAGAAAGAAGAACACCAATACAGTATACTAACGCATATGTATGTAATTTAGAAAGATGGTAACAATAACCCTGTATACAAGACAGCAAAGAGACACTGATATATAGAACAGTCTTTTGGACTCTGTGGGAGAGGGAGAGGGTGGGATGATTTGGGAGAATGGCATTGAAACATGTATAATATCATATATGAAACGAGTCGCCAGTCCAGGTTCGATGCACAATACTGGATGCTTGGGGCTGGTGCACTGGGACGACCCAGAGGGATGGTACGTGGAGGGAGGAGGGAGGGGGGTTCAGGATGGGGAACACATGTATACCTGTGGCAGATTCATGATGATATATGGCAAAACCAATACAATATTGTAAAGTTAAATAATAAAATTTAAAAAAAAAAAAAAAAAAACATCAGCTTAAAAAAATGAGAAAAGCAATATATTTTTTAAAAAGCTTGTTTCCTTTTTTTTTTCCTATGAAAAATGCAGACATTTTATCTCTACTTTTCCTCAGTTACTCTTGAGTCTGCAACTTTGTTTTTTAATTGTGTCTTTCCCTCCACTCACATGTACCCTGATGTCATAGCCTGATATGAGGAGGATAGGTCTCTCCTCATGCTGGAAGTCAGGACTGAAGAACCATTACTTAGCTCTATGTAGCTTTTGGTGCATGATCAGGCTGGTAATGTAGCTCTAACAAAACTTGGCTGTATTGACATATAGATAATAGACACTTGGCAAAAATAACTTCTTGCCAAAGAAGCTGATATAGTGACTATGTTTGATATAGCACGTTTTATTTCATCCAAAATTACAAAATGCAAGATAATGCTCTATATTTCTCTAAATGTACAAAGTGTATTTTCACAAAGTTCCATTTTTGGTGGAAAAAAAACAATTTCAAGACAAATTATACTGGGAGACTTAAGTCTATGTAACCAACTTGAAGATTTACAGTAATAACCTAGTAAAAGAGATCTGAGAATTCCTGCAGTAAATGAACCACTTTGTTGAACCCAGAAATTTCCAAATTCATTTCACCACAAATGTGTTGATTGATTCATTTGCTTCCCTGCTTTATTTGTGCCTTTCTTGTTTGCTTGCATTCTACACAGCACTTTAAATATTCAGTGAAATATGTTTGAGGGAATACTGTTCTAAACATAGATGTCATTAATTACTTGTATCTCAAATGCTATGCTTAAATTTAACATGATTTTCTCAACAGTGTCAAGCCCTGATTACGTATTTTTTTAGGAGATTCAAAGGATATTAGTCATTGTGTCTGGTAGTTAGAAAGAAAAAAAAAAATTAAAAAGGAGTCCAAGATAGCAGAACCACACTGAGGGAGAAAAAGCCCAGAAAAGGGGAGGTTAAGACCTCAGGGAGAACCTCAGGTCCTGGGTATAACAAATTGGATGAAAGGCTGGTGCCAACCAACCCTTATTAGCTTAGGGTCTAACCTGGGAAAACACACCCTCTTCTGTGATTGGTCTGGGTGTAGCCAGTCAGGTGCATGCTGGTGCCATCATCTATTTTGCATAGAGTGTAGCCAATCAGGCTCCAGGGGAAGGAGCCTAAAAGGAAGTGCCAAGAGGACTTGGGGCCCTTAGAGGGTAGGGCTGCCTTTGTGTCTTGGGAGCTCGCCGCCTGCTACCTGCTTCCCGCTGCCTGCTGCATGCTTTTGAACTAAGCTGTAACTGACCTCCAACTAGTTTGTCCTAACAAATGCTGCTGCTGCTAAGTCGCTTCAGTTGTGTCCGACTCTGTGCGACCCCATCAATGGAAGCCCACCAGGGCCCACCGTCCCTGGGATTCTCCAGGCAAGAACACTGCGGAGTGGGCTGCCATTTCCTTCTCCAATGCATGAAAGTGAAAAGGGAAAGTGAAGTCGCTCAGTCGCGTCTGACTCTTAGCGACCCCATGGACTGCAGCCTACCAGGCTTTGTCATCCATGGGATTTTCCAGGCAAGAGAACTAGAGTGGGGTGCCATTGCCTTCTCTGTCCTAACAAATAGGGCCTGCTTAATAAAATCCTGCCTGTTTGAGATGCAAATGGTCCCTCCTTTAGAACCAAGCATATCAAGAAGTCCCGCAATATTTAGTTCTGGAGCCACCCTTGAAGTATTCAAAGAGACTGTGTTCCAGGTTGAGGTGCTGACAAGGAGCACAGAGAGCACATGCAGGTGGGGCTCAGAAGGGTTCAGCAAGGAGCTGGAGTGTCTGTCCTTGTAGATCAGCTCTCCCCCATCGCAGCCCCTGGGGGAGGCCGGTAAGGATCTCATCTAAAGGCTTCTTTGCCCTCTCTGGCTTCCCACGGGTTTCTCCAACAAGAAATGAGTTTGCAATAGCGAGAAGAGTGACGTCTTACTAGAGTCGTAGTGGGGCACTACTGCGACTTTTGTGGGAACTCCTTGCAGAACTCTTTTTCTCTGATTCAGTGACCAATTCTTCATTTTTCCCATTCAGCCAAGAACTGAAGTGGTCCCAGGCTTTCTAACACTTGCTGCTTACTAACTCGCCTTTCAGTTCAGTTCAATTTAGTTGCTGAGTCATGTCCGACTGTTTGTGACCCCATTGACTGCAGAACACCAGGCTTCCCTGTCCATCACCAACTCCCGAAGCTTGCTCAAACTCATACCCATCAAGTAGATGAAGCCATCCAACCATCTCACCCTCTGTAATACCCTTCTCTTCCTGCTTTCAATCTTTCCCAGAATCAGTCTTTTTCAGTGAAGTCAGTTCTTCACATCAGGCGGCCAAAGTATTGGAGCTTCAGCTTCAGCATCAGTTCTTCCAATGAATATTCAGGACTCATTTCCTTTAGGATTGACTGGTTTGATGTCCTTGCAGTTCAAGGGACTCTCAAGTGTCTTCTCCAACATCACAGTTCAAATATTGTAATTAGCCTCTAATTAAAAGAAATTTTTTAAAAAAGCGTCAGTTCTTCTGTGTTCAACTTTCTTTACATCCAGCTCTCACATCCACACGTGACTAATGGAAAAACAAGTTTTGACTACATGGACTTTTGCCAGCAAATTAATGTCTCTGTTTTTTAACATTCTGTCTAGGTTGGTCAAAGGTTTTCTTCCAAGGAGCAAGTGTCTTTTAATTTCATGGCTGCAGTCACCATCTGCAGTGATTTTGGAGCCCAAGCAAATAAAGTCTGTCACTGTTTCCATTATTTCCCCATCTATTTGCCATGAAGTGATGGGACCAGATGCCATGATCTCAGTTTTCTAAATGTTGAGTTTTAAGCCAACTTTTTCACTCTCCTCTTTCACTTTTATCAAGAGGCTTTTTAGTTCCTCTTCACTTTTTGCCATTAGAATGGTGTCATCTGCATGTCTGAGGTTATTGATATTTCTCCCGGCAATCTTGATTCCAGCTTGTGCTTCATCCAGCCCAGCGTTTCTCATGATATACTCTGCATATTAGTTAAATAAGCAGGGGACAAGATGCAGCCTTGATGTACTCTTATCACAATTTTGAACCAGTCCATTATTTCATGTCCAGTTCTAACTGTTGCTTCCTCACCTGCATACAGATATCTCAGGAGGCAGGTCAGGTGGTCTGGTATTTCCATCTCTTTAAGAATTTTCCACAGTTTATTGTGATCCACATAGACAAAGGCTTTAGGATGGTCAATAAATAGAAATAGATATTTTTCTGGAATTCTCTTGCTTTTTCTATGATCCACTGAATGTTGGCAATTTGAGCTCTGGTTCCTCTGCCTTTTCTAAATCCAACTTGAATATCTGGAAGTTCTTGGTTTACGTACTGTTAAAGCCTGTCTTGGGAAATTTTGAGCACTACTTTGCTAATATGTGAAATGAGTGCAATCGTGTGATAGTTTGAACATTGTTTGACATTAACTTTCTTTGGGATTAGAATGAATGCTGACCTTTTCCAGTCCTGTGGCCACTGCTGAGTTTTCCAAATTTGCTGGCATATTGAGTGCAACACTTTCACAGCATCATCATGTAGGATTTGAAATAGCTCAACTGGAATCCCATTATCCCCACTAGCTTTGTTCATGGTGATGCTTCCTAAGGCCCACTTGACTTCACATTCCAGAATGTCTGGCTCTAGATGAATGCATGCCATTATACACCATGGGTGATCACACATATCTGGGTAGTGGATTATTATTTTTTTTTGTATAGTTCTGTGTATTCTTGTCACCTCTTCTTAATATCTTCTTCTTCTGTTAAGTCCATACCATTTCTGTCCTTTATTGTGCCCATCTTTGCATGAAATGTTCCCTTGGTATCTCTAATTTTCTTGAAGAGATCTCTAGTCTTTCCCATTCTATTGTTTCCCTGTATTTCTTTGCATTGATCACTTGGGAAGGCTTTCTTATCTCTCCTTGCTTTTCTTTGGAACTCTGCATTCAAATGGGTATATCTTTCCTTTTCTCTTTTGCCTTTTGCTTCTCTTCTTTTCTCAGCTATTTGTAAGGCCTCCTCAGACAGCCATTTTGCTTTTTTGCATTTCTTCTTCTTGGGGATGGTTTTGATCACCACCTCCAGTACAATGTTATGAACATCCATCTATCAGATCCAATCCTAACTCTCTCAGCTCATGTTAACCCTGATAACACTTTTCAAATGTCTCTTTCTCTTTTTTATTTTTTTTAATTTTTATTTTATTTTTAAACTTTACATAATTGTATTAGTTTTGCCAAATATCAAAATGAGTTCGCCACAGGTATACATGTGTTCCCCATCCTGAACCCTCCTCCCTCCTCCCTCCCAATACCATCCCTCTGGGTCGTCCCAGTGCACTAGCCCCAAGCATCCAGTATCATGCATCGAACCTGGACTGGCATCTCGTTTGATACATGATATTTTACATGTTTAAATGCCATTCTCCCAAATCTTCCCACCCTCTCCCTCTCCCACAGAATCCATAAGACTGTTCTATACATCAGTGTCTCTTTTGCTGTCTCGTACACAGGGTTATTGTTACCATCTTTCTAAATTCCATATATATGCGTTAGTATACTGTATTGGTGTTTTTCCTTCTGGCTTACTTCACTCTGTATAATAGGTTCCAGTTTCATCCACCTCATTAGAACTGATTCAAATGTTTTCTTTTTAATGGCTGAGTAATACTCCATTGTGTATATGTACCACAGCTTTCTTAGCCATTCATCTGCTGATGGACATCTAGGTTGCTTCCATGTCCTGGCTATTATAAACAGTGCTGCGATGAATATTGGGGTACATGTGTCTCTTTCCCTTCTGGTTTCCTCAGTGTGTATGCCCAGCAGTGGGATTGCTGGATCATAAGGCAGTTCTATTTCCAGTTTTTTAAGGAATCTCCACACTGTTCTCCACAGTGGCTGTACTAGTTTGCATTCCCACCAACAGTGTAAGAGGGTTCCCTTTCTTATACTCTCCTCAGTTCCTAGTGTATGCAGATCATCTCTTTCCTGCTGGGAGTCATTAAAGTGAAGGTACCAGAATCTGAGCCCAAATCTATCTGATCAAAGATTTGCTCACTTTATCCCTACACTAAACCATATCCAGGCCAAAGATATTGATGTACTGAGAAATTCTGAGTTTCTATTTCTGTGTCATGTGAATCATGATCACATCCACAAACATGTTAGTTACAACCATGACCAATTCTTGGATGCTTACTGAATATCAAACAGTAAGTTTGATATGTCTTCTATAACTATAAATTCCTTTAAATCTCAGCATAAAGCTATGAGGTAGATGAAGCAATTAACTCTCTTTGCTACAGGAAGGGAATGAGGCAGGATTAGGTTGATTTACTGCTCCAGAGCATGCAGACGGAAGGGGATGTTAACCCAGGCAGGCTGGGCCAAGAGGGTGAATTTCTAACTGACACCACGTAGAGCTCTCAGCTCAGTGGTAACCCGTAGCAATGCCAGGTTATTAACATGCACACTTTCCATTATAATTCCCACTTTCTTCTTCCTCCAAGGTCCACTGTGTCAACATCTCAAGTAATCAACATTTTTAAGTCACTGCTGTGCACCTTTCACTGTGAGGGGTAAACACAGAACAGACAACAGATTTCCTGGTCCGTTAAGAAATGCAAACCACATGAGCAGAAATGATAAATATACAGAAAAGAGTTGGAGAGCAAGAGAAAGTATGCCCACGTTATTTAAAATGTTATGAAACACCTTGACCAGAATTTCATCCCTGATCCTAGGTAAAGATGTCAGAAAGCACTCATTACCAAATGACATTTAGGTACTCGAATATTTTTGCCACCTGTCATCTTGCTTCCTCTCACCTGGATAAATGGCATTTATCTTTGTTGACATGCTAATTATAATGTTATCACTGCTTTCAGTTATTTCTTCTAACCCATGACAGGTTTCTTTATTCACATGCCATTCGTTTGACATTTATTTGCTTTCCTTAATTTGTGTTTAAATATGAATTTCTAAAATCTGCTTTGATTATACACTTGTGCTTAGCTGATATCATGCACCACCTTTGAGATGAGTCTCAACGGAAAGTACCTCCTGATAGTCATTCACCCTCTAATAGGTCTTGCAGAAGTTTCAACAGGAGATAATGTCCTGGGCAATTGACTTTCAAACTTGAAATTCAGTGGTATCAGAATTAGTGACTAAAGTCTTCTCCCCAGGGATACACATAAATCATCAACTTGTCATGACTTCTGGACTTCTGAAAAGTGGGGGAGGGGGAGTGAAGTTACAAGTGTATCTCTGAGAAAAGCACCCTATAGATAGTTCCATAGTAGTGGGGAAAGTGGTAGAAGAGGAGAGGGAGGGCTGAAGCGAAGCAGAGGCCAGAGCAAGACTGACCTTGAAAACGAAATGACTGTGGGGAAAAGAGGATGCCAAGCCTGGGGTCCGGGTGGCGCAGCACGCTCACTCGTGTCTGACTCTCTGTGTGACCCCATGGACTGTAGCCTGCCGGGCTCCTCTGTCCATGCGACTCCCCAGGCAGGAATACTGGAGTGGGTTACCATTTCCTTCTCCAGGGGATCTTCCCACCACAGAGATTGAGCCTGAACCTCTGGCATCTCTCGCTTGGCAGGCATATTCTTTACTGCTGAGCCACATAGCTGGGGAGAGTGAGACATGGATAGAATATGATACCAACCTGGTGTACTCACCAGGGCTTCTTGTTGAATAGGTTCAGTGTATTAAGGAACTTCCCAGGGTTGTGAGAAGTGATAAGTTCTTTCCTGACTATGTGGTTCCCCATGCTAGAATATTCAACTTTACAATGAGTCAAAACAACAACAACAAAAACCAACTGCAGTTGATAGGAGTAAAGTTAAAATGTTAAATTTTAAATTGCAGTTTAAATTTAAATTTTAAACTTAAGTTGCTGAATGAAATGAGAATATGCATCACCTTTTTCCGAAAGCAACCTAACGACCTTTATTAAAAGCCTTAGAATGTAAATATCGTTCATCCTAGAAGTCCAAATCCTAGAAATCAACTCATAGGACTATTCTCAAAGCACTAATCTTTAATTTATTCTCAAAGATTAACTCAAAGCACTAGTATGTAACTGCTCATATTCAAAGAAGTTTATTACAGCATTGTTGACAGGGACAAAAATGTCTAGAAACAGAACACTTGCTCATTACCAAGGAAATGCAAAAATAAATTATGGGACAACCATGCCATATTATTCATTCGTTAAAAAGAAAAGAATTAGAAATTGCATATTAAATGGAAAGGATTTCTAAGAATATTGTTTTAAATGTAAAATATGATAATACATTTGTTGTTTTGTGATCCATTTTGTAAAATATGATAAGGCTTTTCATATATAGGTTAAGTGTTATTATCTGAGCACGGAGAAAGATATACAAGGATACATTCAGGATAGTTACATGATAAGAATATAAAAAACTAGAAGAGAAATATAAACGGGAAAACCAACAAAGAAAGAATTTTTAAAAAATTAACAAAATATAAGGTATAGTCCCAATTAAATTCTTATGCAAAAATTCGTGATAAAAATCTTTATTTAAAAGTATACAATTTAAGTACAAAAACTGCATCATTTCTGATGAGCTGAATCACACTAAGATCCTGCTCTCAAAGGATAATTCTCTTCCTCCAGTGTTGAATTATTGTCCATTCTCAAGTAAGACTAGAACTGTTTTGAAAAAGATCAGCCACAGTTTTGTTTAAATAAATCATTTATATTTGATTTTGATAAACAAATTGTTTTCTCAAAACTTGCCTCTAAAGACTATGTTGAACGTTGAAGAAAGTAAACTCACATAGAAAGGTCATATAATCATGACCCTAATGACCCTTTAATACAATCATTGCAATCAATGCAATCACATAATTGCATTTCCTCCAAATTAGTCACCCTATATTTTGTCTACCAAATGATTTCTGTTTTCAAAAATAGATTCAACTTTTGCCTGAAAATGCAGACTTAAAGAGGTAAATTTTATATTGTGAAACAGGACTTCGGCTTATAATAAAAGTGTTTAGCATTTTGCAATTTGCCAATGAAACATTTCTGAAATTTTGCCAGTAATCAAAGAGAAATGGCCTTTTCCATAAACATGTGGCATATGCAATATGCATTTAAAGAAAACAAAACAGAAACTACCAGGAGTAATTAGCAAAATCATTTTATACTGTGCTTGACTGAAGTTTCTTTACATTGTAAGATTTTAGCATAATTGCAAAACTCCTACCTCTGCCAGCACATAATAAGTGTTATTACAGTATATAATAGAATCCTAAGACATGGTAATCAGATATGCAAAAAATGTATAAAAACCCCATCAGATTTGTGATTGCATTTTTCCAAATGATTGTTAGAAAATAGACAAGTTTTATCTCCAATAAGTTGCATGCATTAGTGGATGTCTGCAGGTGCCTGTGCTTCTAATATGTCTGGTTGTTCAAGTTATACTCATTTTAGGGAAAGAACTCATTTCAAGTCTCCTTAATGACAGTTTCCATAAATACGTGTGTCCCTAAATGAAAGAGTGTTGAGTGTTTTCAGCTTGTGGACTGAGTTAACAATTTGGAAAACATCATATATCACAATGATCAACATGGCTTTTTAAGGGATATGTTAAAACACTGATTGTTGGGGGGCCCTTCTTCATGGGTTTGTCACGCTTCTCTGTGTCTTTTGAAGGGAGGCACCCACTACTCTGTGCTGTGCACTATCCAGTCATGAATGTTTGTTTAGTGGAGCAAAGAGCAGGCATGGTTAAGTTCAGTATGATAAAGACAATGTGCCCTCAACAACATGGGGAAGTGTGCTTTTGCCCATTATAAAAGTCTGGGGTTCTCTCAGGTTAAGGCTCCTTATGTGAAATGCAACCCTCTCTACGTACAGGTATCATGTGCTTCCTCTTTGTATTACCCAATGGGAAATGAGGTTTGGGAAACTGGTACAAAAATACTCATGTTCTGACTACTGCTATTGCTATTGAGTAATAAGCTGTCTTCTATACAACCATGAAAATAGCCTATTCACTTGCAAATAGGGTAAAATCTCAGATACTTCCCAGTTCTTGACATAAATGTTGCTTTTTCGGAGCATGAAAAGTGAAAAAGTGAAACTGTTAGTCACTCTGTAATGTCCAAGTCTTTGCAACCCCATGGATTGTAGCCTGCCAGGCTCCTCTGTCCATGGGGTTCTTCAGGCAAGAGTACTGGAGTGGGTAGCCATTTCCTCCTCCAGGGGATCTTTCCAGCCCAGGGATCGAACCTGGGACTCCTGCATTGCAGGCAGATTCTTTATGGTCTGAGCCACCAGGGAAGCCCCTTTTCATAATGTAGTAGAATATATTAAACAGGTAAAATCAAAGTTTATATTTGTGTATAAGCATACATAAATCTGTTTATATTTGGAGAATGTAGAGTCTACTCTGTGCAGCCTTGTTGATACTAATGATATGCATTTATCATTCTCTGATTCAGGGTTTTCCAAACTCAGAAATAATTTTTTCCTAAACTATTATTTACTTGATTTTTAGCCAATTTGCATTTTAACTTTAAATATACTTATTTTAAAATAATGTGTTTCTGAAAAGAAATATCATTACTGGTTTAAAAACCAATATCAATGAACATAAAAAGACAGTAAGCCTCAAAATGCCAGAGGATAAAATCAGGCACTCTGAAGCTAAGAGACTTCTGAGAAACAAGGAATGCCTTTTATACCCAAGCAGAAAAAGAACCCCACCAGAGATAGGAAAAGTAAAGTTGTTCCCTTTACAAACACTGGTTTGGAAATGATCAAAGTAGGCAGTTGTAGTTGAGACAGTCTTGTGCAATGGCAGATCTCTTAGAGAATGAAGGACCTTGTTCATCACTGTGCTCCCAGAGCTGAGCACCAGGGATGAGGAGCTGAATAAATGAAAATTTAATGGATGAAGAAGTCAAATGAAAAAGCCAAGTTCCCCAAGGGATGTGCAAGACACGCAGGAGGAAGAGTGACAGGCTGTCCTTCTAGATACATGTGGCTGGTGGAGCAGACCAGAGCCTGGCTGAGTTGATGCTGAGGCTGACGTGTGATCCAGAGCAGGCAGGACAGACACTGCCTTCTCCTGGAGGTGAGCTGCGTCTCCCTCCATCTCTCTCTGGGACCCCTGACGTACCGCCTCACTGCTTCTCAGTAAGTCACTTAACTCGAGGCCTCAGTGACATTACATCAGCTTGATTCTTCTGCTTTTCTGCCTCCTTGTGTCACTTTTGGGTTGGTTCCCTTTCCTTTCACTATCTAAATGCTGGCAAACCAAAGTTCCTCAGTCCTCCTTTCCTCTAATCTCCTTCTCTTTTGAAGGACTCATCCATAACTTGACATCTACACCTTTACTGATAAAGAGTCCTTTCTGCTTAGGTTTTCTAAGCAAAGCATGAGTAGACACATAAGTAGACATGTCTAAGTAGACATGTCCATCTATTTTCTACGTGTCTCTACCAAGGTCTCAATATCAACTCTAACTCAGTATGTACACAATTGAACATTTAATCTCTAATCCAAACCCCTCAAAATCATTCTTACTTCCCTATTCTACAAAATAATAAGCCTATATTCCATGTTCAGGGGCTTCCCTGGTGGCTTAGATGATAAAGAATCTGCCTGCAATGCTGGAGACCCAGGTTTGATCCCTGGGTTGGAAAGATCCCCTGGAGAAGAATGGCTATTCACTCCAGTGTTCTTGCCTGGACAATTCCATGGATAGAGGCTACAGTCGTAGGGTTGCAAAGAGTCATGGGGTGACTGAAGTTCCAATACTTTGGCCATCCAGTGAGAAAAGTTGACTCATTAGAAAAGACCCTGATGCTAGAAAGATTGAAAGGAGGAGAAGGGGATGACAGAGGATGAGATGGTTGGATGGCATCACCAACTCAGTGGACATGAGTTTGAGCAAGCTCCAGGAGATGGTGATGGACAAGGAGGCCTGGCATGCTGCAGTCCATGGGGTCACAAAGTGTTGGACATGACTGAGCAACTGAACAACAATTCCATGTACATATTCAACACCATTTTTTGATAAACTCATCTTATATTCCCTATCTTAGTGACTGTCAAGTCTTAGTCAATCTAACTTGATTCTCCCTACTTCTGGCCATTATTTCCTCACAATGAATATTCTGCTAGACCTTTGCTGTCCAACACCATGCCCACATGTAAATACTGAGCACTTAAAATATGCAGAGTCAGGTCAAGGAACTGAATTTTTAAATTCCATTTAATTTTAGTCAACTTAAATACAAAATCATTTCATTTATACTTTTATATCACTTACTGAAACGGTAGTATTATAGATTTGTTATGCTAAATAAAATGTATTATTAAGATTAATTTTGCTTCTTTTTACTTTTTTAACATGACTATAAGCAAATTTAAAATATATGTTTAGTTTATATTAGTTTAGACCATAGAGAGGATAAACAGAATGGGTTAACTGTTTCTGAATACCTAAGGTATGCCAAACTGCATGATAGATATTCTACAATTTAGATCATACAATCTTCAAATTATTTCTAACGCATAAGTCATAATATTCCCCAGTTTTATAGAACAGGGAGAGAAAGAACACCGCACAAGTTCACAAGGTAACTACAAGCAACAAAAACTCAAATTCAGGACTACTAACATGGATCCAATGCGTTTGTACTTGGCCCAGCTATGTGTTGCTGAAAGAGCTTGGAGAGTCCTAAGGATCATACAGGCTCTAGAGGAGACTGTCGCCAGTAACTGTGTCTCCTGGAGTCCCAGTGCTACACGATGTGGCTTGGAGCCCCAGCCAGCAGCAGCTGTCTTGGCATCTGTGTTCATGATACATCCCATGATACTCTCTCAGTCTTTGAGATGCTCCCCAGGCCTGTGTGATCCAACTCAGCTGTACAAACCCAGAGTCGTCCACCACCTGGGCTGGGGGAAGTGACTCGACTCCGGATCACGGATGCACGCCTGCCGAGTGCTGGCTGAGACCTCACTCTGACTGTTTCTCAGCGCAGTCCTGAGGGCAGCTGTCTGGCCTCATCCCTCTTTCACTTTGGCAGAAACAGGTTGCGGGAGTTGATGGGATTCTCCTAACATAGGGCCTGCTACCTTGGTGCCTTCAGAGAAGAATAAAGTCCCATGAAATCCTCTGATGACTGCTCCAAGGCAGATGCAGTCTGTTTGTGCTTGGGCCAGTCTACAAACCAAGGCCAGTTTACCAAGCGGATGATCCTCCACAACATGGTATGCGAAGTTTTACAGGACAGCCTTTTGGAAACCGCTCCTCCTCAGGTTTTCACAGGTTTTGCTAAATTTTTCCGCTTAAGATGCAAGCTTTCTGGACTTTCCCATCTGCTATTACGAATTAAAATTCAAGGAGACATTGCAGTCATCTTCAGGCTAATGATTTAACAAGATTGCTGTGAAAGTAGAGTCTGGTAGAAATATGACATTGAATATTCCATTGAGATAATAAATAACTATATATATTATACATATATGTATCACTTACATACTCTATATCATGGGCTTCCCAGGTGGCATTAGTGGTAAAGTACCTACCTGCCAATGCAGGATACATAAGAGACGCTGGTTCGATCCCTGGGTCTGGAAGATTCCCTGGAGGAGGGCATGGCAACCTGATCCATGTGGTTGGCACCCCTGGAATATGGCACCCCATTCCAGCACTCTTGCCTGGAGAACCCTATGGACAGAGGAGCCTGGCCGGCTACAGTCCAGAGGGTCTCGAAGAGTAGGATGTTACAGAAGTGACTTCGCATGCACGCACGCACACATGCTATATCACATAGCATTTACATTTCTCACAACTACCTATTCTGCACTTCATCCTATATATTTCCTTGGGTCGTCACAGCTATCCCACATTGTGAATATAATTATTATCATGATTTTAAATAGAAGAAAATTATGCCATTAACAAATTTGCCCAAAGTTGCACTTTTTGATGGCACAGCTAGAAGTCAAAGCATGATCTTAAGTCCCATAGCCTTTTATCTACTATAGTAAAATTAGCAGACATGTCATTTTCATAGACCATCTAAAAGTGTGAGCAGATGGTTTACATATTCAGATTAATTTGTTGTGTGCTGCTTTACAAGTATTAAGAGAAGGGTATTAAAATCTCCAGCTATGTATGTGAATTTATCACTCTCTATAGTTCTAGCCATTAAAAAAGTACTTTAAAGCTCACATAATTATCATCATTATACCTTCCTGATAAATCCTTTCTCATTATGAAATCTCTTTTCCTGTCTGGTAATACACTTACCTTGTAATCTACTAACATATCAATTAAGCCACATAGTTTCCTTATGTTTATGTTTTGAATAATATCGTTTTGCATTTTTTAAAAAATTTTAATTTGTCACTAGATTTTTTAATTGCGTATGACTGACAACACATATTTTGCTTTTTTTCCTTTCTTCCCTAGTCTGACGGTAACTTTTTAATTAAGTAATTTATTTGTTTTTAATATACTTATTTGTATAGTAGGATTTTGGAGAAGGAAATGGCAACTGTTTAGTATTCTTGCCTGAGAAATCCCATGGACAGAGGAGACTGGCAGGCTACAGTCCATGGGATCACCAAAGAGACAGACATGACTTAGTGACTAAACAAACATAGCGGGTTTAGCTTTACCATGCTGCGATTTGGTTTGCATGTATCCACACTGTTATCCCCCACCCTCTTCTTCTGCCTTCTTTGGAGTTAAAGATTTACTCTTTAGTTCTAGCCAACCTGTACTGCATACTCTGGGAAGTGCCCTTGGGAAAAAATCATATACATGCTCATCCATCCACTTTCCTTTTTCAGTATCAGATTACCCCTATTTTCTGACTGCTGTAGATCGCTCTCCATTGCCACTGATTTACTTGTTTTTGAGTACTTTCGTTCAGTTTTGTGATTGTTATCAGAAGCAGAGTCTAGCCATTCTTGGAAGCAGAATTCATTAATTACTTTTTTTTTTTAATATGGAACATATCATGCACCACCCCTTCTTAAAACTTACTAGTAACGTCATCTTTCATGGAATAAAATCTTGGCATTTGGTTTGCATGTGTTCTCAGTGTTCTTGTGCACATTGGGAACACATAGGGAAATTTCTGATGCTTTGGTTATATTCCCAGAGTATAACTTTGGTTATACTTTTTTTTTTAAAAGCTCCCCAGGTAATTCTAATAGTCAAGGTTTAAAAATGTCACCGTACATAACTTGCTCCTAATTCTCCTACTTTCTCAATCACTTTCCAGCTTTTTCACTACAGTACAGTCCTGCTGGCTTTCTTTCTGCTTCTCAAACATGAAACTCTTTTTTTGTACCTAGTCTTCAAATTTTCTGAAATTCTTTGCCCTTGTGTCTTTCGCATTCGTGTTTTAACTTAAATATTACCTCTTGTGAAGGTTAAGTTTCTGTGTCAATTTGGCTGGGTCATTGTGCCCAGAAGTTATTCTGGATGTTTCTTTGAGGAAGTTTTTAAATGAAATTAGCATTTAAATCAGTAGACTTTGAGTTAAAGCAGATTGCACTTCATAACATGGGTGAGCTTTAGTTCGATCAGTTGAAGGTCTTAAAGGCCCAAAGGCTGACCTTTCTGCAGGAAGGAAGCAATTCTGTAGCAGATGGCCTTCAGACATGAACTGCAGTGTCAGATTTTCTCTGGATATCCCGTCTGATAACCTGTGGGCTTGGACCTCAACATTAGCTCTCAGTCTCTCTTCCTGCACCCACCACATGCGTTCTGTGCAGTGGTTTTGTTTACCTTGAGAGTCCTGACTAATAGACTCCCCCGAGCTAGAAATCCCTCTTGTTCTAAATCTGCAAACACAATCAATTGTGTGACTTGTTCTATTATTTTATAGTCTTTGGTTTTTTTTTAAGCAACACTTCTTAGAATCAGGAATTGTCTTATTCCTTCTCTTTTAACTTTCTTATTGCTTCTTACTCCCAACACATACCATTATAGATTCATTATGAAAGAAAAGATCTTCCCAAACATGTTATCTGGTGTGCCAACATTTAGCACTTTATGCAAAATACTCAACCAGTAAACTACAAACCATATGAACTAATGAAACAAATAGTTGGTAAGATGTGCTGTGAAATAAGTACCAGAAACGTGTAATGAGGGATTCTATTCCTAAAGCAAATAGCCACGTCATAATAAAACATCATTTTTTGCGGAAGTCTAAGAATATTTGTCCTGTTTTTATTCTTGTGTATATACACAAAGCAACCAAGGTCCTGAAATTGACTGAAATTGGTGTCAGTTACTATCACCTCTGAATGCTAAGTTAAAAGCCAGTAAGGCCTCTATCTGACATTTAGGTTCTGAATTCAGTTCAGATTAGCATGATGTCTGTTTCCACTGGATCTCTGAGAAATGTTAAATATTTCTT
The DNA here is from genome assembly GCF_003369695.1 of Bos indicus x Bos taurus. Classification (NCBI taxonomy): domain Eukaryota; kingdom Metazoa; phylum Chordata; class Mammalia; order Artiodactyla; family Bovidae; genus Bos; species Bos indicus x Bos taurus. The sequence goes on from NC_040085.1 coordinate 92,523,907, forward strand.
TACTTATCTAATCATACCAACCTCTTCTCTAAGGAAACAATTATGGAGATTGCATCAGACTACTCCAGAAAGCCTGACTTAGGCTCTAGCACCAGGAAGAGAAATCAGATGTCACAAATTCAAAAGAGATGTAAGTGAAACATTCATTCTTCCAATGCATGAAAGCATTAGGTGCATTTCTTTCTCAGAGATTTTTTTTTCTTCTAACTTCATAAGTAAAATCAGGAGCAGTGAGTTCATATTCTCATCAACAATTGCATCTTTAGACTGTAAGGAAATTCTCTGTTACATTGATTTAAAAAATGCTTTGCTGTAGCATTCATCCTTTGGTACTAACTCCACTAGCTGAAACAGTACAGTTGCCATCTTTGTTAGCACACGATCATTTCCCAGTTACAGGGAGCAAACAAACCTGTCTACCCTTAACCTTCACATGCTTCACAGTAACTCTGTCAAGATTCATCAAGAGATCCAAATAGCATGTGGATTCTAGACACTTCACCTTCCTAGTTGCTCTCTTTCTAGATGCTTTCAATGTGATGACTGACCCTTAAAACGCAACCTCTGCAAAATTTCACATGAGCTCTGACCACAAAGTCAAACATGTATTTACTCTAAGTAATCTCTGAAGCTGCAACCACTCTTACACTGAGGGAAAGGTGGATTTGTGTTACATTAAACTCAAAGTGTCAGTAACCACACAGGCTACTTGTTTACCTCGTATTCTCTCGACTGTGCCCTGCAAGCTGACTTGTTTTTTGTTTGTTTGTTTTATAGTCCTTCAGAAAGCAAATATCTCAAGACCAAATGCAAACAAAGAAAAACATCTGTATGGTTGCACTGCCAGGTCTTTGATACACTGATATCTAACGATGCATAGTTAAAATAGAAAATATAAAGAAAGCAACCAAGGTTGAAACTGACTAGCTGAATAAATAGGAAAACTGCAGCCACTCTTTAAATGTCTGTTAATGTGCATTTATTTTACTATTTTTTTAATGGGGACAAATCGACGTTTCTATCAGAGAGAAAGTGCCTTTTAAGTGCAAAACATTTTCCAGAAGCTCTTTCAAACACCAGCATAGCTGACATCACCAGAAGAGGGATTGTTTAACTAAAGGCGATCGTTAACCATTGTTGGGATTTTTCTCCAGTGAACAAGCAATTAGTCTGTCCAGGGTGGACTAAGTTTCTAAAATGAATGTCTAAAAGATGCTTACAACTCCTCTCTATGTTCCTGACAAACAGAAAGATTGCTTTTCAGGTAGAAGTGAGTTTGGGCTGGTTTTTTTTTTTTTCCTATGAGAAGAAATAGTCTTTAGAAAGTCTTTTATATCTTATTAATTTGTCTCCAGTTTTATTTTGCATATTTTAAGCTAATTCTATGCAACCTTATTTCCCATTATCTGCATGTTTGCTTGCAGGATTGCAATGGTTTCACAATTATTCATCTTTATCCAAACATATGACAGGTAAAAGGAATTGATAAGCAGTGAAGTTAATATTATAGAAGAGGATATGACCTATTCCACAGTAGAGGTTCTGGCCATGCTTGCCATTAATTTTAAGATCAGTTACATTTAAGTGATTAAATTTGCTCCTGAACTCATAAAGAATGATTGAGAGAAGATAAGTGGGAAAAGAGAGAAACAGTTCTGCCTATTCAGTTGGAAGCAAATGTTGTCTCCACTAAATTGAATCCAACTCTGGATGGAACTAATCAGATTTTTCTCAGATTAGCAGTTCATTGGGTAAACAGCAAAAGGTTACTTTTAAGATAAATGTTCTTAATATCAACTCCATAACATGGTGAACTCCATCTGTTGCATTCATTTCCGCTAAAAGCATCACCAATCACCTATGGATTTTTTTAGAAGAAGAAATGAGAAGTTGCACATTTACTACATGCACATTTACTACTAATTTTAAATGAGTTTTGCAAAACACTTTGGATTAATTTTTCACAATAATGATGTATCTATTGAAAAATCATTTTCTAACATTACAAGTAGATATAGCAGCTATATATTTACCTGACAGCATAAAATTCTATGAAACCATAAGGCCATCTTTTCATACTTTTGACTGGAGGTAAACATTCAGCTTCTATTGGCAAATTCACAGGTATTTTTTTCTTCTTTGAAATTTTTAAGATAAAATTATATTTCTACCTGTAAATTGAAATTAGCTTTTTGCTTATTTTATCCTCCCCAATTTTTATTCTCTCCCAAACTGGTAAGCACAAGCCTAATTCGGTATATATCTTTTCATATATATTTTATATATGTGCCTACATACATTTATAAATGCATACTATAGTCTGTTTTGATTTTAAAATTGCATGTGAAAGACAGCATATTATAGACATCTTAGTTTATTCTGGCTGTTATAACAATATCATAGAAAGGATGGTTTATAAAACACAGAAATTTATTTCTCACAAATCTGGAGTTTGGGAAGGTAAAGTTGGAGGGGTTGGCAGATTTGATATCTGATGAAAGCTGGAGAGGGCTTGCTTCCTGGTTCAAGAAGGGTCACCTTCTTGCTATGCCATTACAAGATGAAAGGGATGAGAGAGGTCTCTGGGTTCTCTGCTGTGTGTGTGTACCCAGTTCCTCAGCTGTATCTGACTTTTTGGTGACCTCATGGACTGTAGCCCACCAGGCTCCTCTGTCCATGGAATTTTCCAGGCAAGAATATTGGAGTGGGTTGCCATTTCCTACTCCAGGGGATCTTCCCAATCCAGGGATCATCAAACCTGCATCTCCTATGTCTCCTGCATCGGCAGGCAGATATTTTAACCACTTGAGCCACCTGGGAAGCCCCTGGGGTCTGTTATAAGGGCACTAATCTCACTCCTGAGGGGTCTACCCTTGTGACCTAATCACTTCCCAAAAGCCCCACCTCTTAATGTCGTCATATAGGGAGTTAGAATCTCAGCATACGAATTTTGGGGGGAATGGTGAGGACAAATTTTCAGTCTGTAGCAATAGCGTTCTGTAATTTACATTTTTCACTTTAATATTATACTTTTGAAACTTTTAAAGTCACTGTATCTTAAGTGCTGCATAAGATTCCAATTTGAAATATACCAAAATTTATTCATTTATTTCCATATTGATGAACATTTTTTTTTCTGAGTTTTCTTAGTTTTTGCTTCTAAAGTTAGGATCACAGGTCTCCTGTGCTCAGGCTCACTCCTCACAAGCATTTCCATCCTTACCTTTCAGGGTCTATGGCTGTCTTGAATTCTTTTTTTTTTCATTCCCACCACAAAATGAGTTTTCCATGGGAGTTTGGCTACCCCCACAGGGCAGGCTGGATCTGCTGTCAAGGTAGAAACTATGAAAATGTGAAACTCACCAGATCCATCCCCTCCCTCTACATTCAGTTTTCCTCCTTTATCTGTCTGCTCTCTGGAGTCTTTGTCTTTTGGTTTTATTTTCTAATATTTATGAGCATTTATTGTTATCTCCAAAACAATCAGTACAGTGATAGTCGCTTGGTTTTTACCTATATTGTGCTTATTTTCCTTTGTTTGCCCACCTGTGAATTAACAGAAAATATATGTATTGGTCTCTGCCCCTGGTTTCCAGAACAGAGTTGTTGACACAGGGTCCTACATCCCCTGGTGTTTCTTAGGTGACAGAAGTGTCTTTTGTTCAAACAAAATGACTCTGGGGTGGGTTTCTAGATGGCTTTTGGATGAGGTTTAGTCACCCCAATCAAGACCAAGCCATGAAAGAATCTTGAAACTTTCAGCCCCGTCCCCTATACTCTAGAGAAGGGAGGAGGAGAAGAACTGGAGTTAAAAAATGAACAGGAGTTAAAAACGCTAATAGTGTGGGATTTGGGGACTTCTCATGTTGGTAAACAAATCCATGTGCAAAGAGGATGATTGACACACCCCAATTCCATGAGGGGAGATGCTCTTGTGATAAGAACCCTCCCATTCATCACACTGTGTATCCCTTCATCTGGTGACTGATCTGTATCCTGTATAGATTCTTCAATAAACTTATAGACTAACAGGTGTTTCCTTGAGTTCTGTGAGCAGTTCAAGCACAAAACCAAATCCAAAGAGGAGGAAGTCACAAGAACCTCCAACTTGTAGCTGAGCCCTACAGAAGATGCAGGTAACTTGGGAACTTACTACTTAGAGTTGGCAACTTGGCGCTGAGCCCTTTAATGGTGGGATCTGACAGTGTCTCCAGGTGGGTAGTGTCTGCTGCTGCTGCTAATTTACTTCAGTCGTGTCCGACTCTGTGCGACTCCATAAGCAGCAGCCCACCAGGCTCCGCCGTCCCTGGGATTCTCCAGGCAATACTGGAGTGGGTTGCCATTTCCTTCTCCAATGCATGAAAGTGAAAAGTGAAAATGAAGTCACTCAGTCGTGTCCAACTCTTAGCAACCCCATGGACTGCAGCCCACCAGGTTCCTCTGTTCATGGGATTTTCCAGGCAATAATCCTGGAGTGGAGTGCCATTGCCTTCTCTGGTAGGTAGTGTCAAAATTGACTTAAATTGTAGGACACACAGCTGATGCCCCCGGGTTGCTTGGTGTAGGAGAAAAAAACTCACACTCTGTCTCTGTCCCAAACTGTAATCTTCTGGAGAAAAGAAAACATTCTGGTGTTTTTTATCTTTGCTTTCTAATAACATCTGAAAAAAAAAAAGAAAAACAGTAGAAAATTCTTCGTAGAATTGTACTGACACGGCAGACACTTAATTGTTGTTGTTCAGCTGCTCAGTCATATCTGACTCTGTGACCCGCGGACTGCAGCACACCAGGGCTCCCTGTCCTTCACCAACTTCCGGAGCTTGCTCAAACTCATGTCCATTGAATCAGTGATGCCATCCAACCATCTCATCCTCTGTTGTCCCCATCTCCTCTTGTCTTCATTCTTTCCCAGCATCCAGTTCTCTTCCAATGAGTTGGCTCTTCACATCAGGTGGCTGAAGTATTGGAGCTTCAGCTTCAGTATCAGTCCTTCCAATGATACATCCTTTAAATTCTTCAACGTTGGGAAAGTTGGTGTGCTATTTTTTTTTACTAGTTAAAAATATAAATTCTATATCAATATCATACTTGAAACTCTCCACTAACCATTTGAAAAATATAGATGCTCAATTATCCCCAACTTTTAAACTAAAATATGGACAAATAAACCCTCATTGGGGGGAAAAAAAAGTCGCTGCAAAGCAGGCACAGCAAAGATGTTACATTAAACATTTGAACTAGAAGTGCTGAGAATTAAAAAGGAGTTTCGATTAAATGGGAATCGGCTCCCACTAGAGCCCCTGCATTACTAGGGCTGAAAGGACTGTCCTCTAAGATCCCAAGAGGTTCCTAAAGGCTCCATGCTGTCCACATTTAAATTAACCACTGGCAGTGTAAATTCCTTAGAATGTTTCCTTTTTACATAAATTCTTAATGGATAAACAAAACATTTTGAATTGCCATACTGTTTCTTCATAGAATTTCCTTGGAAGAAAAAATTCCCAAGTGTGGGCAGGGAGTGAGGATTATTTGCAGCCAATACCAGGGAGTTGAATATCCTCAGTATTTATCTCAAGAATACCGTGAATAATAAATGTCCCTTAAAGAAATTGCATGCTATAAAAAGCACACTTCTTTATTTTCTGAGGCATCAAACTCTGCCATTTCCACTGCAAACTAAAGCATCATGCTGCTAAGTCCCTTCAGTCGTGTCCGACTCTGTGAGACCCTAGACGGCAGCCCACCAGGCTCCCCCGTCCCGGGGATTCTCCAGGCAAGAACACTGGAGTGGGTTGCCATTTCCTTCTCCAATGCATGACAGTGAAAAGTGAAAGGGAAGTCACTCAGTCATGTCCGACTCTTAGCGACCCCATGGACTGCAGCCCACCAGGCTCCTCCATCCATGGGATTTTCCAGGCAAGAGGACTGGAGTGGGGTGCCATTGCCAGTGGTGCCCTAAAAGATGAGATTTGGCATTATTAAAATTTATTAACAAAGCTTAAAAATCGGAGGTGAATTCCCTCCCCTTAATACACCAATTCCTTGGTATATTGGGCACTAATTATGCTTCAGGAAAAATGGTGAGCAGTTGAATTATTACATACTATATGCAAGTGTAGCTAAAAATTATAAACACACCTAAGAAGGACAAATTCTGATCCAAGGTATTCACAAGGAGTTCCTTTTCTAAGCACACAAAAATCACTTTTTCTCTATTTTCACCTACAATTGGGGCATTATCACATTTTTCTCATCACTGTTCCACCTTTGAGTAATTTCTCTATTTTTTCCCCAAAATGTATGTAATACTTTCTTATGAGTAATATGATTTTCTTTCCCAGATTTTCCCCTTCATTCTAACTAACCCCTACTTGTTCTCACATTTTCTTTTTTCTAAGTAGCCTTTTTTTTTTTTTAAATCTTTAATTGCACTTTGAACTTCCATGGTGGCTCAGTGGTAAAAAAAATCTGCCTGCTAGTGAAGGAGATGTGAGTTCAATCCCTGAATCAGGAAGATGCCCTGGAGAAGGAAATGGCAAACCATTCCAGCATTCTTACCTGGAGAATCCCATGGATAAAGGAGCCTGGTGGGCTACAGTCCATGGGGGTCACAAAAGAGTTGGAAATGACTTAGCAACAAAATGACATCAACAAATGTTGCACTTCTCTCTGAGGTCTGCAAACAAGTGTGTGAAGCAAAAATTAAGTACTGCTAGGACTGCATAAGATTAACCTCTGCCTTTATTCTTTTGCCAAGGCAGTTAGCCTACATGACAAAAATTAAATTCATAAGAGATGACTGTAAAGTGCAGATCTAGCAGGATGAAATGGTCCTACGTAAATGCAAAATAAACTGTGTAATCACATTCCTATAAATTGTGGAATATATTCCTCTCTACCACATCCTATCCCACACATTTTTTTCAGAGAGAAAATATAAATCAAAATAATTCAATTAAGGCCAGAGACATTTCCTGGGTAAAAGAGAGAGGAGGCATTAAAAATTATATAGCAGAATAATTTATAGAAGTACTAATTTTTATCCTGTTCTCATTGTTATAGGAACCTAATGAAATTAAATATATATATATATATATATATATATATATATATATATATCTTGCAAATTCTGTAGCTGGAAAGGCAGCCAACCCTTTTAGTTTGAAAATCAAGTTTCTTCACATCAACTTCACCTCTAAATAAGTAGGTTGCAACATTTTTCTGAGGCCAAAAATGAGACTGAGACTTGTGCTCAGGTTGTAAGAGAAGTGATTGGTTTAGAGAAAGATAGTTTTCTGAAGACACGAAGGATAATGCCTTTAGGGGGCGAGGTGCTGTGAGCGGTGCAGATCTAGGTGCACGCCAAGAAGCAGGTACAGGGAATCGAATCTTTAGAGCTACAACTTGGAAAAACTTGATCAAAATCTTTGTGTCCACAGTTGGCATCACTTTTTTCCAAAATATGTGGACTTGTCTAGAAATGGTACTGAAATCCAACTAACTTGATTTAGTTTTGCTTTTTGCCTCCTTTACCTATGCATTATAGAGAAAGCTTGGAGGGTGGTTCTGCCAGCTCCAACGTGAAAACAGAAAAGAACGTAAGGCTCCCAAAACCGTCATTGTAATGCCACGGCTGAAGTCTGGCTTGTTGGGGCAAATAATTTTTTTTTTAATCAAAATGAATTTAGTTTAAGAGATTAGTGGCTAACTATTGATGGTTTACGTTGTCAGCATAAGTTCTTTCGAAGCCTCTGAGTCTCATTTGGGTGTTCACCAAGACGTTCCTCTTGGTTTGACTAAATTGTCTAGAACCTGGTTTCTTCCTGATGATAGGCCCTTGATCTCCCTTTTCTCAGAGCTTTTACTTTAGAAAACTTTCAACTATAAATTCTTTCTCTGCTCTTTGGAGAAGTAAATCTCCTGCCTCTTGCCAGTTTTACAGTCAAGGAATACTTTTCTCAAGACCTGGAAGCTACATTTCTGAAATGCAATAATAAGTCCCCTACATATGAACCTTCAAGTTGCAAACTTTCCAAGATGTAAATGAATTGAATCCAGCAAGGAACCAATACCTGTGCCATCAGCATCAGGCATGAGTGACATTGCATCTGCCCCCGCCCCCCCCCACCCCCTGCTGCCCCGGGTCTGATCTCGGACCATCCTTCAGCTCTGCCATCTCCCACCCCGATCCCCCTCCAGTCAGTGACTCTTCTTACCTGTTATAAAAGCCAGCTGTTGTACACTATTATACTTTGTAATGTACCATCCTATAAGACTTTAAATGTTTATTTTTTGTGTTTGTTTTTTCTGTATTATTTGTGTGGAAAGAATTATAAACCTATTATAGTACAGTACTATATAGCCAATCGTATTAGTTGGGTACTTGAGCTAACTTTGTTGGACTTACCAATAAAGTGGGCTTGCAAACATGCTCTTGGAATGGAACTTGTTCACCTGTAGAGGGCTTCCTGCATAATCATTTCTATCCTCAAGAAATACAGAACCCCTGTCTCCCAGTTTCTATGAGAGGGTAGGAACCTAACTTCTTGGTAATTGTCAAGTCAATTAGCAAACACAGATGATTGGCCAACCTCCCCATTAACCTCCTCCAGTACTTTCCCACACCCTAGGGCTTAAAAGTCCTCTTACCGTGAGGTTGAGTGAAGTTGAGTTCAGTCTCTTTCTTCTATCACAAGTCTCAAAGTTGCTCTTACCGGTTTAATTCCATCCAGTACAATCTTTTTTGTTTGTTTGACATTTCCCCCACTTTCAGTTCACATAGTCAGTGGTGAACCAGTTCAAAAGGGACCGAGGAAAGGAGGGAAAGACTGCAGGTCCCGGTGATACTGTTTAAGCCCTTCCGTCAAGCCACCACTGAAGCAACATGCACTCACAGGCTTCTCGAAAGTCAACCTATTTCCTTCTTGCTGAATCCAGTAAGAGTTGAGAAGCTTCATGTTGATCTTCGTTTTTCTTTTCTTTTACATTTGGTCAACTATATAGTTGATATAGTTTTTAATAGTTGGTCAACTAGTAAAAGAACCAGCAGGTCTGCAGTTCATGAAGGGAGATTGAAAAGCAAAACTTGCACCAAAGAATCAACTTGGATCCTTGTTTATGGGACCACAGTCTGTCCTTCACCATCACCCCATGAAACCTTTTCTAAGTCATGTAGGAAAAGGCAAAAGAAACTCCATGTGGCTGATGTCCAGAGTACTTCTCAAGACTGGAATGGCCCTAGAGGGAACTAAAGTGAAATCCCTTCTCAAGATAATAGAAGAAATTTTCCCTCAAAAGTCAACTGAGTTTCAGCCTGTAAGTCTCAAAAAATAGGGTGCTTGAGAGGTGAGTATATTCATTACAGATCATGAGTCTCTTCTAGAATGTCCTTCTCCTGGGACCCTCAGATTTCAGGCACCTTCTCATGTAATATTCAGAAGGAGAACCACACTTTCCTTTTCACAATGCCTCTGTGTGGTTACCCTCTAACTGTGCACCGTATATAGCTTACGCAATCTGGCATTCTTTCTAGAACAGGAGGGAAGTTGGTGACTATTTTTCCTCATTGGTCCTAGGTGGGGAGTGGGGTGGGGTTTAGACCGTGAAGGGTTTAAGGCTTATGGTCTCCTCTAATAAAACTGGTAACGGAGACCATCCTTTAAGAATTTGTAGAACATTAAAAGATTTGCGATAAGAATGTTCTGGCAAGTCCAAGGGCCAGTGTGATGGTAACAATAAAATCAAACCTCTGGTCCTGCCCACCCAATGGTGGGCAAATGAGAGACGTGGATAAGGGTTGTAGTTCATTCCTGAGTTATACATTTAGGACAATTTTTAAAAGATCAGAACAAATAAACATGGGTCAAAGAAAATCTTTGTGGTTTTAATCTTAATATGATGGATAACTTGTTTTGTATTGTCCTCAACCAATTAATGGATGTCTTCAAAACACAAGAAGAGTGAAGAATTCAGTTAGTCATCTGATTCTGCCTGGGGTTTCACAGTGTCTCTGTTAAAATGTAACTTGTAAGGCGAGCAATCTCTACTTTCTGGCACCCTAGAAAACAAACTGGGTGCCCTCTCGTTTAATTATTTAATTAATCCTATTCCGGGTGATATTCTGAAGGTCTTCACATGCCAGTGGGAGTTGTTTTTTTTTTTTTTTTAATCGACTTTAAAAGAATCAAAAACAGAAACAGTAACTTAGGTCTGAAAAAATAAAAACCCTGCCCTGCTATGCCCCCTTCAAAAAAAGCACCTCCTACAGTTCTTTTAAAGATAGTTTTGAATTAGCAGATGGCATAACCTGTCACTGAAGTTTAAACTAAAACTTCAAAAGGCAGGCCTAGGAATGCTCATCTTTAATTATGGCTCCACATAATTAAGTGTGGCAATCTAGTGATAAAGCCTTTAAGTAATGACTCATAAAGAGATAAAAATGGAGCATGTGTTTAATCAGTTCACAGCCTTCCGCAGGAGCTGGCATCGCTCAGGTGCTAATGAGACACCTGTTGCTGGGGACACCCGAGAGCCGCGACTCGGCCGGGACGAGGAGAGGAGGGCTGTGTCCCTGCAGGCAGGTGGCTCTGCCAAAGCGATTGTCAGGATGCTCAGCTCCTAGAGGATGTTTAAATACAAGCACACAACCAGCTCCAGGTGTTTAAATAGAAAAAAGAGAAATAAAAAAGAAAAGAAAAACATTTTTTCTTCCCTTTCAAGGATACATTGTGGAACAACCCTTTAATTTTTGATCTCTATGAATTTGTCTTCAGTGGCTGATACATTCAAATTCCTTTTCTTTGTGGTTTTTCAAGCTATTGCATTAGGTGCACTCAAGGAACATTGTTTATGCTGTGTGTCCATTTTCAATTCTTTCTGAAGTTTTAAAGGGCTGTTTTCTCTCTCTTCAAAAATGAATCATGAGTTATTTCCTATGATAAAATAAACTTGTATTCTGATCTTTTTCTGGCTAGGTTGTCTGACATCTCGATGTGAAGAGATATGACTAGGTACATTTCTTCCATTCCAGGAAGGAGAAATGGGGCGTTAATATCTGGGTTCCTATGGAACCTTAAACATGTATTAGACTTTGACAAGCCTAATGACCCAATAATGAGAAATGAAGACAGAACTGTTCCTCCTGAAAGGTGAAAGGTGCAATTGCTAGCACTTTCTTCCCTAGAGGGCTTTAGACTTGTCACAGAGCAAACTCTTCCACACTTCAAATTATTCTCTGTGGGCTCTTCAACCTTTGGCTCTAGGCAGAAACCACCACCAAGGAGCTATTTGGCACTGAGTTTAAATAAACACATGCTATATTAAAACAGGCTTTAACAGCATCTCCGAAGGATGCCTAGCTATTTCTGGAAATGGAAATTGCTCATGAACTTCACGGAGCATCAGAAGTTTTGGAAGTTTAACCTTAGAGTAAAATATATGGGTTTTTATTAAATATATGCTCAGAAGAAATGTCAAGAGTGATGAATAATTATTTCTGAGGCAAGATACATAAAGGACAATATTTGGAAAGAAGAATTGTGACTAAAAGATTATACAGGCTAAATGTGAATAAGAGTCCTGACTAAAAATACTGGCAATAATTACATTTTGGGTATTTGCCAGAAAATTTGGCTAGCACAAACTGGCATATGTCATAGCCCAGAGTAAGGCAACTTCAACCTAGAGTGCCCATTCTCAACGCAGTATCTCTGTGGGCAAAATAAATAGGGCAACACTCGAATGCCACATCTGATGCTCCCGTCCCCCAATCTCTCCAAAAAGAAAGAAGTTATTCAAGTTGGAAAGTGAATTATTACCTAATATATGTGTGTGTGCTCAGTCGCTCAGTCATGTTCAACTCTTTGCGACCCCATGGACTGTAGCCCACCAGGTTCCTCTGTCCATGGAACTTTCCAGGCAAGAATGCTGCAGTGAGTTGCCATTTCCTTCTCCAGGGAGATCTTCCCGACCCAGAGATCGAACCCATAGTGCCTTGTGTCTCTTGCATTGGCAGGCGGGTTCTATACCTCTGTGCCACCTGGGAAAGCCCACCTCATAGAGTATCTACCACCAGTAGAGCTACCAGACAATTACTCAACTTCTTATTTAATTTTGATTCACGAGGTGTGCATTGCTTTATGAAAATATTTCAAACCCCCATTATAGAAAAACAAATGGGTGTTTAAACTTTGAATGAGTCTGAACTATAGACAACATTAACTTCATACTCTTCAAGTAACTAGTTTTCATACTCTTTATGAGAAATGATTCTGGTTAACATACAATTTATATAATCTCTTGCAAAATTTTGCATTAGGCAGTTTATATAAATTTTTAGGAAAACATTAATTGTGTAAAGTAACATCAACTTGGATAGACATAACTTATTTTTATATTGACTTTTATATCCAGACTTTAACATTCATCTTGTATTTTAGGGTTGTTTATTTTGTTCATAAATTTTATTTCCACAAGAGGATTCCACAGTTTTCTCTTAGATACTGACTACTTTCTGCCAATGACATCTTCAGTGAAACAGCAGTATGCATGTAAAACAGAAAGATATGAAACAGTGACGAGCGGCAGACCTCCTTTATGATAAGGCATGGGGAAGATGAAAGGGTATTGAGAATAGAGAAAACAGAAAAAGGTGAAATAGTGTGCATTCATTTATAAACAGATTCTGCCTCTTTTCAGGATATTTTTAAATGTATTGTGGTATAGTGGTTTCTCTGGTGGCTCAGAGGTTAAAGCGTCTGCCTGCAATGTGGGAGACCTGGGTTTGATCCCAGGGTTGGGAAGATCCCCTGGAGAAGGAAATGGCAACCCACTCCAGTACTCTTGCCTGGAGAATCCCATGGTCAGGGGAGCCTGGTAGGCTACAGTCCACCGGGTCACAAAGAGTCAGACACGACTGAGCGACTTCACTTTCACAGTAGCTTTACAATGTTGTACTGATTTCTGCTGTATGACCAAGTAAACCAGCTGCTTGTATACATATATCCCCTTCCTCTTGGGCCTCCATCCTACCGTACCCCATCCCACCCTTCTGGGTCATCACAGGGCATCAAGCTGATCTCCCTGAGCTATACTGAAGGGCCCCAGTAGGCTATTTTGCACATGGCGGTGCCTCTATATCAATCCTATTCTCCCAATTCCTCCCACCCTCCTTCCGGGCCTGTGCTCACACGTCCATCCTCTACATCTGCATCTCCATTCCTGCCCTCCAATAGACTCATCTGTCCCATTTTTCTAGATTCCACTTATATGCGTTGCTGCTGCTGCCAAGTCACATCAGTCGTATCCGATTCTGTGCAACCCCATAGACGGCAGCCCACCAGGCTCCCCCGTCCCTGGGATTCTCCAGGCAAGAACACTGGAGTGGGTTGCCATTTGCTTCTCCAGTGCATGAAAGTGAAAAGTGAAAGTGAAGTTGCTCAGTCGTGTCCAAGCCTCAGCGACCCCATGGACTGCAGCCTTTCAGGCCCCTCTGTCCATGGGACTTTCCAGGCAAGAGTACTGGAGTGGGGTGCCATTGCCTTCTCTGACATACATGCGTTAATATACAGTAAATCCTTTTTCTTTTGTAGAGAGGTGGATATACCTGGAATCTGCCACCCAGAGTGAAGTCAGAAAGAAATACTCTAGATTTTAACTCTGAAATTTCACAGAATTGAGACTTCTGGAGTTCAGAAAAGGAATATAACCCATAATTTTATTTTAAAAAATAGTTGATTCACTTCATTGTACAGCAGAAACTAACACAATATTGTAAGGTAACCACCCCAATTAAAGGAAAAAAAAATTTTAAATAGTCGAATGTGTATACTTTGACCAGGTAGTTTTTCAGCTAGAAGCCTTGCTTTGGTTATCGAGTGCTAACCTGTTTTTGTTGGAAGTTGATCTACGCACAGGAGAAGCGTCCACTCCACGTGCCGGTTAAATGCTGTTAGTGGGGTTGCCACTTGCTGGTGTAAGGGCGTTAGTGGAAAGAGGGATCTCTCAAAGGTGGAAGGCTTTCCTTTGAAATATGTTGAAAGCAGTGGTGGGAAAGACTTGTTCGTACTGTATTCTCCACTGCACCTCAGATTTTCATGTTACAAGTTACAATTTATACATTTCAAAGTCTGATTTGCATAATACCTCATGTTCTTGTTTGAGTTGCAGAGTCTTGGTCAGAAACCCTTTCTGGATAGGTAAAGTGTATATGTTAATGGTCTTTTTGACTATACTTAGAAGAATAAGAGTTTGTCCTTTCTCATTTAAAATATGAACCTTTACTATTATATGTTCCTTATATTAGCTGTATTGTGTTGTATTCCCAGCTCATAACAGTGGCCAAAAACTACTGAGTTTCTAAACGTAACTAATTGTTTTTACTGGAGATATTTTTGATGGAGTTTTCACTTTTCCACTGCTTCTCATGAAAATCATTTTTTCTCCGTTTATATAGATATACCAAGTGCTTCATTTGTTCTCTCAAAAATAGGCCAAAAAGAAAACAATAAGCTCCTTTACTAAGTATAATTGTACTGAAAAACTACAATAAAGGTCCTGAAACATGTTTTTTAAAACTTTTGGAAAATTTTCAAATCTTGCTTCTGACACGATACATCTGTGAAACAAAACAGCATGCGTTAATATCTCTTACAATTCCTTTTTTTAAAAAATAGGTAACTGATTTGTAAGCGTCCAGTAATTAATTCCCAAATGGTTAATCTAATCTAGGGCTGTGTGCTAAGCTGTTTAAAGTACTTAATCTATTTCAATTGATGTAAATAATTATAAGTGCATGTAGAAGTTTTACTTTGGAGTCAGCCACAGATGACTGACCCCTACTCAGATTTTAGAATTATTCATGAATTCTGGGGAAAATAGAGCTAAGGAAGTGGATACATCATTATTTTTATTATTCAAATCTTTCAAGTTCCTCATCTGCTTTGTCTTCATTTTATTAAAGTCAGAATCATAGATGTTATCCTTGATAAAGAGTGTAATTGCGAGTAATCTTCCTGTACTTTATGTCACGCTTCCATAATTCAAAGCACTCTGTATTCATGTTTACTCCTTGGAGAGCTTTGGCCTTTTTGTTAGTGTATTATAAATGAAAATCATTGCAGCACTGATACAATCAAACTTCTTTCTTTCAAGAATCCTGCTTCACAAAATTAAGTGCTTAATCAAGTAATGTTTTGAGTACTCTGCATTTAAACAGTAAACTGAAGAATTGATTTAGAATTTCATTTGGCACATGGATGGATTTCCTTTCTCTGAACAGTAAAATAAAATCACTCCTTAGTGATCATTACCCCCACCTGCTGACTAGGTTTCTATTCCTAGTCAAGCTGCTACCATGGAGTCAGATTAATTTCTTACAGTATTTGATTAGCCATAGTAATGCTTTGCCTACATGTTTAGACAAAGTTCATTATTGAGTTTTAGGTGATTGCAGTCATAGTTATTCAACTGAAAATCCTATCTCTTCCTTATTAATAACTATAACAAGCTGTATCACAATCTTTAAATTCTCTAAATAAGATATATAATAAACAAGAATGTATGTGAGAATCCTCATGTGTATATATATATATATATATATATATATATATATGTATATGTACACACACACACACACACATATGGGATTTCCAGGTGGCACTAATGATAAATAATGTATCTGCCAACGCAGGAGACGTAAGAGACAGGGGTTCGATCCCCAGGTCAGGAAGATTCCACAGCGGAGGGCATGGCAACCCACTTCAGCATTCTTGCCTAAACAGTCTCATGGATAGAGGAGCCTGGTGGGCTACAGTCCATAGAGTCACAAAGAGTCAGACATGACTGAAGGGACTTAGCATGCATGCATGCATTCATATATAAGTGTATGCATATGTGTGTGTGTGTGTATATATATATAATGTGCAGATTATATATATATATATATTTATATATATATATATATTTACTAAGATTTTGATACTGGAAGATAGCTAACTCATTTGTACCAGTGAGGTAACATGTAATGTTTTGAATTTTCTGGGGCCACAGCTGTCACTGACCAAGGCAAGATGGAAAACAGGATTCTAGAAATGATTATTTTAAACTAAAAGATCTGCTACCCTTAATATATGTGTGAGGCTGGGGAAAGGATGTACAATTGTGTACATGTTTTGTAGGTGTGTACATGTGTGTGCCTTCGTGTGTGATGCAGAGAAAGATAAGAGGATAAGGAAAATTACTCTAGGGTTGCATGTTTATAGGAATTCTTGTCAAAGGTATTATAGTGAAAATGTTAACATTTTCATATAATTTCAAAAGCAGTACTGGGAAGTGGAAGATTGAATATTTGTTCTCACAAAAAGAAAACATAAAATAGATTACTGTTTAATAAATTAAGGGAAGTGGAAGGAAAGGCATTCCTGGTGAGAAAACAAGAAGCTGTGCCTGGGGAGAGTAAGCCACTGCCTCTGACTGAGATGTGAAGAGCTGGAGACGCTTTGAAGGGAGATGAGCCAGGAAGAGCAGGCAGGTTTAGTCTAGACTCTTGAGCACTTTTGATTTCCGGTCAGGTGGCGCGTCGTTTCCATGCCCAGCAAACTACCCGATATCACTGAGGAGGAAGAGATGGCTCTTCCTCCATCACATGGCTCAGCCGTCCAGGTGAAAGAGAAGGCTTCTTTCACAGCTTAGAAGACCTCTGTACAGGAAAAGAGCTGGAAAAGGTAAGTGATGAAACCCTTAACTGTTAAATATGTGTGCGTCTTTTCCTCCCATATTCTAATCTGCTTTCCTGCATAGATCTCCCCCTCTTTCCTCTTTCGGATTTTCTTTTACCTTCTTTCTTACCAAATGAATTAAAAAAAAAAAAAAAGTTTTACTTGTTCCCTTTGAAATTACTGATCCCATCAGTCAAGTGTTTGTGTTCAAGTGGGTCTGAAGAAAAACTGAAAGAGAGAGAGAATTCTGGTCAGAATCATCATTCCCAGCTCACTTCTCTCAAATCTCCTTTCCTCCCCCCAAGCCTCTCCCCCATCTCTCAGGCCCTCTCATCTTCATAATATGCCCCCTGTCTTGATCCCTGTAAGCTCAGCTGAAAGACCGCTTCTGTTTTCTCCTTTCTCCCACTTACGCCAACTTGACCTGTATCTTGCTAAGCACTTATGTCTCACGACACTCAGCTCTTCCATGTGCCCATTCTCCCTTTCTCCACCACAAACGTCCAGAAACTTCTCTGGTGAGGGTGCGACTCTCCTTAAAGTTCTGGGAAATTGAGGAGAAAAACAATTCTCCAGCTATGAGCTTTGGAAGGAGGTGAGCTGAGAACATGTATACCCAAATTAGGGTTGATTTTGTGGTGGTTTAGTTAAATATAATTTCCCCCAAGACTTATTTCTGTGTTTATGACCCTTCTTTCTCGCTTGAAATAACATGAGTCTGACAAAATACTGAGATTTGCCTTTTTCCAAGACACTGCTAGGATAGAATTAAGTGAGAAAAGAAAATTAGAAAAAACAAAAGCTTCACTGACTTACAAAACTGTTTATATCATCGTTGCATCTGTATCATTGTCTTGTTTTGTATCATTGTCATATTTGTTACATTCAAGGTGTGGAAGGATTCTTGGAGACCCTTTGTGAAAACAGAATCACTCAAATTGGTGTTAATAGGCGCATCCAAACCCCTGATTTTGATATTCCTCATAAGCTGAGAAAGGTCGGGCCTTATGAGTGATTGAATGAGCGTCTGGAGGCTTATACGGACGACGG
The DNA here is from genome assembly GCF_003369695.1 of Bos indicus x Bos taurus. Lineage (NCBI taxonomy): Eukaryota > Metazoa > Chordata > Mammalia > Artiodactyla > Bovidae > Bos > Bos indicus x Bos taurus. Next base: position 92,541,672 of record NC_040085.1, read on the forward strand.
CTTCATAAAGTGGTTTGGATGATGACTCAGGTGGATTGCTGCCTCCAATCTGGGGCCCATAATGGCTCAGGGGCAATGATAATGTGCACATAAAAGCTACAGATTGGTCCAGAACGGGTACTATAAAGACAGCCTTTTCCTAATCACATCACCATTTTGTGTCTGCTGATTTGGATTAGAGCCTAGATATTCAAAGGCGAGACTATAAATGCAAAATATTGAAAAGCATGTCATCATAAGCCAGAGTGATCTTTAAAAAATGGCAATCAGATCACCCCAGTCACCCCATGTAAACACCTTCAGTGGCTTCCTAGGCGTTTAAGAAAGTATCTTTCAACCTAGATTAAAAGCCCTGCATGACTTTGCCCCTGTCTTCTCTTCAGGACCAGCTGCCCCAACCATCACTCTACACCCACCAGATCTTCACAGACTATAAGGTTTTAACAGCTGCCTACACATTCCTACTTTATGATACTGGACTTCATTCCCTCTGTCTGGAATACTCTCAAATAATCTTCCCATGAGAGGCTGGTTTTGACATGAGGGTCTCAGCTATTCTTTGTCATCTGCTTAGCAATGAACGCTGTTAAGCAGCTTCTATTTATCAGCTTCTCTCTCATTTATGAATCTACCTCTTCCCCCATCACTGAATCTACCTTACTCATGATCTAAAAATAGAGTCTTCCAGGAATACATGCCCTTTCCTTCCTATCTGAATGAGTCTGAGAGTATAAAAACTGATTAAACATGATATTTTATTTTTTTTAATGTGCTTTCAACTCTAAATAGGACTTCTGAGCAACATAGTTTTATCTTGTTCTCCCCAGAATACTGCAAAAAAGCTGTGTCAACAAATGAATTCCCTGGACCGATCCTGACATTTCTTTCGAAGCCTCTGTTTTCTCAGGGTGTCAAGTGCACGCTCGCCACTTGTGCTGACCTCAGATAGCCCAAGCAAGGGCCTGAGCCTGCCCTGGGGGCTTCCGCCAGAGACTCGTCCATCCTCACGTGCTCCTGCAGGTGCTGCGTTAGGCGTTCCTTCTAATCTCTGTGACAACCACTACAGCTCATTTTCCCCCACTGAGGGAGCATCTGGCTATTTATCTAAGAGAAGATGCTCAGGAAACTAGCATCTGGTCTCATTTAAAATCTTCCTTCATATGAATTTGCAAGGAAGGCCTACATATGGGCAGAGTGAAGCAGAGTCGAGAATCAAGCTCAGGATAAAAATCATGAACATAGCAGGATAAAATACAGTTCGATATTATGACTGGTTTTCATTTTGTTCCATTGATAAATGCATTCGGTGTTATGCAATAAATTTGGCAGAGGATATAATACACATGGGCTTCCCTGGTGGCTCAGATTGTAAAGAATCCACCTGCCATCCAGGAGACCCAGGTTCAATATCTGGTTAGGGATGGTTCCCTGCCGAAGAGAATGGCTACCCACTTCAGTATTATTGCCTGAGGAATTCCATGGACGGAGGAGCCTGGTGGGCTACAGTCCCTGGGGTCGCAAAGGGTCAGATACGACCTTGCAACTAACACACTATAATACACATATACTCACAAATACACAAATATGTGAAAAATTTTAATTGATAGGATCACTATCCAGAAAATTTAATTGATAGGATCACTATCCAGAAAATCCAATAAAAGATAAAAAGCTCATTTAAATTTTCCTCCCTAAACCATTCACAATATTTTTATATCAGTGTTTAATTCAGCAACATTTTTAAAAACAGCTTCATATTCCAAATATCCTATAGTATTTTGCTCTTTATTTGTCCTTGGGCTTGATTTATCTTCTCATTTTTGTAAAAGATTTACTGTCATTTTTGAACACTTTAATATTTTGTCAGATTAGTTTGCTCCATTGTTTCCCTATTGTTTCTATTGCTCTATATTGTAGTTTGTGTTTTTTTTTTTTTTTTCAATTTTTCTTTGGTCAGCTTCTTTTGTAAACTTTATGATTGCTAATTTAATTTAAATGTATAAGAAAATTTAACTCTATGAGTATATATTCATAGACATTGATATATGAAATTCTGGAAAAAGTCAGTGATCCATGAAATTTGATTCATGGCCACTTTGCTATTAATATGAAAACATATATCAAAACGATCTGATATCAAAGTGCCATTTTACAGAAGTATATACATAGGGAGGAAGACAGTTTGAAAGAATGATTGCTATTCCTACTCTTTCAGAAATAGAAAAAGATTCACTTTCAAGCCTCTTTTGATGTTTAAGAAATCTTAAGAAATGTGATGAACTGTACCCTAAGAAACAGTTTTGTTTAGGAAGAGAAAATGATCAATGTGTCAAATTATTGCTAGTGCTTCCTTAGCCCCAAGAACAAAGAGTTACACTGTGGTGTCTTTCACTTAAAGGTGTTTTTGTTTCTTGATATAATTCATTGTGAACATTTCATGAGAGTTTCACTGAAGAAAAATCGAGTTTGAGCAGCTCTAGAAATACAGAAGCAATACTGGTTGTAAGCTTTCCCTTTGTAATAATCTCCTGGGGCTTCATGAATGCAGCCTCTTGGAAGGACTGTTTGCCATAGTCCCCATCTTCATGTATTTCCTTCGTGCTCACTCCTGCAATCAAGACCTTTGATAACTTCCACAGTCCCATCTTAACAAAGGGAAATACTGAGACATGGGGAAGCTAATGATTTGACTGATCAAGTGGTTAGTCATTGGCAGAGACAGGACATTTCAAATTTAAAAATCTCTCATTGAAATGTTTATTATTTTAAAAAGCTATTGCTCATGAAAACAATTCATTATTTTCAATGAGGATTTGTTGGGCATCAGTTATGTGTCAGGTCATTGTGGGTGCTACAGGGACAAAAGACGGTTGCTCCTTGGAAGGAAATCTATGACAAAACTAGACAGCATATTAAAAAGCAATGGCATCACTTTGCCAACAATAGTCCTCATAGTCAAAGCTATGGTTTTACCAGTAGTCATGTACAGATGTGAGAGTTGGACCATAAATAAAGCTGAGCACCAAAGAATTAGTGCTTTTGAAGTGTGGTGCTGGAGAAGACTCTTGAGAGTCCCTTGGACTGCAAGGAGATCAAACCGGTCCATCCTTAAGGAAATCAGTTCTAAATATTCATTGGAAGGACTGATGCTAAAGCTCTAATATTTTGGTCACCTGATGTGAGGAACCAGCTCATTGGAAAAGACCCTGATGCTGCGAAGGATTGAAGGCAGGATGAGAAGGGGGTGGCAAAGGATGTGATGGTTAGATAGCATCACCAACCCAAAGGACATTCATTTGAGCAAACTCTGGGAGACAGTGAAGGACAGGGAATCCTGGCATACTGCTTACAAAGAGTCAGACACAACTTAGCGGCTAAACAACAACAGGCACAATGATAAACAAGACGGGAATCCTGCTCTGCAGTTTATACTTTAGGGTCTCGTGAATGCACACCAAAGGGGAAATAAATGCACAAGTAATCATTTCTGAAGACGGCAAGCCAGCGTTCCAGAGAACTGAACGATGAATACCTCCCTCGTTCCAGGAAAGGTTACCAAGTACAGTGGAAAAGGGCAAGGCGTGTCAAGGAGGTGAGGCTAAAAGGAAGAGAGAATAGAAGAGGATGATACATTGCAATGAAGGATTTATCTCAGGCCATTTGATTCAAAGGAAAAGGGAGATCGAAACTGACATATATACAGTGCTATGTGTGAAAGAGATAGCTAGTGAGGATGTACTTATAGCACAGGAAACTCTACTAAATGCTCTGGGGTGACCTAATGCAAAGGAAATCCAATAGAAGGAGGGATATATGTATTTGTTGTTGCTCGGTCACTCAGTCATGTCTGACTCTTTGTGACCCCGTGGACTGCAGCACCCCTTGCTTCCCTGTTCCTCACCATCTCCTGGAGTTTACTCAAACCCGTGTCCATCAAGTCGCTGATGCCATCCAACCATCTCACACTCTGTGGTCCCCTTCTCCTCCCGCCTTCAGTCTTTCCCAGCATCAGGGTCTTTTCCATTGAGTCCGCTCTTCGCATCAGGTGGCCAGAGTATTGGATGTATGTATACATATGTCTGATTGACTTTGCTGTACAGCAGAAACTAGCACAACATTGTAAGGCAACTATACTCCAATAATTTTTTTTTAAGAAAACAAAAGAAAGGGCTAGTTAAGACAGGTGTCAGAGGACAAAGAAGATTGAAGACAGATTTTCAGAAATCTTGTCAGTAAGCAGGTTTGCATGGTTCTGACTGTAGTAGATAATACGATGATATATTTCTTTCCCAATTTTCAGTCTCTAAGAGGATGGATTCTCCCAGAGGTGTATCACACACAGTGTGTTATTAGAAGTGATATTGCAATGGTTCAATGCTGCTATTAGAAGTGATCCTTCAGCAACCTAATAAAGTGATCACGGCTCCACACCCACACTACTGGGCTGAAAGAAACAAGCACAGATTGAACAATCACAGGTAAGAGTTGTCAAAAGTAATATAATGCGCTGTTAGAAATGAAGACAGTTGCTACTTTCACCTTAGGGGTAGCTAGTGACCAGAACAGAGTGTGAAGGTGTTTCTGGTTGCTGGCAATGCTTTGTTCTTCGATACAATACACTTCCATAGGTATGTTTAGCTTTTTATAAAAATCCCCTTGAGCTGTACAGGGCTTCCCTAGTGGCTCAGAAGGTAAACAGTACGCCTGCAGTGTGAAAGACCCAGGTTCGATCCCTGGGTTGGGACGATTCCCTGGAGAAGGAAATGGCAACTCACTCCAGTATTCTTGCCTGAAAAATCCCATGAATGGAAGATCCTGGCAGGCTACATTCCATGGGGTCACAAAAAGTCAGACACAACTGAGTGACCACTTTCTTTCTTTCTTGAGCTATACATGTGAAGTATTGGCAGTTTTCGTATGCACACCATTATTCATTAAAAAAAAAAAAGTTTAAATAGTAAATGGAATAAAAACTGGTAAATAAGTTACATCGACATTACTGGTATGAAGGAAAAAATTTCTAAGAAAGGAATCTTTTTAATACTTAAAAATGAGTTGTTGTTCAGTCGCTTAGTCGTGTCCAATTTTCACGACCCCATGGACTGCAGCACGCCAGGCTTCCCTGTCCTTCACTCTCTCCCAGAGTTTGCTCAGACTCATGTCCATGAGTCAACGATGCCATCCAACCATCTCACCATCTGTTGCCTCCTTCTCCTCTTGGAAAAGGAGTTTGAAACCATTCTATGATTTTGTCTATGCAGAAGAAGCTCTTTCTGCCTAGATGTGTTTTGAATGTTTTTTTAATCCTCAAAATTTATCTTTTGAAATTTCGGTTTTCCTGGTAAATCAAAACTCTTGTGTTATATCATCAGATTATGATTACTGAATTGTTAATATCATTTAGCTTTCTTCTGTTTTTGACATTGTTTCTGTTCTGCGGGTTTTACTGCATTTTTAGGGAGGGTTCCTCAGCCAGTCCTCTTCTGCTCAGAACCTCCATTGGCTCCCTGTTTTACTCGGAGCAAAAGCTAGGGCTTATGTTTGCCCTCTGGAGCATGGATGATATTTCCCTTGCTTTTTTGAGCCATCTCCTATTCAGCTTTTCCTTATCTCACTCCTGCCTCAGTAACATGGCGCTTGTCCTTCCTTCTCCTTGCAAAGTTCTCACCACAAACAAATGTACAGTTTGATTCCTCATCGCCTTGAGGGTCTTATTTTTAAACTCACCTTCTGAGAAATCCATGCTTCTTCCAATTTTAATCTCTCATTGACATTTTGTTCTCATTGCCTGGTTTCTTTTTTTTTTTTTTTTCCTTATTATTACATGAAATGCTTTACATTTCATTTATACGTCTTGTTTATTGCTGGTCTCCTTCATTGAAACATAAGCCTCACAAGGGCAGGAATTCTATTGTTTTCTTCACTCCCATGACCTCAGAACAGAGCAGGGAACATAGTTAAGTGTCGAACGAAAAAAAAAACAAAAAACAAACAAACAAAAAAAACAAAATAAAACAAAACTGCCCAACGTGCAAGTTATGAGTTAAGCTTTATTCAGGGTCAACATGGACACTGTTGCCCCGGAGATGGTCTCTCAGACAGCTCTGAGGAACTGCAGGGAATGACAAGCTCATATGTTATTTTGGTGAAGACAGATACATGCAGCTAAGCACACATTCTGGCAGAGAGTTGCTGCTACTCACAAGCAGGTTGCTGCTAGTCAAAGGAGCAGGCTTCCACTGACGGTGGTCCTGCTTTTTCAGATGAGAAGATACATGAAGTTGGGCTGATAAAATCTCCTGCAAACATCTATCTGAAGGCCTGGCCTGCCAGGGAGTGCCTCGTTACAGATCTCAGCCCTGAAGCCCTTCCAGGCTGTGTTGAGGTTAGTGACTGCATTGGTTAGTGACTTCGTTCTTGTAATGCCCAGTGACAACTTTTAGTTGGCACAGGAACTCAAGAAATCTCTATAACATGAGTAAATAATGAGATTAGGTAACAAAATGGTGATAATATAATTGATTACTTTCAGTGTACAATTTGCAATATCCAGAATTTTCCATTCCAATTTGCAATTTCCATCTGGAACTACCATTAAGGTAAGTGCCTACCACTGTGGAAATGGAGATGGGCATCTTTTGGATCCAGTTCTCTTTTAAACGGTTTTGTGCTTTATTAGCAATGGGTAACATGGGGACAAAGAATTATGAAAACCGTGATGCTGACAGGTGTAGCTCTAATGTTCTATGATAAGTAAAGCTAATATTCTTTTGTAGAATTATTCCTGGCTCTCCAGCCAGCACTGTGTTTACTTTATAGATGTTTGTTTTATAGCAAAACCCTGAAAGCTAACTTCCAAGCAGGACCACTGTTAGTATCCATTCTGATTGATGTTAAATATTTTGAATGCCATCTCTGCTGAGAGATTTAGAAATCCCTTTATTGTAATTATTTTGAGAAAACTAACTGTTGTTGCAGGTCCGAAATGTTTCAGTGCTCCATTTCTTTTATTCTCCATTGAAATAATTTTTTTTTAATTTTGATTTTTGCTAAAGCAGTTGAGTTTCTTAGAAATTCACAACAATAATGTTAAAGTAGAGCACCTCATAAACTCATGGAGTTTTTTGGCAATTTCACTCTTGTGCTTTTCCTCCGTCCTAGAATGGTCTTCTCTGTATTCGCATAGTGGAGTTTCTCTTGACATTTGCTTCTTAGATCAAATGTGACCTTTAGAGAGAGACAATTCCTGTCCACATCATCTAAAGTACCTCATCTTTCTGGCAATTGTAAAGTTAAAAAATAAATAAATAAAGTAACTCATCACAGTGTTTCCTGTCACTTGATCATTTTTTCTCCTTCAGTTCAGTAGCTCAGTCGTGTCCAACTCTTTGCGACCCCATGAATTGCAGCATGCCAGGCTTCCCTGTCTATCACCAACTCCCGGAGTTCACTCAGACTCATGTCCATTGAGTCAGTGATGCCATCCAGCCATCTCATGCTCTGTCGTCCCCTTCTCCTCCTGCCCCCAATCCCTCCCAGCATCAGAGTCTTTTCCAATGAGTCAACTCTTCACATGAGGTGGCCAAAGTACTGGAGTTTCAGCTTTAGCATCATTCCTTCCAAAGAACACCCAGGGCTGATCTACTTCAGAATGGACTGGTTGGATCTCCTTGCAGTCCAAGGGACTCTCAAGAGTCTTCTCCAACACCACAGTTCAAAAGCATCAATTCTTTGGCACTCAGCCTTCTTCACAGTCCAACTCTCACATCCATACATGACCACAGGAAAAACCATAGCCTTGACTAGACGGACCTTTGTTGGCAAAGTAATGGTTCTGCTTTTTAATATGCCATCTATGTTGGTCATAACTTTCCTTCCAAGGAGTAAGCGTCTTTTAATTTCATGGCTTCAGTCACCATCTGCAGTGATTTTGCAGCCCAGAAAAATAAAGTCTGACACTGTTTCCACTGTTTCCCCATCTATTTCCCATGAAGTGATGGGACCAGATGCCATGATCTTCGTTTTCTGAATGTTGAGCTTTAAGCCAACTTTTTCCACTCTCCTCTTTCACTTTCATCAACAGGCTTTTGAGTTCCTCTTCACTTTCTGCCATAAGGGTGGTGTCATCTGCATATCTGAGGTTATTGAGATTCCTCCTGGCAATCTTGATTCCAGCTTGTGTTTCTTCCAGTCCAGCATTTCTCAGGATGTACTCTGCATATAAGTTAAATAAGCAGGGTGACAATATACAGCCTTGACGTACTCCTTTTCCTATTTGGAACCAGTCTGTTGTTCCATGTCCAGTTCTAACTGTTGCTTCCTGACCTGCATACAGATTTCTCAAGAGGCAGGTCAGGTGGTCTGATATTCCCATTTCTTTCAGAATTTTCCACAGTTTATTGTGATCCACACAGTCAAAGGCTTTGGCATAGTCAATAAAGCAGAAATAGATGTTTTTCTGGAACTCTCTTGCTTTTTCCATGATCCAGCAGATGTTGGCAATTTAATCTTTGGTTCCTCTGCCTTTTCTAAAACCAGCTTGAACATCAGGAAGTTCACAGTTCACATATTGCTGAAGCCTGGCTTGGAGAATTTTGAGCATTACTTTACTAGCATGTGAGATGTGTGCAATTGTGTGGTAGTTTGAGCATTCTTTGGCATTGCCTTTCTTTGGGATCAGAATGAAAACTGATCTTTTCCAGTCCTGTGGCCACTGCTGAGTTTTCCAAATTTGCTGGCATATTGAGTGCAGCCCTTTCACAGCATCATCTTTCAGGATTTGGAATAGCTCAACTGGAATTCCATCACCTTCACTAGCTTTGTTCGTAGTGATGCTTTCTAAGGCCCACTTGACTTCACATTCCAGGATGTCTGGTTCTAGGTCAGTGATCACACCATTGTGATTATCTGGGACATGAAGATCTTTTTTGTACAGTTCTTCTATGTATTCTTGCCACCTCTTCTTGATATCTTCTGCTTCTGTTAGGTCCATACCATTTCTGTCCTTTATCAAGCCCATCTTTGCATGAAATGTTCCCTTGGTATCTCTAATTTTCTTGAAGAGATCTCTAGTCTTTCCCATTCTGTTGTTTTCCTCTATTTCTTTGCATTGATCGCTGAGGAAGGCTTTCTTATCTCTTCTTGCTATTCTTTGGAACTCTGCATTCAGATGCTTATATCTTTCTTTTTCTCCTTTGCTTTTCACTTCTCTTATTTTCACAGTTATTTGTAAGGCCTCCCCAGACAGCCATTTTGCTTTTTTGCATTTCTTTTCCATGAGGATGGTTTAGTCACGCATTTATTTATGTACTGCTGCTGCTGCTAAGTCGCTTCAGTCTTGTCCAACTCTGTGCAATCCCATAGACGGCAGCCCACCAGGCTCCTCTGTCCCTGGGATTCTCCAGGCAAGAACACTGGATTGGGTTGCCATTTCCTTCTCCATATTTATGCACACATGCATTTAATCGCCTGTTTGCTTCTTCACTAGATTATAAGTTTCATGATGGCAAGAGTGTGTCTTTTTCCATGCTGTACCCCCAAGACATAACATAGTGCCTGGCACATATTAGATATTCAGTAGATACTTTTTAATCAAATAAATGAACGCTGATCTCTTAGGGCAACTTGACAGTTAGGTTTTCCGGTATTAACACTGAAACATGAGGCAGGTATTATAAAGATAATGAAAAGAGCAAATGTGAAGGAATAGCTCTCGGGACACAAGATAAAATTAAAGGCCACTCAGTTGTCTCACGTGTTATTTTTTGTAGGTGGCATCTGGAAGCTGCGCTTACTAGTTCTATTTTCATACTGTCAACAAGCTGCTGCCACATCCGTTGGAAGTGATGTGTTTGTGTTCCAAGGCAAAAGAGTTACTTTTGATTTTTTTTTCTCTTGTAATGCACTCAAAAATACAATTCTAAAAGACAAAATGCCTGGAGGAGGATAGGTGTGAGAATTATGTGATTCACAGCAGAAACTTACATAAGGATTGCTTCTCGCCTTAACATAAAGTGGTAGTTGATTTTGAAAAATTGAAATAATGTCATTTGACTAAGATGTAGGTGTACATTCAAGGGTATCATGTGATATGACTTGAATAGATTTTTTAAAAGCATTTAAAATTCTTATTTACCTTAGCACTAGTCTCTAATATTATCTGCAAATTTAGTAAGTATCCTACATACAAAGCCTAGAGTGAACTTTCAAAACTGCAAATCTCTGTTTGCATGTCCAATCACATAAGTTAGTTCATGTGTCTCGTATACATTGTAATGAGTGTATATCCTCTACAAGTGGATGTGCTTTTGTGTACTTTAATCTAGAGTACTATATCTTTATTTCAAGCTCAAGTGTCCTGAAGAAAGCATAAAAGCAATAGTGACTCTGTGAATCACAACAAGCTGTAGAAAATTCTTACAGAGATGGGAATACCAGACCACCTGACCTGCCTCCTGAGAAACCTGCATGCAGGTCAAGAAGCAACAGTTAGAACTGGACATGGAACAACAGACTGGTTCCAAATAGGGAAAGGAGTACGTCAAGGGTGCATATTGTCACCCTGCTTATTTAACTTATATGCAGGGTACATCATGAGAAACGCTGGGCTGGAAGAAACACAAGCTGGAATCAAGATTGCTGGGAGAAATATCAATAACCTCAGATATGCAGATGACACCACCCTTATGGCAGAAAGTGAAGAGGAACTAAAAAGCCTCTTGATGAAAGTGAAAGAATAGAGTGAAAAAGTTGGCTTAAGGCTCAACATTCAGAAAGCTAAGATCATGGCATCCACTCCCATCACTTCATGGCAAATAGATGGGGAAAAGTGGAACAGTGGAACAGTGACAGACTTTAATTCTGGGGGGCTCCAAAATCACTACAGATGGTGACTGCAGCCATGAAATTAAAAGACACTTGCTCCTTGGAAGAAAAGCTATAACCAACCTATACAGCATATTCAAAAGCAGAGACATTACTTTGCCAACAAAGGTGCGTCTAGTCAAAGCTATGGATTTTCCAATAGTCATGTATGGATGTGAGAGTTGGTCTACAAAGAAAGCTGAGCACTGAAGAATCTATGCTTTTGAACTGTGGTGTTGGAAAAGACTCTTGAGAGTCTCCTGGACTGCAAGGAGATCCAACCAGTTCATCCTAAAGGAAATCAGTCCTGAACATTCATTGGAAGGACTGGTGTTGAAGCTGAAACTCTAATACTTTGGCCACCTGATGTGAAGAATCAACTCATTGGAAAATACCCTGATGCTGGGAAAGATTGAAGGTGGGAGGAGAAAGGGACACCAGAAGATGAGATGATTGGATGGCGTCACTGACTCAATGGTCATGAGTTTGAACAAGCTCCACGATTTGGTTATGGACAGGGAAGCCTGGCATGCTGCAGTCCATGGGGTTGCAAAGAGTCAGACACAACTGACTGACTGAACTGAACTGAACTGAAGAATATTTTTCTAGGCAGTGGTTCTCAACTTGGCCGCTAACCCTGCAGCATCAGCACTACCTGGGATTTGTTAGGAAAGCAGATTCTTAGACACCATTCCATAGCTATGATATCAGAAACTCTATGTAGGACCTACTAATCTATATTTTAACAAATCTTCTAGGTGATTCTGAGACATTCTCAAGCTTTAGAGCCACCATTTAAGGGCATGGGTATCTAATTTTTAAAAAATAAAAAAGAAGCAAAATTCAAGGTCAGCTATGGCTAAGATGTGTGGTTGCTATCAAGTCACCTTCCAAGTGAATCCCAGATAAGATATTTTTGCAGACTCTCGGTGAGGAGAACCTGAGGTGACCAGGTCACCTGAGCCGCTTACACTGACTTCATCTTGATCTGTGCATGTGGCCTGTACTCTTCTTCTTGATCTGTGTACACGGTCTGTTCTCTTCCTCTTGATCTGTGCACATGGTCTGTTCTCTTCCTCTTGATCTGTGTACATGGTCTGTACTCTTCTTCTTGTCTGTGTGTATGGTCTGTACTTTCTTCTGTGTCTTGCTGTTCTCTCCCTCTGGATACCTTTCCTCTCTGTTCCCATTCGTGAAATCTTGGCAAATAGAAGGGTAAACACTGGAAACAGTGACAGATTTTATTTTCTTGGACACTAAAACACAGTTTTGTGAAAATAAAACAAAAACCAATGAAGTCATTATTCAGTTCAGTTCAGTTCAGTCGATCAGTCGTGTCTGACTCTTTGCGACCCCATGAATCGCAGCACGCCAGGCCTCCCTGTCCACCACCAATACCTGGAGTTCACTCAGATTCACATCCATCAAGTCAGTGATGCTATCCAGCCATCTCATTCTCTGTCGTCCCCTGCTCCTCCTGCCCCCAAGCCCTGCCAGCATCAGAGTCTTTACCAATGAGTCAACTCTTCGCATGAGGTGGCCAAAGTACTGGAGTTTCAGCTTTAGCATCAGTCCTTCCAATGAACACCCAGGACTGATTTCCTTTAGGATGGACTGGTTGGATCTCCTTGCAGTCCAAGGGACTCTCAAGAGTCTTCTCCAACACCACAGTTCAAAAGCATCAATTCTTCAGCACTCAGCTTTCTTCATAGTCCAACTCTCATGTCCATACATGACCACTGGAAAAACCATAGCCTTGACTAGATGGACCTTTGTTGGCAAAGTAATGTCTCTGCTTTTTAATGTGCTATCTAGGTTGGTCATAACTTTCCTTAGGTGAGAGTAAATAAAATGACAAGGAAATGCAGAAAATAGGCCTTACCTGTGACATTCTGGCAAGAGGGATAGAGCAGGCAATGGATTTTAGTAACTCCCTCTTAATAAGAGATGAATGAAGCAGCTACTATCCAAGTGCTAGTATAAAATAACCAGTTGTAAGTAATAAAATCAGTTAAGCATAAAATTTTTAAAAATATAGTTATAAAATTTGATACAACATTAAGAAAACAAAACGTGGGAAATATTCCAATTGCTGCTTTTAAACCTACATAATCCTGATACCTATACCTAACAAACAAAAATAAAATTACAGAAAACTCTCACATTTGAGTTTAAATGTGAAATATAAATAAAATACCAACATATCAAATTCAGCATGATACTAAAAAATAATACACTATGCAAACAAGCAGTGTTTATGATGAGAATACAAAGGCTGTTTAATATTAGAATATCTAATAACATAGGTCTTATATCATTAGATCAAAAATTTTTACATTTTCATTTCATGAGATCCTAAAATGTTTAGTAAAACTCAAAGTCCGATCCTAAGCAAACTGTAAGCAAATGAGGAATACAATGAATTTCTTGTGTGTGTGTGTGTGTGTGTGTGTGTTTAGTTCCTTTTCAATTTATTTTATTTAATTTTTCATTGAAGTATAATGGCTTTACAATGTTGTGTTGGTTTCTGCTGTACAACAACATAAATCAGATTTATGTATGCATATATTCCCTTTCTCTTGGACCTGACTCCCACCCCTCCATTCCACCCATCTATGGAATCTAGAAAAGTGGTACAGATGAATCTACTTGCAGATCTGGTATGTAGATGCATGCAATGAATGTATTTAACAAAATAAAAGATAACTGTCTCAAGCAATCAACTAACACTACTCTCAATGACTCACTGATTTTGATTGAATAAATATTTACCCAGTTCCATCTAAGATGTGAGTACATAAAGAATATTCAAGGCAAAGAGTCCCTGTCTTTTATGGAGTTTACACTCTAATGGGGGGTGAGCTTTGAATAAACCCTGCAATGAGGTGAAAAATCTACTGTGTATGTGTGGGAAGAATGTTTCAGGTATAAGAAGGCAGCGAGGTAGAGTTGACAATTGAATGGAACACCAACCACAAACAATACAATCAGAGGCAAGACTTCCACTACTTCTATCACTTTCTATCATTAATATCTATCAGTGTCTGAAGTTCTAGTAACTGTCACAGGAGAAAGAGGAGAAAGAAGAGGGGAGGATAGTGGGGGAGGGGGAAAGAGGAGGAAGAAGACGGAAAGGAAAAAGAGGAGTAAGGAAAGAGAAGAAGAAAAAGGAGATAGAGGAAGAAAAGGAAGAGGAAGGGGGAAAGGAAAAAGTGTAGTGATAAAATTCAAGAATAAGACAATTATGATTAATTATAGATTATACAACTGCATAATAAGACAATAACACAGTATTAAAGTGTGTTGGAATATTTGGGTAGATAGCAATGAACATTTTTAAAAACTAACATTTTCTGATACCAACAAGGGAAAAATAACTGTCATTGTCAATACTGACCATATCACGAAGTATTTAGGAGTAAGCTCAAAAAGAATGTTTAAGAAAACCATTATGAGAAAATCTACAGAGAATCACTGGGGGAAACAGCAAAAATCCTAATAAACAAAGTAATTTGAAAAACCCCTACAGGAATGATTCCAATTGAAAGTTTAATTTAGAAGATAAAGGAATCTAAGCAAAAATTTTAAAGGTGTGTTTTGGAAGGAGGATTGGAAAACTTTCTAAACTTAGCCAAAATGATATAATAAGTGAATATATATCAGACAGTTTGGAAACCAAGAGTGATGAGATGGATTTGTAGTACTAGCTATCATTAGTTCAGTTCAGTTCAGTCCCTCAGTCGTGTCCAACTCTTTGCAACCCTATGAATTGCAGCACGCCAGGCCTCCCTGTCCATCACCAACTCCCAGAGTTCACTCAAACTCATGTCCATTGTGTTGATGATGCCATCCAGCCATCTCATCCTCTGTCATCTGCTTCTCCTCCTGCCCTCAATCACTCCCAGCATCAGAGTCTTTTCCAATGAGTCAACTCTTTGCATGAGGTGGCCAAAGTACTGGAGTTTCAGCTTTAGCATCATTCCTTCCAAAGAACACCCAGGGCTGATCTCCTTTAGAATGGACTGGTTGGATCTCCTTGCAGTCCAAGGGACTCTCAAGAGTCTTCTCCAACACCACAGTTCAAAAGCATCAATTCTTTGGCGCTCAGCTTTCTTCACAGTCCAAGTCTCACATCCATACATGACCACAGGAAAAACCATAGCCTTGACTAGACGGACCTGTGTTGGCAAAGTAATGTCTCTGCTTTTGAATATGCTATCTAGGTTGGTCATAACTTTCTTTCCAAGGAGTAAGCATCTTTTAATTTCATGGCTGCAGTAACCATCCGCAGAAAAAAAAAAAAGTCAGCTACTGTTTCCCCTATTTCTCCATCTATTTCCCATAAAGTGATGGGACCAGATGCCATGATCTTAGTTTTATGAATGTTGAACTTTAAGCCAACTTTCCCACTCTCCTCTTTCTCTTTCATCAAGAGGCTTTTGAGTTCCTCTTCACTTTCTGCCATAAGGGTGGTGTCATCTGCATATCTGAGGTTATTGAGATTTCTCCCGGCAATCTTGATTCCAACTTGTTATTCTTCCAGCCCAGTGTTTCTCATGATGTACTCTGCATAGAAGTTAAATAAGCAGGGTGATAATATACAGCCTTGATGTAATCCTTTTCCTATTTGGAACCAGTCTGTTGTTCCATTTCCAGTTCTAACTGTTGCTTCCTGACCTGAATATAGGTTTCTCAAGAGGCAGGTCATAGCAATACAGAAAAAAAAAAAAAAAAAAGGATGGTACTGGCAATAGAATAGAAAAAAATATATGTATAATGATAAAAAATATCTACCTTGATTTAAGAATATATGAGGGTTCGAATACTAAAATGTTTTAAAGTGAGTATTTAGATGTTATCACACTAGGACCACAGCCTTGTCTAACTCAGTGAAACTAAGCCATGCCCATGGGACAACCCAAGACAGGCGGGTCATGGTGGAGAGGTCTGACAGAGTGTGGTCCACTGGAGAAGGGAATGGCAAACCACTTCAGTATTCTTGCCTTGAGAACCCCATGAACAGTATGAAAAAGTAAAACGATAGGATACTGAAAGAGGAACTCCCCAGGTCAGTAGGGGCCCAATATGCTACTGGAGATCAGTGGAGAAATAACTCCAGAAAGAATGAAGGGATGGAGCCAAAGCAAAAATAATACCCAGCTGTGGATGTGACTGGTGAAAGAAGCAAGGTCCGATGCTGAAAAGAGCAATATTGCATAGGAACCTGGAATGTCAGGTCCATGAATCAAGGCAAATTGCAAGTGGTCAAACAAGACATGGAGAGTAACTGTTGGCATTCTAGGAATCAGTGAACTAAAATGGACTGGAATGGCTGAATTTAACTCAGATGACCATTATATCTACTATTGCGGGCAGGAATTCCTCAGAAGAAATGGAGTAGCCATCAT
This sequence comes from Bos indicus x Bos taurus, assembly GCF_003369695.1. NCBI lineage: Eukaryota > Metazoa > Chordata > Mammalia > Artiodactyla > Bovidae > Bos > Bos indicus x Bos taurus. The sequence continues at coordinate 92,557,943 of NC_040085.1, forward strand.
GGTCAACAAAAGAGTCTGAAATGCAGTACTTGGATGCAATCTCAAAAATGACAGAATGATCTCTGTTCGTTTCCAAGGCAAACCATTCAATATCACAGTAATCCAAGTCTATGCACCAACCAGTAACACTGAAGAAGCTGAAGTTGAACGGTTCTATGAAGACCTACAAGATCTTTTAGAACTAACACCCAAAAAAGATGTTCTTTTCATTATAGGGGACTGGAATGCAAAAGTAGGAAGCCAAGAAACACCTGGAGTAACAGGAAAATTTGGCCTTGGAATACGGAATGAAGCAGGGCAAAGACTAATAGAGTTTTGCCAAGAAAATGCACTGGTCATAGCAAACACTGTCTTCCAACAAAACAAGAGAAGACTCTACACATGGACATCACCAGATGGTCAACACCAAAATCAGATTAATTATATTCTTTGCAGCCAAAGATGGAGAAGCTCTATACAGTCAACCAAAACAAGACCAGGAGCTGACTGTGGCTCAGACCATGAACTCCTTATTACCAAATTCAGACTGAAATTGAAGAAAGTAGGGGAAACCACTAGACCATTCAGGTATGACCTAAATCAAATCCCTTATGATTATACAGTGGAAGTGAGAAATAGATTTAAGGGCCTAGATCTGATAGATAGAGTGCCTGATGAACTATAGAATGAGGTTCATGACGTTGTACAGGAGACAGGGATCAAGACCATCCTCATGGAAAAGAAATGCAAAAAAGCAAAATGGCTGTCTGGGGAGGCCTTAAAAATAGCTGTGAAAAGAAGAGAAGTGAAAAGCAAAGGAGAAAAGGAAAGATATAAACATCTGAATGCAGAGTTTCAAAGAAGAGCAACAAGGGATAAGAAAGCCTTCCTCAGTGATCAATGCAAAGAAATAGAGGAAAACAACAGAATGAAGACTAGAGATCTCTTCAAGAAAATTAGAGATACCAAGGAAACAGTTCATGAAACAATGGGCTTGAAAAAGGACAGAAATGGTACGGACCTAACAGAAGCAGAAGATATCAAGTAGAGATGGCAAGAGTACACAGAAGAACTGTACAAAAAAGATCTTCATGTCCCAGATAATCACGATGGTGTGATCACTAACCTAGAACCAGACATCCTGGAATGTGAAGTCAAGTGGGCCTTAGAAAGCATTACTACGAACAAAGCTAGTGGAGGTGATGGAATTCCAGTTGAGCTATATCAAATCCTGAAAGATGCTGTGAAAGTGCTGCACTCAATATGCCAGCAAATTTGGAAAATTCAGCAGTGGCCACAGGACTGGAAAAGGTCAGTTTTCATTCCAATCCCAAAGAAAGGCAATGCCAAAGAATGCTCAAACTACCACACAATTGCACTCATCTCACACGCTGGTAAAGTAATGCTCAAAATTCTCCAAGCCAGGCTTCAGCAATACGTGAACTGTGAACTTCCTGATGTTCAAGCTGGTTTTAGAAAAGGCAGAAGAACCAGAGATCAAATTGCCAACATCCACTGGATTATGGAAAAAGCAAGAGAGTTCCAGAAAAAACATCTATTTCTGCTTTATTGACTATGCCAAAGCCTTTGACTATGTGGATCACAATAAACTGTGGAAAATTCTGAAAGAGATGGGAATACCAGACCACCTGACCTGCCTCCTGAGAAACCTGCATGCAGGTCAAGAAGCAACAGTTAGAACTGGACATGGAACAATAGACTGGTTCCAAATAGGGAAAGGAGTTCATCAAGGCTGTATATTGTCACCCTGCTTATTTAACTTATACGCAGAGTACATCATGAGAAACGCTGGGCTGGAAGAAGCACAAACTTGAATCAAGATTGCCGGGAGAAATCTCAATAACCTCAGATATGCAGATGACACCACCCTTATGGCAGAAAGTGAAGAGGAACTCAAAAGCCTCTTGATGAAAGTGAAAGAGGAGAGTGAAAAAGTTGGCTTAAAGCTCAACATTCAGAAAATGAAGATCATGGCATCTGGTCCTATCACTTCATGGGAAATAGATGGGGAAACAGTGTCAGACTTTACCTTTTTGGGCTCCAAAATCACTACAGATGGTGACTGCAGCCATGAAATTAGAAGACGCTTACTCCTTGGAAAAAAAGTTAGGACCAACCTAGATAGCATATTCAAAAGCAGAGACATTACTTTGCCAACAAAGGTCCGTCTAGTCAAGGCTATGGTTTTTCCTGTGGTCATGTATGGATGTGAGAGTTGGACTGTGAAGAAGGCTGAGTGCCGAAGAATTGATGCTTTTGAACTGTGGTGTTGGAGAAGACTCTTGAGAGTCCCTTGGACTGCAAGGAGATCCAACCAGTCCATTCTGAAGTAGATCAGCCCTGGGTGTTCTTTGCAAGGAAAGATGCTAAAGTTGAAACTCCAGTACTTTGGCCACCTCATGCAAAGAGTTGACTCATTGGAAAAGACTCTGATGCTGGGAGGAACTGGGGGCAGGAGGAGAAAGGGACGACAGAGGATGAGATGCTGGATGGCATCACTGACTCGATGGACGTGAGTCTGAGTGAAATGCGGGAGTTGGTGATGGACAGGGAGGCCTGGCGTGCTGCGATTCATGGGGTCACAAAGAGTCGGACACGACTGAGCGACTGAACTGAACTGAACTGAACTGAAGAAAGTAATGGAGGTAGAGAAATATACACATGGTCAAATAACTTTTATAAAAAGTAAAAATGACTTATTTATGAAACATACAGCAAATCTCAGAGGCAGTAAGAGAGAATAATTCTACAAGTCCCTTTGTAATCATTCTTATTTTGATGAGTTTCACTCTGTATATTGCATTTATATCTTCAATGGCGCAATACTATTTCCTTGGCTTCCTAGTGGAAGTAATAATCATGGCATTGATCTTCCAAAATCTGGATTCAAATCTTGACTACAATGTTTGTTATATGTGCAATTTCAGAAAAATTAACCTTTCATAACCAACCTCCTCATTAATATAATTTGCCATTGTACCTACTTTAAGCATCTATAAAATGTGAAATTCATTTTAAAATTGCAAACTTCAATTTGCACTAGTACCTTGCCATTTGTAATCCAAATATTACCCCCCAACTTTGCTTAAGTGCTTTCCTCATTATTTTATGTGTCTGTACAGAGATCCCCAGTACTCTCTGTCCTTTGAGTTATTCCCTTATTATAAGAGCTAAGCAACTTTAAACTATGTAGCTAATTCTCTTGTCAACAGAGTTCCATTTCAACTCCACCAATGAGAGGCTATGAAAAGTTAAAGACGGAAAAGTAGAAACATTTTCCTCTTGTAGCAATAGGTAGACACGCGGGCAATGGCAAGCACAAGCTTGATACTTACTTCTAGTTAAGACATGGCACTGAAATATGTATAATATCATATATGAAACAAGTCTCCAGTCCAGGTTCAATGCACGATACTGGATGCTTGGGGCTGGTGCACTGGGACGACCCAGAGGGATGGTATGGGGAGGGAGGAGGGAGGAGGGTTCAGGATGGGGAACACATGTATACCTGTGGCAGATTCATTTTGATATATGGCAAAACCAATACAATATTGTAAAGTTAAATAAAATAAAATTTAATTAAAAAAAAGACATCTTCAATGTTACAAGCAGTTGAGAATAAACAGATATAGCTTCCTGTGGTTCCAATAATTCTTATTTCTCGTTTTTTACACTTAGAAGCAATTCTCCATGACCTTCACCTTCCTGAATTGTGAAAGAATTATTAAACTATAATTAAATTATAATAATACCTATTTTTAGATATTTAATTTAATAGGTATACCTATTAAATTATAATAACACCTAAATTTAATATCTAATTAAGCTATAATAATACCATCAATTTTATCATTTCAAAGATGAAGAAAGTGAAAATATGTGCTTTATAGAAATGATAAAATATAATGCCAAGAAAAAAGTTCTGTCCCTGTATGGAACTCTGACTGATACTAATACCCAACCATATTAGATATATCTCTGAATTTCAAGCTGAATCTTTTGCTTCTGAGTCTGGTTCAGAATAATTGTCTACATAATGCTTATTGAGTGAATACATAATGAATTCTCTCCCTCAAAATCACAGAAATATACACCATCACATTCACACAGAAAGAGAGTCATAGAAATCTTACCACTGATCACACAATTACAGTATCAACTGCATTTTTCTTGGTAGTTTTTTTAATGGAATATTATTTAGGAAAAGGAAAGTTACTAACTGGACATCTCAGAGAGAAAAGAAATGAGAAATGGTCCATAATATTTAATTATCCCAGCACGGCCTGTTTTGCTGATAAATTAACTGCCTACTTAGTGATCAAGTACATATTGTTTGGATAAATTCCCAGTACTATATTTCCTTCTATTGAAACTTTACTCCCAGTTATATAATGCTGAGTTCTTTTTTTAAAAAACTACCATTTTTTAAAATATATTAACTTGTATCAGTCTAGGATATTTAAATTCTCTGCCTTTGAAGATAACAATTCTAGACTTCCTTGAACTTCCTTCTCTTTTAGTTTCCCTTAGGTTATGGAATTGAACTTCTTTCTGCATCTCTGGCTATAACTTCTCCATCATCTTCCCTAGTTTATTTTTCTTGCCTGTTTTCCTAAAGGTATCATCCACATTTCAGGCTTCTCAGCCTCCTACCAAAAAAGGAACAGTCCGCAGTTTGAACTGCTGCCAAGTCTAGTGAAATCTCCAAACTCTATGATTTCAAGCAATTAAAGAGAGATGGTAAATACCCACAGCTGCCAATCAATTGATTTTTCTATATTCTGGTCTACTTTGCAGATTTGATGGGTAGAGTTTTCCTCTCCCCACAGGCTACAGCTGCAAATTTGCAACTTTTAAATTTCTGTTCATTTGCCATTTGAAAATTTTGTTTGAAAAAATTAAAAGTTTTTTTGCATTGAGAAAAAAAATATTATTCAGCATCCTCTGTATCATAGAAGGCAAGGATATGGAGTAAGACCAGGGATGCAGTCGGTAAGAATGGGCTACAAAGGGCTTTAAACCATATTCCACCCAACAATTTCTAACCTCTGACACCTGCTTGAATGGGTTTGGTCACAAAACTAAAAATTCCTCAAAGCAATGAAATTCTAATGTCATAGAGAAAGCCCTTTTTACCAGCCATATTCTCTGATACTTAATTGTCTATTTAATAGCAGCTTTATACTCATGCCTACATGTGAATACTTTTTAATGTTTAGCAAGTAATTGGGTTTTCTATCTACAGTCTACCAAACAAAACAAACACCTATAGATTCTTGCTTGGCTCAGATCACTTATCTTTTTTTCCCCCACTATGAAGGTATTCAGAGAAGGCAATGGCAACCCACTCCAGTACTCTTGCCTGGAAAATCCCATGGACAGAGGAGCCTGGTAGGCTGCAGTCCACAGGGTTGCTAAGAGTCGGACACGACTGAGCAACTTCACTTTCACTTTTCACTTTCATGCACTGTAGAAGGAAATGGCAACCCACTCCAGTGTTCTTGCCTGGAGAATCCCAGGGACGGTGGAGCCTGGTGGGCTGCCGTCTATAGGGTCGCACAGAGTCGGACATGACTGAAGCGACTTAACAGCAGCAGCAGCATGAAGATATTATTTACTATATATTATTTAATATATTATTATAGTATGTTACTATATATTATTTATATATATTATTTACTATATATACATACATATATATATGCCTCCCTAGCATCTCAGTGGTTAAGAATCTACCTGCCAGTGCAGGAAATGCAGGTTCAATCCCTGAGTTGGGAAGATTCCCCTGGATAAGGAAATGGCAACTGCCTCCAGTATATATTGTTCAGCATACCCAATGTGCCAGCATCTAAAGCAAGATATAGTCCTTGACTAAAATTGCTGATATTTCATGTTGCAATTAATCTTTTTTTTTTTTTTTTTTACCTTTGTGTTGTTCAAATCACCATTTTCCACCTTGAAAGAACCTCTTTGGGGTAATATAATATTCTTAAGGTGGAAAAGGGGCTTAAGCTGGTAAAGAATCTGCACACAAAGCAGGAAACCTGGGTTTGATCCCTGGGTTGGGAATATCCCCTGGAGAAGGCAATGGCTACCCACTCCAGTATTCTGGTCTGGAGAATTCTATGGACTGCATAGTCCGTGGGGTGGCAAAGAGTCAGACACAACTGAGCAACTTTGACTTTCAAGGTAGAGAAGGAACTTCAAGGATCTTTGATAGGAGTTCTCTAGCATTCTTCAGGTAAAAATGAAGTCTAGAGAGACATGGTCCCTGGGAGGATGGAAAAGTGTCAAGTTTATTATAAAAATTTAGGTTTTCCAAATATTGTTGAACAGCTAAGAAACGTAGCTAACAAAAGAGATCTCAAGCTCTAAAACATGTCAAAGCACAGTAATTAGATTTAACCCACTAGCTGAAACTGATACAGCAAATTCTGTGTCTAATTCTAAAAAACCTACTCTGTCTTCTTATTTCACTCAATCATGATGTCCTTTTGTAGAAAATTCTGGTCCCAGAAAGAGGTAACTACTCTAGGTATCCCTGTATTGAAGAAAGATCACTTTACACCTCTTCGCTTTTACAAAAGACCCGCTTTTTGCTAACCATTAGAAATCCGAAGATTTTCACTTTTACAAAAAACACACACAAAAAAAGGTGAGATGCAAAAATAGCGGGCACTGTTGCTTTTGCAAGGAGCCCTCTGAGATGCAGTGAAGCACCCTGGACAATGAATGGAGTGCCGCCAGGCTCTTTCCCTGCGAACTACACTCAGCATCAACCACCAGAGCTTTGGACTGGCTGCGAGCATCTGTGCTTTTTCTCAATCTTTTGTGCAACCCCTAGCAAAGGACTGGGACCAGTCCACGGGCTGTTAGAAACAGGCTGCACAGCAGGAAGTGAACAGCGGGCAAACCAGCTTCGTTTGTATTTACAGCTGCTCCCCATGGCTCACATTACCAGTTGGGCTCAGGGAAACAAGCTCAGGGCTCCCAGTGATTTTGTATTATGGTGAGTTGTATAATTATTTCATTTTGGTTGTGTCTCAATGTAATACTAATAGAAATAAAATGCACAATAAATGTAATGCACTTGAATCACCCTGAAACCATCCAGCACTACCCTTCCTTGGGTCCATGTTTCCACAAAACCAGTCCCCGGTGCCCAAAAGGGTGGGGACCACTCCCTTAGCAAGATGTGTCATAAGGTAATGTCTTCTCTGCTTTACGGCATCTCAGATTACAACGTTTCCTAGGAGCTTTCTACTTTCGAATAATGGGGGAAATCTGTGTCAGGTGCCGCTGACCCTGCTTTCAGCACCTACTTTACTGTGTGTGAGTGAGGATAGATACCCTGGGGCTGGGAGTGGATCCATCCTCATTTGCCTGCTTCCAGGTATATAATAAAAATCCTACAGAAATGAGGTGCCCCTGACCAGAGAATGTCTTTGGATAGAGAACCAGGGGATTTAAGGAAAAATGAGGTACCTCATCAGTAAAAACAAACACACAGGCAGTAATCCTGACAGAGCAACTGGCAATAATCAGGTTAAATGACACATTTCCAAGAAGCAGAAGAAGACAACAGAAGAATTAATATCAGGAGGGTAAATGAAACTGGCTCTGACAACACCACCCAGAGTGGAAGCAGCGACACAGGGCACAGAAGTGGCCATTATTAACCTTGATAACTCTGGAGAGAAAGTGATGAGCTTGGAAGTGTGGACATAGAGCTAGGCTTCTGAGCCACAGGAAGAATAAATTCTTTCCCATGCTGGATTTCCTGTTTGATTTGCTTTTGTAGCCTGCAAATAAAACATTCCATATGTTTCTGATTATGAGTGAAATGGAGGGGTAAATAAAACATCCTACTTTCAAAGCAGGATCCAAATGTTCTCAAACATCTCCTTCCATGGTTGGGGATTCTATTCTGGTCTCCAGAAATATTATGATGGACAAGGTGTCCAAGTCATAAAGAATTTGTTCGGGTGTCAGAACAAGATGATTCTTTTCTGAAGCCTATTTAAATTCTTCTGTTTCTTGCAAGGGGAAGCATAACTTTAAAATATTTTCAGACATGATCAGTAGCACATAATGTTAAGTTTAAGAATTTTGATGACTAAAGCTTTTAATTTTTAGGTTAATAGCCAAATATTAGGGCTTGCCTGGTGGCTCAGTGGTAAAGAATCAGCCTGCCAAGGCAGGAGGTGCAAGTTCGATCCCTGATCTGGGAAGATCCCACAGGCTGTGGAGGTGCTAGGCCCGTGGACCACAATTATTGATCCCGCTTTCTAGAGCCCAGGAGCCACAGCTATGGAACCCTGCACCTGCTGAAGCCGAGTGTCCTAGAGCCTGTGGTTCACAACAAGAGCAGCCCCCACAGCGAGAAGCCCAGGCACTGCAAATGGACTGGCCCCTGCTCCCCAAAACTAGAGAAAAGCCAGTGCAGCACCAAAGATCCAGCACAGCCAAAAATAAATAAATAAAATTATTTTTTAGAAAGCAAATATGAAATGACACCAACAAACTTAAGGTTGGAATACAAATGAAATTGAAAAGTACCAGGAAATGCTGAGATATCAGAAAAATGTCCGTTTCCCTTTTACTGGCCCTTTTACGGGCTCATTTGATTAAAAAAAAAATTCATTATAGGTAATCTTGGGAGGGATTTATTGTATTTAAATGTGTGTATTTTTATATTTATAAGTGTTAGTTGCTCGGTCCTGTCTGACTGTTTGTGATCCCACGGACTGTAGCCCACCAGGCTCCTCTGTCCATGGGATTATCCAGGCAAGAATACTGGATTGGGTTGCCATGCCCTTCTCCAGGGGCTCTTCCTGACCCAGGGATTTAACCTGGTACAGATGGATCTTTACCATCTGAGCCGACAGGGGATTTTATATTTATATTTTAACTAAATATATTGCAGGTTGTTTTCTATCCCAAGATGGTCCTAATACTAACCCGTGAGTTCTTCTCCTTTTTATAGAGTACAATTATATATATATATATATATTACAATCTTATATTTAAGATTAACTCATTGAAAAAAAAAAAGATACTTTGGTGCATAAAGAATGGGGAGACCCTAACTAATTTATTTTCTGATTAGCAAAATTTCCCAATATCATTTCATGAGGGATCTATCTCTTAACTTAGTGGTTTCCAATGGTTCTGTGATGGTATTGGTTAGCATATTAATAGCTCAGGGAGTATTTCCAGTCTTACACCAATCTGGATGCTGATTCTTGGATCCTCACTATAGATTCTACACTGTCACTTCATAATGCTTTTTTTTTTTCATAATGCTTTTTAATAATTCATTGGGGAATTCTTACTACATTGTCCCATAATTTTATTTTATCATTTATTTCTTTTTATACCCTTTTAATTCTTTTATTTCTTAGGTATATTTTCCTTCAGAAATATTTTGTTCAATCTAAAATATTACATTGAAATAGAAGGAAATTAAAATCTGTAAACTGACGAGAGTTTTGCTAAAGTAAAATGCTGTATCGTGCTGGTCTCCTTGCTGTTGTTGTTCGTGACTAAATTGTATCTGACTCTTTTGCGACCCAATGGACTGTAGCCCTTCAGTCTCCTCTGTCCGTGGGATTTCCCAGGTAAAAATACTGGAGAGGGTTGCCATTTCCTTCTCCAGGAGAGCTTCCCAACCCAGAGATCAAACCCAGGTCTCCTGCATTAGCAGGCTGGTTCTTTACCACTGAGCCACCAGGGAAGCCTGTGCTGGTCTCCTACTGCTCTTCCGAAATGCCCCACTTTATTTATTTATTTTTTATTTCTCTTCATCATTTTTTTAACCATTTATCATTTATTTATTTATTTATTTTTACTTTACAATATTTACAGTATTGGTTTTGCCATATACCAACATGAATACACCATGGGTGTACACGTGTTCCCCATCCTGAACCCCCACCCCACCTCCCTCCCCCATACCATCCCTCTGGGTCATCCCAGTGCACCAGCCCCAAGCTTCCTGTATCCTGCATCGAACCTGGACTGGCAATTCGTTTCTTATATGATATTATACATGTTTCAATGCCTCACTTTAGAATGCCCTTGCCTCAAACACTCTTCCCCAGACATTGACAAGGCTGTCACCTCACTAGGCTCAGACTTCTGGTTAAATGTCATCTCCCCTGAAATGCATCCCCTGACCACCCCTTATCAAGTAACACTGCAGTCCTCACACGCCGTCGTCTTGCCCTGCTTCGTTTTTCTTTATAGCAGTCATTACTGCATGACATTTACATGATACATGCATTCGTTTCATGAGAAGAGGAATTTTGTTACCTGATAACACCTCAACTTGGCACATCAAAAATTCTAATAAGTTTCTTTTGAAGAAATAAATGACTGAAGGTATGCCTCCACTGAGTGGCTTGTGATCCCTTGAGGAGGTCACTCTAATCCTGAGAACCTTAGTCTCCACCTTCAAAAGCAGTTCTCCAAAAGCCCTACTGAAATCTTTCCCTGGGGGAAGGCGTGAAGGGGGAAGTTGCTTCACACTTAAGTATTTACCACCTGCAACTCAAACATCCTTCCACTGCCCCAAACTCTCTTACAGTTCTTCAAAGGTTGTGTCTGAAATGACTCGTCAGTCAAAGATAAAAAGTGTTAGTCATTCAGTAGTGTCCAACTCTTTGCAAACCCATCAACTACAGGCAGCTGGGCTCCTCTGTCCATAGGATTTCCCAGGCAAGAATACTGGGGTGGGTGGGTAGCCATTCCCTTCTCCAGGGGATCTTCCTGACCCAGAAATCAATTTAGAGTCTCCAGTATTGCAAGCAGATTCTTTACTAGCTGAGTCTCCAGGGAAGGCCCTGGTGTTTATGAATGTTTATGAAGCACCTGCCAGGTGTCAGACAGGATGCTGGGATTTTCTGTAAATAGGCCCTTTTGATCCTCACAGCAATTCTGCTGGAAATGTTGTATCAGCTCCCATATTATTAGATGGACGATTACAGAGTCAAAATGAGTTGCCCACAGTGACATGACTAGTAGATAGGAGATCCAAGATTCAGATATTATCAAAAAACTTCAAATCTAGATATCAGTTCTGTCTCTCTCTCTCTCTTTACGCTTTTTTCTGTGAAGATGCTATATATGTACCTTCAGTTTGGTTCCGTTCAGTCGTTCAGTCATGTCCAACTCTTTGCAACCCCAAGGACTGCAGCACATCAGGCTTCCCTGTCCATCACCAACTCCAGAAGCTTGCTCAAACTCATATCCATCAAATCCGTGATGCCATCCAACCATCTCATCCTCTGTCATCCCCTTTTCCTCCTGCCTTCAATCTTTCCCAGCATCAGGGTATTTTCCAGAGTCAGCTCTTTGTATCAGGGGGCCAAAGTATTGGAGCTTCAGCTTCAGCATCAGTCCTTCCAATGACTATTCAGTACTAATTTCCTTTAGGATAGACTTGTTGGATCTCTTTGCAGCCCAAGGGACTCTCAAGAGTCTTCTCCAACACCACAGTTCAAAAATATCCATTCTTTGGTGCTCAGCTTTCTTTATATTCTAAATCTCTCATCCATACATGACTACTGGAAAAAGCATAGCCTTGACTAGATGGACCTTTGTTTGCAAAGCAATGTCTCTGCTGTATAATATGCTGTCTAGGTTGGTCATAGCTTTTCTTCCAAGGAGCATGTGTCTTTTAATCTCATGGCTGCCGTCACCATCTGCAGTGATTTTGAAACCCAAAAAAGTCTCTCACTGTTTCCATTGTTTCCCCATCTACTTTCCATGAAGTGATGGGACCAGATGCCATGATCTTAGTTTTATGAATGTTAAGTTTTAAGCCAACTTTTTCACTCTCCTCTTTCATTTTCTTCAAGAGGCTCTTCAGTTCTTCACTTTCTGCCATCAGGGTGGTATCATCTGCATATCTGAGGTTATTGATATTTCTCCCGGCAATCTTGATTCCAGTGTGTGCTTCATCCAGCCCAGCGTTTCTCATGAAGTACTCTGCATATAAGTTAAATAGGCAGGGTGACAATATACAGCCTTGACGTACTCCTTTTCCTATTTGGAACCAGTCTGTTGTTCCATGCCCAGTTTTATCTGTTGCTTCTTGACCTGCATACAGATTTCTCAGAAGGCAGGTCAGGTGGTCTGGTATTTCCACCTCTTTCAAAATTTTCTACAGTTTGTTGTGATCCACACAGTTAAAGGCTTTGGGATAGTCAATAAAGCAGATGTAGATGTTTTTCTGGAACTCTTTTGCTTTTTTGATGATTCAACGGATGTTGGCAATTTGATCTTTGGTTCCTCTGCCTTTTCTACATCCAGCTTGAACATCTGGAATTTCTCCATTCATGTACTATTGAAGCCTGGCTTGGAGAATTTTGAGCATTACTTTGCTAGCGTGTGAGTTGAGTGCAATTGTGTGGTAGTTTGAGCATTCTTTGGCATTGCCTTTCTACCTACAATTAGCTGTATCTACCTACAATTAGCTAAACTTCAAAATTTGAGGTCAAAATTACCAAGACTGCTCTCACTTCTGACACCAACTCCAAGTTCAAAGAGTTCTCAGAATGACTCTTACATTTGATAACTCACTACAAGGACTCACAGTTATGAGTTATTATAGGGAATAGATACAGACTAAAATCAGACAAAGACAGACATAGGGCAGAGTCTGGGAGGGTTCTGAACATTATCCCGTTATCTTCCCAGCATTGATATGTGAGAATTTTCATAGAGCATTTATTACCCACCAGGGAATTTCACTCAAGACTTAGTGTCAGAGTTTATACTGGGGCTTCATTATGTACACATGATTGACTGATTAATTACCTTCATGCTTGGATTCAGTTTCAAGGTCAACTGATACGGAATGACCTAAATCATATGATGGTTCATTCTGGTTTTTTCTGCCTCCACTCTAAGATTATCAGGTATTGTTGGCTGCACCCTAAGATCTGGCATAGGCCTCCCCCTTTAACAAATGCACTTCTGTTAGGTATGATATGTGTTACCTCCTAGAAGCTGAGGCCAAAAGGTACATTTCTCTTTTTTTTTGTTGTTGTTCAGTTGCTAAGTCATATCCAACTCTTTGTGACGCCATGGACTGCAGCACACCAGGCTCCCCTGTCCTTCACTATCTCCCGGAGTTTGCTCAGATTCATGTCCAATGAGTCACTGATGCTATATAACCAGTTCTTTACTACCCTGTGCCTGAATTGCCCATGCAGCCTTCAGCATCTCCTGGTGAAGACAACATGGCACATTATTGTAGCCAGGGTGCTTTGCCAAGTTACGTAAAAAACTTACATTTGTGGACCTAGGAAAGTTACTGCAACAGAATGGAGACAGGCTGATACACACACACAGACCAGATCTGAGATCTTGTCAGCTGTTTCCCCGAGTGCTGTGCTCCATCTCTCAAAGCCTGTTATAGGCTTGGCAGGTTTTCACAGGACTAAGTTGAGGAAAAGCTCAGATGCCAGTGAAAGTGAAACATCAGGGCTGTAAACTGCTAATTGCCAATTCCATATGTTTGCAAGGCAAACAACAGTGAGGGATATTGGTGGTGAGAAAGCGCTAAAAGTTGTACTTACATAGCTAGTAGAAAAAAAGCAGTTATGTAAAATCATATCTCTCATTAATTCTGTCCTCATCCCCCAATCAAGAATCTTTAATATAAATAGTTAGGATTTTTGGATTTAAGTTCCAGGTCTCCTAAGCATTTCCTCTGTATTTTATGTGATCTGCTTAATCGCATTTTTTCATTTGTTTGTTTGGGGGTATGAGACTGATGAGCAAGGTAATACCATACTTTATAAAAATTATTAACTTAAACTCTGAACATAGATTGTGCTGTGTCCTGTACTCAGTTGCTCAGTCATGTCCACCTGCAAAACCATGGACTGTAGCCCACCAGGCTTCTCTGTCCATGGGGATTCTCCAGGCCAGAATACTGGAGTTAGTAGCCATTCCCTCCTCCAGGGGATGTTCCAAACCCAGGGATCCAACCCAGGTCTCCCATATTGCAGGTGAATTCTTTACCATCTGAGCCACCAGGGAAGCCCATGAATACTGGAGTAGGCAGCCTCTCTCTTCTCCAGGGGATCTTCCTGACCCAGGAATCGAACTGGGGTCCCCTGCATTGCAGAAGGATTCTTTACCAGCTGAGCTACCAGGGAAGCCTGCACGTAGATTACTTGAGTTCAAATCTAACTTCTGATCTTCACCAGCTGAGTAATTCTCAAAATGTTGTTCAGTATTTCTGAGCCTCAGTTTTCTTATCTGTAATAAGCCTAATTCATAAAGTCTTTCCCTGGATTTCCCTGGTGGCTCAGATGGCAAAGCATCTGCTTACAATGCAGGAGACCCAGGTTCGATCCCTGGGTCGGGAATATCCTCTGGCAAAGGAAATGGCAACCCACTCCAATACTCTTGCCTGGAAAATCCCATGGATGGAGGAGCATGGTAGGCTACAGTCCATGGGGTCACAAAGAGTCTGACATGACTGAACGACTTCACTTCCACTTTCTAAAAGTCTTGCCATAGAAGAAATGTTCCAGTGTATGTTATCTACTATTATTATTATTATGAAAGCACTGGGGAGAAGTGGAAATCAGTTTGTTAAAATGATTTTGCAGTTAAATATGCCTAGTTTAGGCTTCCCTGGTGGCTCAGAGGTTAAAGCGTCTGCCTGCAATGCAGGAGACCTGGGTTCGATCCCTGGGTCAGGAAGATCCCCTGGAGAAAGAAATGGCAACCCACTCCAGTATTCTTGCCTGGAGAATCCCATGGATGGAGGAGCCTGGTGGGCTACAGTCCATGGGGTCGCAAAGAGTCAGACACGACTGAACAACTTCACTTTCACTTTTCATGCCTAGTTTAAAATGGTTTGATCCCCTTCTCCAGGTGATCTAGACCCAGGGATTGGACCTCGGTTTCCTGCACTGTAGGCAGTTTCTTTACCATCTGAGCCACAAAAGAAGCCCCTAATTTAAAATGGCTTGATGTTAGCTAAGTTTAAAACTAAGCTTACTACTACAGACTGTGGGAAAACAAAAACTTCTGACTGAAAAATCTGAGCGTCTTTTTCACCAATTAGTATAAACAAATGGGATAGAAGACAAGACCAAACTGATGAAGTTCTTGCTAAATGGATGAATATCAGATTTGTAAAGAATATATCACTATAGAGATGTAAAGTGTGATGGTCAATAATATCATCCTTTCTCTAATATCCCTAGTGATTTCCATGGAGGTGGGTCTCACATAAGAAGAGCAGAATGATACAGTTCTGCTCCCATGTTAATAACAGAAAAGAGAACTGTTTGTATTTTTTTTTAATCTACAGGGGAAATAGAATTGAACATGGAATATAGGTAAAATGTGATGACTCCCAGATAGTTAAACTTTTCAGTCTTTTTCTTTCTTCATTTTCAATTGGAAGTTGATCCTAATTAATCACTAACTTTTAGTCTCTCTTCTTTACTCCATTTTTGGTAAAAAAAAAAAAAAAAAAAAACCTGCTACTATGAAGATAATTGCTTTCCCAATTGTTCTGCAGTTTAAAATATGACTAGTAATAGTTTGCTGGCAAAAGTACATGTGTTCATTCATATAGACAATGATGATAATATGATATAATATGCATGATACATATACTTAATTTATATATTATAGCATATACATACAATAGGTTATATTATGTATATTTACAAATTATAGATTTATAAGTCTGCATTGTTAAATAATAAATATAACTTTCATTTTTCTTGATTTTTAATGTGATTTATCAGAGAAGGCAATGGCACCACACTCCAGTACTCTTGCCTGGAAAATCCCATGGATGGAGGAGCCTGGTAGGCTGCAGTCCATGGGGTCGCTAAGAGTTGGATACGACTGAGCCACTTCACTTTCACTTTTCACTTTCCTGCACTGGAGAAGGAAATGGCAACCCACTCCAGTGTTCTTGCCTGGAGAATCCCAGGGATGGGGGAGCTTGGTGGGCTGCCGTCTATGGGGTCGCACAGAGTCGGATACCACTGAAGTGACTTAGCAGTAGCAGCAGTAATGTGATTTATACTGTACTCATACTTATTCTTTAATATTGCTCCTAGATAATTTTTTTATCCTCAAATTTTAGATAAAAGTACAGAGATTCTAGGAGGAAAAGAGATTTTTCTAGAGTCACACATAAAAAATCGCAGAGTTATTCGTATGTGAATCCTGATGTCTGACAAAATGGTCCAGCTCCTTTCAAGTAT
Source organism: Bos indicus x Bos taurus (assembly GCF_003369695.1). Lineage (NCBI taxonomy): Eukaryota > Metazoa > Chordata > Mammalia > Artiodactyla > Bovidae > Bos > Bos indicus x Bos taurus. Next base: position 92,574,196 of record NC_040085.1, read on the forward strand.
ACCATAGTTAATGATGATCAGATCAGATCAGTCGCTCAGTCATGTCAGACTCTTTACAACCCCATGAATTGCAGCATGCCAGGCCTCCCTGTCCATCACCAACTCCCGCAGTTCACTCAGATTCACGTCCGTCGAGTCAGTGATGCCATCCAGCCATCTCATCCTCTGTCGTCCCCTTCTCCTCCTGCCCCCAATCCCTCCCAGCATCAGAGTCTTTTCCATTGAGTCAACTCTGCATGAGGTGACCAAAGTAATGGAGTTTCAGCTTTAGCATCATTCCTTCCAAAGAAATCCCAGGGCTGAGCTCCTTCAGAATGGACTGGTTGGATCTCCTTGCAGTCCAAGGGACTCTCAAGAGTCTTCTCCAACACCACAGTTCAAAAGCATCAATTCTTCGGCGCTCAGCCTTCTTCACAGTCCAACTCTCACATCCATACATGACCACAGGAAAAACCATAGCCTTGACTAGACGGACCTGTGTTGGCAAAGTAATGTCTCTGCTTTTGAATATGCTATCTAGGTTGGTCATAACTTTCCTTCCAAGGAGTAAGCGTCTTTTAATTTCATGGCTGCAGTCACCATCTGCAGTGATTTTGGAGCCCAGAAAAATAAAGTCTGACACTGTTTCCCCATCTATTTCCCATGAAGTGATGGGACCGGATGCCATGATCTTTGTTTTCTAAATGTTGAGCTTTAAGCCAATTTTTTCACTCTCCTCTTTCACTTTCATCAAGAGGCTTTTGAGTTCCTCTTCACTTTCTGCCATAAGGGTGGTGTCATCTGCATATCTGAGGTTATTGAGATTTCTCCCAGCAATCTTGATTCTAGCTTGTGTTTCTTCCAGTCCAGCATTTCTCATGATGTACTCTGCATATAAGTTAAATAAACAGGGTGACAATATACAGCCTTGATGTACTCCTTTTCCTATTTGGAACCAGTCTGTTGTTCTATGTCCAGTTCTAACTGTTGCTTCCTGACTTGCAAACAAGTTTCTCAAGAGGCAGGTCAGGTGGTCTGGTATTCCCATCTCTTTCAGAATTTTCCACAGTTTATTGTGATCCACACAGTCAAAGGCTTTGGCATAGTCTATAAAGCAGAAATAGATGTTTTTCTGGAACTCTCTTGCTTTTTCTATGATCCAGCGGATGTTGGCAATTTGATCTCTGGTTCCTCTGCCTTTTCTAAAACCAGCTTGAACATCAGGAAGTTCATGGTTCACATATTGCTGAAGCCTGGCTTGGAGAATTTTGAGCATTACTTTACTAGCATGTGAGATGAGTGCAATTGTGCGGTAGTTTGAGCATTCTTTGGCATTGCCTTTCTTTGGGATTGAAATGAAAACTGACTTTTTCCAGTCCTGTGGCCACTGCTGAGTTTTCCAAATTTTCTGGCATATTGAGTACAGCACTTTCACAGCATCATCTTTCAGGATTTGGAATAACTCAACTGAAATTCCATCAAAGCAAATTAAGGATAATTGCTGCCATATCTGCTCTTGACTGTTTAGCAAATACCAAAATTCCTGACAGGTGTCAAACATGATGCTTAATGTTTTGCATCTGTTACCTGAGAAAATTAAAATAGTCTCAGAGAAATCAAATGATTTGATCAAGTCTGCAGTTAGGGACTCCCCAGAATATGACATGCCCTAAGACTCCTCTTCAACTTAAATGGTGTTTCTGTTGCTCTGAAGACATTCTGAGCATTTCTGGCAAAGTGTCAAAACTCCAGCCACCATGGAAGATCATGGACCAAAAATAAGAAAACTCTAAATTCTATAATTAACAACCCTTGATTGTATTGCTGATCTGTCACACTTTTTCACTCTCTCTGGGGCCTGAGTCAATACATTTCACTCCTCTATACCTGGAATTTGTTACCAATAAGGAAGTAAATCAAATGTGCATTGCAGTACAACAATAAGCAGCATTAAATATATTGCAACGTGGGCTTCCCAGGTGGCTCAGTAGTAAAGAACCTGCCTGCCACTTCGTGAGCTACAAGAAACACAGGCTTGGTCCCTGGGTTGGGAAGATCCCCTGGAGGAGGGCATGGCAATCCATTCCAGTATTCTTGCTAGGATAACCCCATGGAGAGAGGAGCCTGGCAGGCCACAGTCCATAGGCTGGCACAGCGTCAGACATGACTGAGCATACCGGTGCATAGTACAGGAAGCTTAGGGACATGTGTACGATGGATGCTATTATGGCTTGACTGCCTTATTTTCAGAAAGGGTATTGCAGCACAATAGAATGAAAGCAGCATATTATCTAAGAAGAATCAGGAAAACCTGAAGCTAAAATCTTTCTGACTTCATTTCTCACAAAATTTTATTTATTCTTATCTAGATGTATAATCTGGACCTCTGTAAAGGCCTTATTAGCATTGATTTCCTATCGATTTGTCATATACCGATGCTCTCTTGCAATGTACTTGACATTTGGTTGTCATAAAAAAAATGAGGATTGGCAGATTTGTGTCAACTTAACTTTTAACCAAACTGCTATGTAATTGAGTAGGAAAGCAATGTTAACATTACACATTTGATTCCAGTTCATGTGCTCAATGGGCTAACATTTTAGAGTGCCCAGCCTTAAAATTCGAATGCATGTCAAATCAGTATGTAAATACCAGCAAATCTGAGGAGATTTGCTGTGTCTACATGCGCCATATGCTAATGAGCACTATCCCAGGGAACTGGAGGATTTCTTTTCCCTGTGAAAGGTGAATCAGAGGATGCTTTTGGAAAGCAGATCAATTTAGGAAGTGGTTTGGAGACTCTGAGCTTTTAATAGATGTCAAGTGCCTAGACCAAGGATGATAAATTGTACTAAATAAATATTAATTCCTTTTATGGTCAGTTAGCTGTCCAATGATAACAAGACAAAATTAAATCAAATCCCCAACAACAACAATACCCAGATACGGAGAGTTGATGAAAGCAAATAGGAAACATACAGGTTTTATAATCAACACAGAGAAAGTGTTCTTATTTAGCCTATTTTGGAAACTGGCCAGTTTAAACATAAAAATGTCCTTATCAGGTATTTAAAAAGTATGACTGGGCACTGGTTGTTTGTTGTATGTGCAGAGGAGAGGGCATGGAGTATCTGTGATTGGAGTACTGTTTAAAGTTTACTTACTTGTTCATTGTTCTACAGGCAAAAGGTTTTCTTTATGGAATGGCTTATTGTTACTCCTTCTGAAATATTAGGCAGATAATCAGAGGCAACAGAAAGAACCATTCTGGTCTCCTAGTGCGCTCTAAGTACTTTGTATTTACTTTGGAGTTTATTAAACTCTATGTACTATAAAATGGAATAAGACATTACTCATTCTTCTAGACGTTATTGCAAACACTAAACAAAGTGTGCTTTAGCAAATGTAAAGCCTGTGGAGGTACAAGCAGTACTATGGACAGCATCCTCTACTTGCTGTTTGCTACAGGATAAATAACACCATGCCTCTAAAGTTGGGAAAACATCTTGTGTTCAGTCAATATGTCTTCTATAAAAGGATTCCTCCACCTTTAAACTATATTTTAAAGCAGCCTCTTAAAGTGCCTTTGAAAAGTTTACTACCATTTCTCTTGCATATATGGATCTTTTCCTCTTGTGAAATCCCAGGGCCTTTCAAAGAAGGAAAGGTCATTTAGCTCATTGGGTCGATTATAGTGGTGATCCATTTCCCCAACGAGAAGCAGGGGAAGCGTTTCTCAATGTGTATCAGGCAAAAAGCTCTGAGACCATTAGGACTAAAACCCTGCATATGCCACAAGCTCCATGCACCTGATTCCATCACAGACGATTGATGATTCTGCCATCCGGGCGGAATCAGGCCCCGGGACTGAATCCCAGTACAGAGACTGTGACTCTGTACTTCAGTAGGGAGGGAGGTTCACTGCAGCCTTCATCCAGTTTAAAAAATATTTTATTGACACATAGAGCATTCAGAGTCATAAAAATATATCATGTTTATCGCTATTTTTATGGCATGCATAGATATGACACAGGGGCATTGAGCCATATAGTAAGAGACAAGCATTTATTTCACCGTAAGCTTCTACGAATAATGCAGAACTCAGCTTCTAGCCTCTGAGCAGGCTGGACAGATTTCATCCGAAATAAGCATTTAAGGAAAGCCAAAAAATCGATGCTGATGCATATATTAGTGAAACGTCAAAATTGGGCTTTGTACACGCTCAACAAGTCTGTTAGGAACCCACAAGGTCACATGTCTGCCAAAGGCATCAGAGGGCTAAATTGGAGATTTTGAAAAATTATCATCTTTCATGGGTGTGGGAATCCAGCCAGGAAATTTACCTTTAAGCACTTTGACTAACGCCCAGAGTTTACAATTACATTATCACCCAAACTCTGATATACATTTTTATGGAGGGCAATTTCCTGAAGAATTATGATCCAGGACATTTGGTTTTTGACTTACAGAGTGGACAAGCAGCTCAGTAAGGATCTGGATGTCACAAATACAGCTCTCCATTATCTAAGGCCAGGTTAGGGCCAAGTCTGTCGGGACAAAGTGTTGCAAAGAGATCAGAGAAAAGATTGACATTTGCATGTTAATGGCAAGTATAAGTGGAAAGGAAGCATGAAGACATTTGCATCTGATTTAAGCCTTGTCCTTACTCAGCAGAATGCTCATGTCACAACTCCTTGGGTAGTGTTAGAGTGGGAGACAGGGGCAAAGACAATATTGAAAGGAATGATAGGAAGTGACGACTTTATAAACATAGATGGCATATCTGTCAAATGTTCAGAGAAAGTTCTCAACATCTTCCCAGGGAGTGATTTGTCTTAACCTGGCTAAATGTTTGGTTTACCTGGAGGCATAGACTATCTCCCCTTATTAAACGTCCACTCCTATAGCCTCCAAAAAGGTTTCTTCTGAGACATCCAGTGTTTCCTTTGTGTTAAAGCACATGCATATGACTTTTTCATTAGGTGACTTAAATTCCTTCAAGGCAGAAACCATCTCATTAATGTATCTATATTCCACAATTTCCAGGAACTCGAGAGTGCAGAAAATAACATATATTAGACCCTAAAGAAATAAGTGGTGAATGAGTGAATAAAGAAAGAAACATTGCCATACAGCAGGGCAGGGTTATAATGCTCTGCTTATAGTCTGCTTCATTCATTGAACTAAGACACTTTGGCATCAGTAAGTGCTATAGAAAATGGAAAGTTTAGAGAAGATATGGTTTCCTTAAGAACACAAACATAAAAAGTAAATACAGCCTTTGTTGCAAAACTTTTTATTCTTTGTTCCAAGTTGTTGTTTTTTTTTTTTAATATTTATAGCTTTTGATTTTCTTTGGGTCCAAGTCAAGCATACACAAGCAAGTACGGTCTTGAAATCAGATGATGGGAAGTGGCAGATATACCTGCAGCATAATATCAAAGAACAAAGCAAGAAAGGATTATCTTGTCACTGAATATAATGGTATACATTATTTTGTTTTATTGTGTTTAAAATCTGGTGTCAGCTGCCATAGAATGAACTAGGCAACAGCAGGTGTCTTCTGTAATAACCTGCAAAGACATATTGAATTCTCCTCTGTATTCTAAAAAGAGAATCACTTGCAAGGAGTATTTTGGCTCCTTGGAGCTATGGAGTCATTTACCTGCTCAGGATGGCTTACGGGAGGATTCTGAGAATTTCAGGCAGGCACTTTCCCCATGGTGGAGCAATTGCTCATACGGAGTTTAACTTGTCTCTATGGCTTCCAAGATGCTTTTGAAATGTGCTATTTAGAGGAGGAGAAGGAAAAAAAAAAAGTTGTTTTCAAGCAAGAGATATATTTAAAAAATAAAAAAAAAGGATGTATGTTTTATTCCATCTGATCTTTATTTTTAAGCTGCAGTGTTTAAAGAGATGTGCGCTCACCACTCACTGCTTCTCATCCTGGGTGGCAAAGTACAAAATTGTGTCATTTGGCAGCTCCATCATTCACCTGCTGTGGAAGTTTAGACCAGGTACTTAATGTCTCTGTTGTTTCAACTCCATCTGTAAAATAAAGGATGCTGTTAGTTGCTCAGTCATGTCTGACTCTGCAACCCCATGGACCACAGCCCTCCAGGCTCCTCCGTCCACAGAATTCTCCAGGCAAGAGTACTGGAGTGGGTTGCCATTTCCTTCTCCAGGGGATATTCCCGACCCAGGGATCAAACCCAGGTCTCCCACATTGCAGGCAGGCTCTTTACCATCTGAGCCACCAGGGAAGACCCCAAATTAAAGGACGAGAAAGTATTTATTTCTAAGGAATAAATGAATTGACAGGTAAAATGCTCAGAACAGCGGTCTTTTTCTGTGCTAAATACTGTTTGTGAGGTCCAAAGGTCATTGAACAAAATTTCTTTTTCTTCTGACGCATCTTGGTTCAAAGTGTGGTGAAAGTTCCTGTTAAAAATGTGAACAGTCGGAATTTACTAAAACATTTATCAAACACTGAGAAAATCACCTGCGCCAAGTTTTCATCCGCCACTGAAGGACGCTGCAATTCCTTGGGCTCTGGTTCTAGCATTCACACCTTTTAATAACGTGATCCTTACCTTCTCGACGCGTCATTTCCCTGCTGTTCTAACCAAACCATCCGCCCTAAGCTATACCCAGTGCAGACTGCTTATTATTCCTCAAACATATCAGGGCATTTTGACCTCTGTTCCTTCCATCTAGAATGACTTTCCCCTCCAAATCTCGCCTTTTCTTTAAGGCTAAATGTATATGTTACTTCCTATGAAAGATGATCCTTCAATTCACACAGGCAGAAAAAAATAACTTTTCCCTCCAGGTTTTGATGTTTTCTCGTGTCTTCCAAATGGCTCACTTATTTTGGTTTCTGCCCCACTTCTACCCACAAACCACTTGCCTCCAAAAATGGAAGCTGAAGCAACTGATACCATCTTTGCCCACAACAGGCATTTGATAAATGTTTTACGAATCAGTGACTCTTCAACTCCACACATAGAAACAGATTTGACAAAAAGACTCTATTCTTAATACAGGAAGTAGAGACATCTCCCAATATTTATTCAGGGAATTTTTTTTTTGAAAAGCAAATATCGCCAGCATTTGGGGTTGGTGATAGAAATAAAAATATTGAAGTCTGACCTGGAGGGCTTTGAGACATCTGCCTCCTCTTCTTGAAGATGACATTTAGATAGAACAAATGGTCCAGTAAGCTGTAGTGTGTGCCATAGATACAAACAACTGTACTTGAGGAGCGTCTGGGTAGGTTTCACAGGAGAGGTAGCACCTGAATTGACTCCTGGAGGAGTTCTCCAGGTGCTGTGGTTTAGAATGGCAACCAAGTTGGGGGAGAAAGCATAATCAGAACACTAAGTTATGATAAATAATAACTAGAAGAATAACTGGCATGTATTAGTCACTTATTATATGTCAGGTGCTATGCTAAGTTGCTTAATCATCACCATAATCTAGGAGTTAGGTACACTTATGATTCCCATTTTACCAAAGAAGAAACTATGATAAGTTAGTAAGTGTTCACTAGAGAAGCAACCAATATGAAATAAAGTGTGTGTGTGTGTGTGTGTGCGCGTGTGTGTAGTGAGAGAGAGAGAGAAACAGACAGATGTAGAGATAGTGGCAGAGAGAGAGAGATTTATTTTAAGAAATCCAAACATGTGATTGTGGAGCTGGCAAGCCCCCAAATATGCGGGGTAGACTGGCAAACTAGAGACCCAGGGAAGACTTGCGTTTAGAGCTTGAAGACCTTCTGCTGGCAGAATTCCCTATTCTTTGAAGAAAGACAGTCTTTTCTCTTAATGCCATGACTAATTGGATAAGGCCCACCCGCATTGTGAAAGGTAATCTGCTCTACTGATATTTTACTGGTTTAAATGTTACTTGAAGTGAAGTGAAGTCATGGCAGTCTTGTCCAACTCTTTGTGACCCCATGGACGATAGCCCACGAGGCTCTTCCATCCATGGAATTTTCTAGGCAAGAGTACTGAGTGGGTTGCCATTCTCTTCTCCAGGGGATCTTCCCAATTCAGGGGTCAAACCCAGGTCTCCCACATTGCAGGCAGACGCTTTACCATCTGAGCCACCAGGAATGCCCAAATGTTACTTAATCCTATCTAAAAAATGCTTTCACAGAAACGTCTAGAGTAGTGTCTTACCAAACATCTGGGAACGGTGGCCTAGCCAAGTTGATGCACAAAATGAAACATTACATATGGCCGATGAAGTCATTTAGTGATGCTCATGTAGCAAATTGCAATAGAGCTGGGATTCAAACTCCTATTTTACATTGCCTTGTTTTCAGACCCATGAACTAGCTATTTCTGGAAAGAGCTGGTCTCACTCCAGCTAGAACCTCTAAGCTGAAGTCGAGAGTCAGAAATGGGGAGGAAAAAAAAAAAGAAAACTAGTTAAAACTGCCAAATTCAAGTAGGTAGTCCAAGAGTTGGAAGCCAAGCAGAAACAGAATCGATGTGGTAACAGGTGTTGAGCAGGAAGAGGCTTTGCAATGCCTGATCACCTTCTTGAGCAGGAAAGTGCATGTGTTGGTGAACCAGGCTGAATTATAGGAAAAGTGGGTTTGAAGGCAGATTGACCAGAATCTGTCCAACAAACCAAAAGATTGCTATGAAAACTCAGGCTCAAAATCATGGGAATCTAAGTTAAGGATAATAACAAAATAGTTAATACAGATGTGAAGCAAGTTGAGTTCAAGTTCACGTACGTGGCAAATGGCAAAACTCTTGCCCCTATTCTGCAATTATATTTGTTTAGTTAACACTGGCCAGGTTCACAGAATTGCTGAGTAAATGAAGACAAGAAGAGAGATACACAGAGACATTAAATGCAACCAGCAAAAAGCCCAAGAAAGATAATCAGTGAGAGATGCCAGCAGTAGCTATGGTATCATGCTAATAAATTTATAGATTTGAAAAGATATGAAAGGGCATAGAAAAAAATTAGCTACATTAGAAAATTATCTGGTCTTTGCTAGAAGTAAAAGTGCTCTAAATATGGAAGTGTAAATAATGAATAAAAGAAAGATGAAAGTAAATTTATTGATTTGCAAAGCACTGTGCTGTGCTCTTTAGATATGTAAGCTAATTCAATCCATTAGATAGCATCGAAAATAAGTGTATCCTTTTTATTTCAAGAAAATTTTCAGTTGCCCACAATGACCCATGGCTGGTGATGGCAGACATGGTTCGTGAGCCCAGGAATTTGTTGTTGTTATTGAGTCACCCAGTTGGGTTCAACTCTTTCTTGACCCTGTGGACTATGTAGGCTGCCAGGCTCATCAGTCCACGGGGTTTCCCTGGCAACAATATTGGAATGGGTTATAATTCCCTCTCCAGAGGATCTTCCCACCCCAAGGATTGAACTAGCAACCCCTGCTTGGCAGACAGATTCTTTACCCCTGAGTCACCAGGGAAGCCCCCAAGCCCATGGCTGCCTTCAAATCCCATGTAATTTTCCTTTCAGTGGAACTCTTCTGACAGAAGCATGAGCCAATGATATTAGTTGTTCCCTGAGTGTCACGTGTGAGAAGATGCTTATTTAGAACATTTTCCTTTCAATAGTAAAGCTCTGGTGAAGGGTTCAATGACCAAAGTCACTTGCTTCCAAAACACTGGTCTTACAGACATAACATTTCACAAACGATTCCACAACTTAGGACACATGTTCACCATCCATTCTACACTGTAGAAAACCTGGAATAACCCAAACTTTGCCGTTGCACTAGTGGAGAAATCGAGGCTGTCCTAGGAATCACCTCTTATTCTGACTTCATTATCTCCTGCCCAGATGGTTCTATTGGCAGAAGTCCAGCTGGATGTCCTTCCGGTTCCAGGCCAGACATCTCACATGTTGTGGGTACAAATGACAGCATTGTGCTAAATGAATTATTGCTGCCCTTCCAGCTCCTGATGAACCAAGCAGAGTCAGGAGGCAACTTCCCATTGCATCCGGTAAATCCGTGCACAAAACACCAGCCTGTTGTGTCTATTGTTCACATCCAAAATCAGCTTTAAAAGCCCAAGTAAACAGTCTAATAAAATTAAGAAAATTGCAACTGCTCATAAATTATAAAGACTCCAGCTCTCTGTACATTTTTATATCAGCACATAAGCCACATGATGAAAGCTAGAAAACTGATTCTTTTATAAGCTACAATATAGTAATATAGTTAGAGAATTTTCAAAAAGTATTTAAACTTCCAAGTTAATCAATAGGCCATGGTTACTGAAAATCATCATATATTCACAAACTCTTAAAAAATTTATGTAAAGACTTAACATCGCTTGCTACTTTCATAAAACTTTGCTAATTTTTGTATTTGTGTTGCCTGCTTTTACATAAAAAGTTTCTATGGTATCTACAGGATATCAGTCAAGAAAAAGCTTGTCCTTTTTTAATTTGAATCTTCAGGAAAAGAATAAATAAATATATGTGATATTTACACAATCACATGCTCAGTGACCAGCATCTGAAACATTATTTAGCAAATATGTTTATATACTAGACTTTGGGCATTCCAAGTTATCAAGATATAACACCTACTCTGATGGAAGGAAAAACTTAGAAAGGAGAAACAGATAATTGATCAGGTAGTTTTATACAAACAAACCAGTGCATCAAACCTAAGCAGATAACTAGGCCGATAGGGGGGAGGACAATGGACAGACAGATACTACAAGATGCTATGGACTGAATGGTGTGCCCCTGGAATTCATATGTCGAATCCCTAATTCCCTAAATGTGACATATTTGAAGACAGGGTCTTCAAGGAGGCAATTAAGGTTAAGTTAAATTCAAAATATTATGTTACCTCACTAATAAGAATGAATTAGCTATCTACCAGTATCAAAATTCCAGTATTAAAATATTAATATATGTATGCGAGCCTGCATGATAAGTCCCTTCAGTTGTGTCTGACTCTTTGTGACCTCATGGACTGTGGTCTGCCAGTGTCCTCTGTCCATCAGAGTCTTCAGGCAAGCATGCTGGAAGGGGCTGTCACACCCTCCTCCAGGGGACCTTCCCTACGGACCGCCTCTCCTGCATCTTCTGCATCGCAGGCAGATTCTGTATTATTGAGCCACCGGAGAAGCCCCTCCAGGTAGATACTAATAGGGCGCTAGTCTAATAGGATTGGTGTCCTTATCAGAAGAGGAAGAGATCCAGAGAGCTAGCAGTCTCTCTCAGGGCACACAGAGGAAAGACCATAGGGGGACACAGTGAGAAGGTGGTTTTCTGAAAGCCAGGAAGAAAGCCCTCACCAGAAACCAGCCTTGCCAGCACCCTGATCTTAGATCTCTGCCCTCCATCGCTGTGAAAAAATGAATGCCTCTTCTTTAAGTTACCCAGCCAGTGGCTATCTCGGTATCTGATATCTGTGGATATCTATGACACTTTGTTATGGCAAGCCAAGTACACTAAGACTGGTGGACATAGGAATAGATAATAACATGGTTTCCCTGGTGACCCAGAGAGAAAAGTGTCTGCCTGCAACGTGGGAAACCCGGGTCTGATCCCTGGGTCGGGAAGATCCCCTGGAGAAGGAAATGACAACTCTTGCCTGGAAAATCCCATGGATGGAGAAACCTGGTAGGCTACAAGTCCATGGGGTCGCAAAGAGTTGGACATGACTGAGTGATGGCAGAAAGTGAAGAGGAACTAAAAAGCCTCTTGATGAAAGTGAAAGTGGAGAGTAAAAAAGTTGGCTTAAAGCTCAACATTCAGAAAACTAAGATTATTGCATCTGGTCCCATCACTTCATGGCAAATAGATGGGGAAACAGTGGAAACAGTGTCAGACTTTATTTTTGGGGGCTCCAAAATCGCTGCAGATGGTGATTGCAGCCATGAAATTAAAAGATGCTTACTCCTTGGAAAGAACATTATGACCAACCAAGATAGCATATTGAAAAGCAGAGACATTACTTTGCCAACACAGGTCCGTCTAGTCAAGGCTATGGTTTTTCCTGTGGTCACGTATGGATGTGAGAGTTGGACTGTGAAGAATGCTGAGCACCGAAGAATTGATGCTTTTGAACTGTGGTGTTGGAGAAGACTCTTGAGAGTCCCTTGGACTGCAAGGAGATCCAACCAGTCCATTCTAAAGCAGATCAGTCCTGGGTGTTCATTGGAAGGACTCATGCTAAAGCTGAAACTCCAATACTTTGGCCACCTCATGCTAAGAGCTGACTCATTGGAAAAGACTCTGATGCTGGGAGGGATTGGGGGCAGGAGGAGAAGGGGACGACAGAGGATAAGATGGCTGGATGGCATCACCAACTCGATGGACATGAGTTTGAGTGAACTCCGGGAGTTGGTGATAGACAGGGAGGCCTGGCGTGCTGCAATTCATGGGGTAGCAGAGTCGACATGACTGAGCGACTGAGCTGAACTGAACTGAACTGAGTGATCTCACTTTCACTTTCAATACCTTGGAATCAGGATGGGTTATCTAAATCTGTAATTGGGTGATAAGGATGTCTTCAAAAGGAGTTTCGAGAATGTTTCCTTTTTGATTTGCCCATTTTAGGTTATAAATGCAATACATACTTATTTTAAGTTTACAACAATGTAGAAGGCATATAAAATTTAAAATCACGCAAGCTCTACTTGAGTGCAACTCCTCAAAGGCAGGTGCTATTGAAGAGCTCAGCGTGAATGCTTTCAGACCCCTTAAGGGAGCTAATTTGCAAGAGTGAGAGGGCATTCCCCAGGGGGTATCTAGAAGGTAGAAGAGGTGGAACAAAGGGAAAGGTACCGGCTGAAGTGAGAGGCACGAAGCAAAACCTGTCGTTCAAGGAACTGCAAGCAGTTTGAGTGGTTCAGGTGGGTGAGCACCAGTCACAGATTACGTGTGGAAGGGCAGGTGCCACACTGTGAGGGTGTTATATGGAAGCATGGCTGAGTTGCTTTGCTGCACACCTGAAACTATCACAGCACTGTTAATTGGCTATGCTCCAATATAAAATAAAATGTCAAAAAAAGAAGAAGAAGTGAGTTACTGATAGGAACGTGTGTGTGCAGGATAAATCACTGCAGTCGTATCCGACTCTTTGTGACCCCATGGACTGTAGCCCACCAGGCCCCTCTGTCCGTGGGATTTTCCAGGCAAGAATACTGGAGAGGGTTGCCATGCTCTTCTCCAGGGGATCTTCCTGACCCAGGGATTGAACACACATCTCTTATGTCTCCTAATTGGCAGGTGGCTTCTTTACCACTAGTGCCACGTAGAAACACATGATTCCATTAAAAAAAAAAAAAAAAGAAAATGAAAAAACAAAACAGTTTGAGAACATAGAAAAAATCCTCAACTTAAATCAAAATTAGAGAAAGGTAAGTTAACACTAAAACTGTGCTTCCCTGGTGGCTCAGCGATAAAGAATCCGCTTGCAGACCGAGGAGACATGGGTTTGATCCCTTGGTTGGGAAGATCCCCTGGAGGAAGGCATGGCAACTCACTCCAGTATTTTTGCCTGGAAAATTCCACGGACAGAGAAGTCTGGAGGGCTACAGTCCAGGAGGTCTCAAAGAGTTGTACGCAACTTACAGACCAAACAGCAAACAAGTTAAAACTGTACTTTGATAATTCTTATCTTTTTGATTGTCAAAAATCCAAAAGTTTTGCATAATACTTTCTTGTGGAGTCTGTGGGAACTCACATCACTCTTACACATTGCTGTTAGGAAAGGTAGATGGCACAGTCACACAGAGGGGAATTTGATAATATCTGGTAAAATTATGCAGACAGTTACCTTTTGATCTAGCATTCCTACTTCTGGTAATATATTGCAGAGACACAGTGGTAAAATATGAAAGTACATATAAACAAGGAATTCAATGCAGTATTATTTGTAAAGGTAAAATACTAGAAACAACCTAAATATCTGCCAATTAAAGGATCAGTGGAATAAACTAGTCCATCCCCATAATGAAACACCATGCAGCTGCAATTAAGAATAAGGAAAGATTCTATATAATGCTATGAAGTGATCACCAGGATATACCAACAAATGGGAATAAAACAAAATGAAAAAAAAAGTGTATATAGTGATATACTGTTTATCCCATAAAAGAGTTCAGAGTTTCTAAAGAATATACACATATTTACTTATTTTAAAAATGAAAGAATAAACCAATAAAAATTAAATAGCTACCAATTAGTGAGACTAGGGAAGAATTTGAAGACAGTTATACAAGCTTAACTCTTCTGAATATAACTTTTGCAAACTTGAATTTGGAAATATTTGATAGGCAAATATTTGAAATCTATTTAAAAAAGTTTAAAATACATAAAAATAAATTAACTAAAAAGAGATCTGTAAAATTTGAAAGTGAAATGAAAGAAGCTAACCATATAGAATGTGGTTGTTATAACTGCACAACATTTCAAACCACTTTAAAGCCAATAATTTGATCAAACATTGTGATGGCATTAAATGCAGAAGCACACAAGACAAAACAAATAAACAAACAAAAACCTTCAAACTCACTTTAATAATCCTCTGACTTTCTAGCTGATGGAGTTGGCAGTGTTAATGTTGGCCTATGGCACCTGTACTGGGGGTTGAAATAAATGAAAAATTATCTTGATGCACTTGACCACTGTGACTTTGGGAATGAGAGAAACGCATGCACACACACACACACACACAGAAAGACTGTGAGGTTAAGTAAAAAACATATTGAATCGGGTTTTAAAAGTATACACTTTCTAGAACTATGCATGAAAAAAGACTAATGGCAAATGGCAGACCAGTCACAAGAAGTACTTTTCTTCTCATATCTCTAAAGAGCATATAGCTCATTAAACAGACTCAAGGCTTGTTGGAGAAACACCTAAATCCAGGTCTGAGATAGAAAGGAGCAGCAAACTGTTTTACTAACAAGGAAGCTATTAGACTATAGAAAGTGAGAGTTGCTCAGTTGTGTCCAACTCTTTGCGACCCCATGGACTGTACAGCCCATGGAATTCTCTGGATCAGAATACTGGAGTGGGAAGCCTTTCCCTTCTCCAGGGGATCTTTCCAACCCAGGGATGGAACCCAGGTCTCCTGCATTGCAGGCAGATTCTTTACCAGCTGAGCCACAAGGGAAGACCAAGAATACTGGAGTGGGTAGCCTATCCCTTCTCCAGTGGATCTTCTCAACCGAAAAATTGAACGAGGTCTCTTGTATTGCAGGCGGATTCTTGACCAACTGAGCTATGAGGAAAGCCCAATAGTGAGGAAAGCGGCAAATGACACAGGAGTAAACTGAAAGAATTCCACATTAGCCACACACGGCAGAATCAGTAAAGACAATTGCAATGGATTGAAATACCTTAAATAATCTTACCTGTTAGATCTGGGAGTTCTCCATTTAACAGAAAGGAAAAAAAGACAAAAAACAAACTAAAAAAAAAAATTACTTCTTACTTTTTAACATAAATCCTTTTAAGTTGCTTTTCAGAAAATTCCAGGAAATTGATTGTTGAGTCAATTTTCCAACTGTTCCTACTGTTGAGTTGGAAAACTGCTAAGTAAAAGGAATCATTCAAAATTTACAAATAGTGAGTACCATTTATGGTACTTTTTATGAATTCTATCTCAGTGTTACTGAGTATGTGATAACTGGTAATTTCTCTATTTAAATTAGTCAAGATAATAAATAAAGGACTAGAACAATTAGAACAAATTAGAATTTATTCATAAGTAAATGGAGTCAGCTCATTCTGTAAACAACAGATTGTACATCCCAGTCCTAACCTCCCTTCCACGTTTATCATTCTTGCAGGTCATTACTACACAGATCATTCTGATTCCTCACTCACAAGCCTGCCTGTGAAATTGGTGGTGAAGCACCTCCTCCGTCCAGAGCATCCTGGACACCTCCCCCGGATTAGCATCAGTAAGGTGGGTTCTAATCACACCATCTGCTTCTCAGCACCTTGCAGTACTTCTCTATTGCTTTAAACATCAAATAGCCTTCTTCAGTATTATGCCAGTACAACTTTTCCAGGCTAACCAAATGTCACTTCTATAATTTATCCTATATTTCAGTGGTTGGTAAAGTATTTCTGTAAAGGACTAGGTAGTAAATATTTTAGGATTGGCAGACCAGAAGTTCAGTCACAGCTATTCAGATCTATAAAAGCAGGCATACATATGATGTAAATGAGTGGGTGAGGCTGTGTTCCAATAAAACTTAATTTACAAAAACAAGACTAAGCCCGAGACCACAGATTATTGTTCCTGATAAGCTGAGTGAATTTACTCAGTCTTCCATAGCATCCTTCATGCTACCCCTTCTGTTTCTGCAGTTCCAGTCCTACTCAGGATTCATTCCCAAGGATACTCCATTAAACATCTTCCCTAAGCATCCTAGTATAATCGTGAAGAATTCCTTCAGTGTCTGTGACACACTGCCTGACTGTCTTACTAGCCTGTTGGTGTTTGGTTTTTTTTTTTTTTTTTTTTTTCAGTTGTATATGTGATTGGTTTTCTAATTTAGGGACAAGGACGCTTTTTTTTTGCATCCATGGCATCCGGTTTTCTGGCTTTGTTTATTTGAAAAACATTTTGGTGTAAATCTAGACAGCAGATGCACTGGACATTTATGGCGTTGCCCATCGACACCCATTATCCGTTCAACTAAAGTCCAATCTTCCACTCACTCAGTGCCTGTGCGGCATGTAGAATGGAGCCCAGTCAGGAACCCAGGGGTGCTCCCACAATTCCGTCTTGGACAATCACAGCACCGCCTTCTCCCCAGCAGCAGTGACTGATTCAGAGATGGGCACGTGCTCAGAGTCAGGGAGGCAGACTCTTGTTGGAACTGCTGACCCACTGCCGTTTCTTCATTTCTGTCTGCTTTGGACATGGGATGGCTTGGGTTGAAAGTGTCCAGCTAGTCTACTAGTGCAAGGAATCTGAGAATAAAGCCAACCTGAAAGCAAAAGAGTAAGCTGGCTAGAAAGACTGATTCCTGGAGAAATCATTTTGGCCTTCTGTACCAAGAACTCTATGCACTCTGCACCCTCCAGACACGCCCCTAGCCACCAGCTTTCTCTGCAACATGAGCCAATTAGTTCCCTTTTATCCTAAACCAGTTCCAGTGTTCTTGCCTGGAGAACCCCAGGGACGGGGGAGCCTGTGGGCTGCCGTCTCTGGGGTCGCACAGAGTTGGACACGACTGAAGCGACTTAGCAGCAGCAGCAGCAGCAGTTTAGGTTATGTTTTATTTGCTACTTAAAAAAAATTCCCTTTACTAACTTATGTTATCAATAAACTTCAGAGGAATCAGTGAAATAATGACCCCACTAGAGGGCACAGTGATCAGTATCTAAGAGTTAACAGACTCTCCTTTCCTATAGCCAAACAGCAACAAAAAAGATAATGCGATGCATAACCCAACCTTTCAACATTTACTTCAAATTCTTTCAAAACTGTGGGAACTTTGAGTAATGGGGGAAAGGGAAGAGATGGCATTTCACAGCTCATTTCAGAGGCCAACAATGGGTGTGACATGTATCTTCTATAACAAAGTGTCTTGGGTGAAAATCATTAGGCAGTATTCTAAAAGTTCTCTCCTGGAGAATGTGACACTTGTTTTAAAGCTTAAAAAAGTCAGAGAAGGGAAGGAAGAAAGCCAAAATCTTCACTCGGTAGAACCCAGGCAGTAACAAACTGTGGGCAGAGAAGAGTAGCTGCGTCTAGTTAGTTTCTGAGCCATGGATTACACAGAACAAAACTGCTTTCTTAAAATGTTGTTTTCAGCTGGATGAAAAATGATGTTTGCTCTCTTTCATTTGAGGATTTTTCATATCTAAGAAATGGTCCCGCCATAAAAATCACCATTGAAATGAAAGAGCTAATATCAACCTGACCATGAGACAATAGGTCTAGTTAAAAAGTTATTTATCCACATAAATGATCTTGCATGTCTGACACATTTTTTATGCAGAAAGAGAGTAATAGATACATGCTTTTTATAAGGCAATGCCCTGTAGCTAATGATTTTTTGAAAAATAAGTTTGCGTTCCTAACAATTTTATGAGGAAGCTAATGACTCAAAAGATGAATAGTTATTCAGGAAAAAAAAAGAGAGAGAGAGTTTGGGAGGCTGACTTTGCGTAGTTAACGGTTTCTCATAGCTAGTGAGAGAACACCACTCCTCAGATTTTAGGGAGTGTTGCTCTCTAAGTGTTGATGCCCCCTAACGATGCTTACACCTTTACTCAGTAACTTGTATGTGAAACTTCTAAGATGTATTTATTTCCACGTATGTTGCTTTATTTTCTGGCATGCACATCCAGTGTATGATGAGTTCTTTAAACATTAAGAATGCTGAAAGTGGACTGTCCACACAGATTGCTCTTTTTGTTGAATTGGTGCTGATCATCTCTTAGCTTCTAGTTATTTCTCTTTGCTCTTTTAATACCTTGTAACTTGTTGGACATAACTGAAGCAGAAAATATAGCAGTGGAAATAAACCTTCCTGGGCTCTTTCCCTAGAGACGGTCTTCTTGTGTGTTTTGTGCATTCTCAGTGCTCAATCATGTCTGACTTTTTGCAACCCCAGAGCTTCTGCTTAAGTGGGGCCAATCCCACCGCCCCCACCACCCAACACACACACATTTTAACAAAGCCTGGAGATATTTTTGTTGTCACAGTCGACAGAGGGCTGCTTCTGTATCTAGTGGGTAGAGGTCAGAGATGCTGTTAAACATCCTAAATGTGCAGGACAGACCCTAACAGGTAATTATCTAATCTAAAAAGTCAACAATGCTGGCCAACTATTCCCCAAAAACAGAATTTAAAGGCTCAACTAAATGAAAATTCTTGGTTTCCTTTTCTCACTTTCATCTGGACCAATTCTTTCATCTTTATGAAACATTAGAGATCTGTTAATTCCTGCTAGAATATGCAATCTCCCACCAGCAATGAGACAGTTCCTCCCACTTTCCAACTAATGTTCACTTCTCATCCTGCTTTCTGGCTGTCTCTTTAATTGAAACCAGATTATCGAAGAGTCATGTTCATGTCATCAGCTTCAGATGAACTTCTTTAGCATCTGAACCAGCATTTAGGTAAAACTGGAGATGCAGAAAAATCTAATGAGGTTTCTTTCCACCTACCTAAGGTACTGAGAGGGCTTCCCTAGTGGCTCAGCTGGTAAAGAATCTGCCTGCAATGCAGGAGACCTGGGTTGGACCCGTGGGTTGGATCCCTGGGTTGGGAAGATCCCCTGGAGAAGTGAAAGGCTACCCACTCCAGTATTCTGACCTGGAGAATTCCATGGACTGTACAGTCCAGGGGGCCGCAAAGAGTCAGACACGACTGAGGGACTTTCAAGGTACTGAGAAGATGAATTCATGAGTTGAAACATAGAATAAAAAATTTAAAAGACCACAATTTCATGGATTTAAATCAGTAGTCTCTGCATTGTAATAATGATTATATGGGGAAAAGAGAGGTAATTTCCAATTTGTTTCTAAAGTATGTTGGTTCTATCTGAAGAGGAAAAAAAGACGATTTTTATGGACCCTAATAAAAAAATGTCAGTCACTTTAAGATCTAGAATATGATTTCAGTGCTTGGCTCAAAGAGTTGGTAAATGTGCCATTTTATGTTGGCTGACACCTCTGTGCAGAGTTCCAGAACAGTACCAATCAGTCACAGCTTTGGCAGATTGCTATCACCCAGAGACCTTTTTATAAGACCAAAATTAAGAAGTGCAATGTGAAACCCACCACATTATTGAATCACGTAGATGTACCCAGTGGTCTGGAGCTTTATGAGGTAAAACCTGCTTCCAAGTTTAAATACCTGCCACCCTAAGGTGAGTGGAAAAACACCAAGGAGTTTCTTCCAAACTTAGAATAACCCATTCTTACTGAGCAAGAAAATGCAATTAAATTACCCTGTTCTCAGAATAAGCTACTCATAATGTTTTGTCTATAACAAACTAAAGAAGCTGTTCTAACATCACTAGGATTGTGGATCTCTATTATATTCTATTTCTAGAAGACTCCACTGATATTTCAAGAGTTATTGGATGAGAAGGGACATCAGCCGATAGTAAATGCGATCGTTCTGAATGTGCCTGTGCTAAGTCTCTTCAGTTGTGCCTGACTCTTTGTAACCCTATGGACTGTAGCCCCCCAGGCTCCTCTGTCCATGGAGTTCTCCAGGCAAGAATACTGGAGCTGGTAACCATTCCCCTCTCCAAGGGATCTTCCCGACCCAGGGCTTGAACCCGTGTCTCCTATGGCTCCTGCATTCCAGGCAGATTCTTTACTGCTGAGCCACCAGGGAAGCCCCTGGAAGGGACACTTGCTTTATTTCAAAGATTTTGGGAGCCTAGATTGCATATGCTGCTGCTAAGTCACGTCAGTCGTGTCCAACTCTGTACGACCCCATAGACGGTAGCCCACCAGGCTCCCCCGTCCCTGGGATTCTCCAGACAAGAACACTGGAGTGGGTTGCCATTTCCTTCTCCAATGCATGAAAGTGAAAAGTGAAAGGGAAGTCGCTCAGTCATGTCTGACTCTTAGCGACCCCATGGACTGCAGCCTATCAGGCTCCTCCACCGATGGGATTTTCCAGGCAAGAGTACTGGAGTGGGGTGCCATTGCCTTCTCGGTTGCATGTGCTACCACTGGGGTAAAAACATAAAATACTCAGCTCTGAGGTGAGTTAAGTAGCTGACCTCAGTTAGCAAATCATTTAAAATACTATGATTCATTTTCAGAGGGATTGAAAACATTGTTTTCTAACACCGTGTTTTGCATGATTTAGGTTGGTTCTGAAGAACAGTTTCCCGTGATACATAAGCCTATTCTCTTTTGAGAACTGCAATTTTAAATCTTCATAAAAATGCAAAAAGTGTTTGAGAGAAGAAGAATATTAACATGAGAAGTCAGCCTGAGAAGCAACTCATGTGAATCATGGTATTATATTTGATTCCTGAAACTTCTCTAAACATAATTTCCATCACTTAATGACTCAGGTAAAACAGAAATATCATTCCACTTTGACCTCTTTGGTGTTATAGAATGTAATGATAGTTTTGAACATTACTATGTGGCATAAACTCTTTCAAACCACTTCTAGAAAATGAAGATAACCCCTTTCTTAACTAGACATTCTAAGAAGAATGATATTTCTTGGAAATTACATTTCCTGCTCACGCTTGTATTTTCCCTCTCCTTCTTCTAAAAGCTTGAGATTCTAATTATTATCATTTAAAATTCTCTCATCCACTTATTAAAAACCTTGCATTTAGTGCTTCTTAAATGCAAGACCCTCTACTGGACATAATTGAGAATATGGTAGCTCTTTTGCTTCTTCTTATCTTGAGATTATAGCAACTGTTGGAGAAGAAATTTTAAAAGAGGGCAAAGTGGAAGGAAAATAATAAGTTTCATAAAAGAGTCTAGTTCATGCTGGTATGGATAATTTATCTGGAGTCCCTGCAGTGTAAAATCCTATACACAAGTGAAAGTGAAATGAAAAAAATTTATTTATTTATTTCTGCTGAAATTTTACTAGTATTTGAAATATTAAAATAATGAAATGCATATGGAAGCAATTTTGAGTAGTGGCACCAACAAATGCTTGAAATGCAGAGTTACTCATAACCCACTGCAAACATTATGAATAGGCCATATTTCTACACAGAAGTAAAATATCTGGATAAAAGAAAAGAAAAAAAAGACTAAATAAAGACTATAAGATGTAAAAGAAAGAAAAACAAGTGGAGGAAGGTCATTATGCCAAGGATAAAACAGCAATTTATATTTTTTTACCTGAATTTTAAAAATATTATTTCTATTTAAATATTCCTGTAGATCTTCTATCAGTCTGAAGACTTCTATTAATCTGAAAAAAAAAAAAAAAAAACATGGAATTAAAAAATCTTTACAACTGGAAAGAACTTAAGTATAATCTTGTCCAAATGTCTTATTTCACATGAAGAACTGGGTTTGGAATTTAATTAAATCTGTCTTTCTCCACCATCAGAGGTTGAAGTAATTCAATTGAATTCAGAATTGGATTTTTTTCCCCAAAAAATAAGATCTGAAATTTAGGCTAGCACTGAAGAACTGATGCTTTCAAACTATAGTGCTGGAGAAGACTTTTGAGAGTCCCTTGGACAGCAAGGCGATCAAACCAGTCAATCCTAAAGGAAATCAACCCTGAATATTCCAGACAATCCTAAAGAAAATCAGCCCATTGAGAAGACGGATGCTGAAGATGAAGCTCCAGTGTTTTAGCCAACTGATACGAAGAGCTGACTTGGTAAAACCCTGATGCCAGGAAAGACTGAAGGCAGGAGAAGGGGACGACAGAGGTGAGATGGTTGGATGGCATCACTGACTCAACGGACATGAGTTTGAGAAAACTCTGGGAGATGGTGAAGGAAGGGAAGCCTGGTGTGCTGCACTCCATGGGGTGACAAAGATCCAGACACGACTGAGCGGCTGAACAACAACAATGTGAAAAGAAAGGCAAGAAAGGAACCGAGGCTGCTGGAGGCCAAGTAGCGACACAGAATTTCATGCTTTGGGCAACTGAGGATATTTCTTTTATTTTAATCACAAGTTGACATTAAACGACAGCTAAAGGATGGGATTTTTGCCGATGTGCATGTATTTATTTATAAATGCTCTAGGCACTGGTATCCTAACTTGAATAACGATTAAGTACTTTTCCAGGGTTGGAAGTTTGATGTGGTTGAGTGGAAGTTCATTGAGATGAAAATGGATTACAGTGATCGTCAGGGGAGGCCCCTTTTTGCCATTATACAAGCAAGCCAAACACTAGAAAATAGCTCCAGTACATCTGCTTATAATGGTGTTTGGCATTTGAAACAAGATTATTTGGATCATCTGTAATATCCTAACAATGATCCAGTCCCCAGCTTGCTAATACTTCATGCCTTTCAGTATAGAAGTACAAAACTTGCTGTTTCTGCAGAAATGAATAATATGTAAGCTTTATTTTACTCTGAAATGAGCATTGTAAATAATTCTAAATGCGGTTCTTTTTTTTTCCCCCCCAGCAATACACTCTGAATTTCCGGGGTACAGCAAGTAGAGGAACTTTACTAGGATGCTGACTCTGCTGCAAAGTCAACATTTTATGTGTGGCTAGAAAACACATTATTAGAGATTGAGATGAAGGATCAGGAACCTTTATCTGATCAGAGACTTAACATCATTTAAACAAACAACTCAGAAGCTAAGATTTTCCAAAAGAAAATAATAACAATTGGTTCGGTTCAGTTCCGTTCAGTCGCTCAATCGTGTCCGACTTTTTGCAAGCCCATGAATTGCAGCACGTCAGGCCTCCCTGTCCATCACCATCTCCCGGAGTTCACTCAAACTCACGTCCATTGAGTCGGTGATGCCATCCAGCCATCTCATCCTCTGTCATCCCCTTCTCCTCCTGCCCCCAATCCCTCCCAGCATCAGAGTCTTTTCCAATGAGTCAACTTTTCACTTGAGGTGGCCAAAGTACTGGAGTTTCAGCTTTAGCATCATTCCTTCCAAAGAAATCCCAGGGCTGATCTCCTTCAGAATGGACTGGTTGGATCTCCTTGCAGTCCAAGGGACTCTCAAGAGTCTTCTCCAACACCACACTTCAAAAGCATCAATTCTTCGGTGCTCAGCTTTCTTCACAGTCCAACTCTCTCATCCATACATGACCACTGGAAAAACCATAGCTTTGACTAGACAGACCTTTGTTGGCAAAGTAATGTCTCTGCTTTTCAATATGCTATCTAGGTTAGTCATACCTTTTCTTCCAAGGAGTAAGCGTCTTTTAATTTCATGGCTGCAGTTAGCTTGTAAATAATCCAGGCATAAATCCAGTCTTTGACTCCAATCTTGGGCAAGTACTCTGTACTCATAACTGAACCCACCTTGATGGTCCCACATCTCTGGCACATCCGAAGAAACCCCTGGGGCCCAACCAGATCTACTATAAAAGAATCTCTGGGGGAAGGATCACACATTATTTTTACTTTTAAAAAAACTTTCCCAATGATTTTGATGGTCCATTATATGTGGGGATCACTAGACTGGATGAAACATTTTAATCAAAATAAGATTTAGAAGAACTGAGGTAGAAATTAATTTCTTATAGAGTGAAATCTTTCAAATATAATGGAAGCTCATTATATTAAGGAACCTCAGTATGGAAAAGTGAGTTATTTAATAATTTATTGTCCCAGGAAATTCACTGGGCTGATGGTTTTGGGGTTTTGTGTAGAATAAAATTTTTCTTACAATAGAGTCTATTTGCTGTGATCTCTAACTTCTAATGAATGAAACTCAGACATCTTAGAGAAGAAATTTTACATAGATTAAATCAAATTATAATTAAGGTTTATCCAGTCCTCCAATTCATGGCCTTGCAAGGTGACTTGGTTTGTGTTTGCTTTGGCATGCCATAAATTTTTACCAAAGATAAAAAACTGCATAAGTTGTATCTCTTTTATGCCTGATTTGTTTGTATCTAGGAATTTGACAAAACAATGATTGTTCCAGATTCAAGGTAACTTTGAAATGAATTCATTCAATAAACATTTAGTAAATCTATCCCAGGCCCTAATTTGTCTGATAAAGTAAAACTTTTATTAGTTCAATATCCATTAAAAATACCATAAATTGGGTATTGATTTTTTATAGACATATAGAAAGTACCAGCTAACAAAATGTATAAGAAATGGGATGATTCAGTTGTTAAGGATGAAGGAACAAGAGTGTACAACTGGCTGCTTACTCTTAGTTCTGTTCAGTTCAAAGCCATTTATTGCACTGTTGTGATGTCCAAGGCATCAATTAAGTGTTAGAAATACAAATGCAGACCCTGCGTTCTGTGAGCTCACAATTTAAAGTGAGATAAAGAGCTGGTATTTGTGTCTTTTCAGTTCAGTTCAGTCGCTCAGCATATCACAAATCATCTGTTGCTTTAAAAAAAAAAATAAAATAAAAGGGAACATATTCCAATTGAAAAAAGTTTAACATGTATAATATCATGTATGAAACGAGTCGCCAGTCCAGGTTCAATGCACGATACTGGATGCTTGGGGCTGGTGTCCTGGGATGACCCAGAGGGATGGTATGGGGAGGGAGGAGGGAGGAGAGAGGAGGGTTCAGGATGGGGAACACATGTATACCTATGGCGGATTCATTTCGATATTTGGCAAAACGAATACAATATTGTAAAGATTAAAAATAAAATAAAATGTAAAAAAAAGAAAAAAGCTTAAGAGATATTTAATGGAAAATATGAAAATGACATATTAAAAATAATGTTGCATGTTGTATAACTGTAGAAGACAAAAAGACCTAAGAACAATATTTTATTCAATGTAGTCAGCATTCTTTTTAAGACAGCTGTGACTTTTGACAGATCTGATAGCTACATTTAAGAATTTAACTTGCACATTTACATATATATTGAGGTCATAACTTCTAGAATTCCTGCATCCTACTGACAAAACCAGCCTTTAATAATGATCTTGTATCACCTCCATAAGTAATTACACTTGATCGAGATTCAATTTAACAAAATCTACTTTTACTGTACAGCTATTGTGCTATATAGTAAGATTCAAGTATTGGTGGATATGTTTTATAATTTATTACTATGTTTTACCCAGACTTAATTTTTATGACTTCAAATATCAACTGAGAAAAAAAGAGGAATGATATATGTTCTGAGTTCCTCAAACTAGTTTCACTTGTTCAGAAAATGTATTTTGAGTTTATCAAGCCTAATTCCTCATATTTGTCATATTCTTCATTTGTCAATATAGCTATGACTCAAAATATAAGCAAAAATTGCAATTCAGCTGGGGGACCCCTGACCCCTGTCAAGAACCAGAACATTCTATGGCCAGCAGAAATCCAAAGCCTTCCCCAAAGTTTGGTGCAAATTGTCAAATGGTTATGGTCCCAAGCCCTCATCTGACACCCTTTGTCTCTATCTTTAACACAAGTATTCTCATGTATTATCATGTTGTGACACATTGCCCTAGATAGGAAATTCAACATCATTTTCATTGCAAAAACAACAATAAAAAAAATGAGTGCGTATACACAGTAACGTGAAATATTTGGGATTATAGAAAGCTTTACCAAAATTTTAAAAAGTAAGAGACACAGAAATGGGGTGCCTTCGTCCTAATTTCTTCATGTCTCGTGGGGAGGCTCTCTCTTCTTCTGCCTCATTCCTGAAGTGGAGCCAGAGCACCCCTGCAGAGAGAGTGTCCCCTCCTGGATGGAGTGGTCACAGGGGAGACCAGCATCCAGTCAGGCTTCAGTTCAGTCGCTCAGTCGTGTCCGACTCTTTGTGGCCCCATGGACTGCACCACACCAGGCTTCCCTGTCCATCACCAACTCCAGGAGCCTGCTCAAACTCATGTCCATTGAGTCGGTGATGCCATCTAACCATCTCATCCTCTGTCATCCCCTTCAATTTTTCCCAGCATCAGGGTCTTTTCCAATGAGTTAGCTGTCTGCATCAGGTGGCCAAAGGATTGGCGTTTCAGCTTTAGCATCAGTCCTGCCAAAGAATATTCAGGGCTGATTTCGTTTAGGATGGACTGGTTGGATCTCCCTGCAATCCAAGGGACTCTCAAGAGTCTTCTCCAGCACTTCTGGCTTAATGAGATTAATGAAGATTTTTTACTAGAAAGACACTTGGCTACACGGTTTCAACCTGGAAATGCCTAGAAGCCATTTGTGATGACAGAGGAATTAAAACAACACGGAGAAGGAAAGAATGAAGAAATGTATCTTGCTTACCCAGCTTAAGGCATAAATCCAGCCAACCTGCCTTTTGACTTGCAGTTAAGGCAGGCAGTACATTTCGTTTTGTTTCTTAGCTATTTTTGCCACTTGTACTTGAAAGACTCCTAATGATAGAAAGACTGAATACATTGTCAATTATGTGATCCATTGCCTCATATAAAATTAATGCAAAAATATCTTTAACGATTCACAGACAGGGAGAAATTCTTCTTTCACGCTGAGGTTATTCTTATTTGGTTAAGGTAATGTCAATTAGAGAATATAGCATACTTCCATTTTTTTAGTTACCATAATTAAAGTTATAGCTTAATTTTCTGGCCTGCTGCAATAAAATCTTTGTCTCAATTAGAGTCATCTTTGCACAATCTTATTTATTTCCCCATTATATTTTATTTTTATTTTAATGCACTCGCTGTGCCAATGCCTTTTACTAAAACTTACTTTAATGGAATTTTTTGGCTTGTTTGCTTTTTACTTTACTTTTTTCTAATTTTTATTGATATATAGTTGACTTACAATGTTGTGTTAGTTTCTGCTGTATAGCAAA
Source organism: Bos indicus x Bos taurus (assembly GCF_003369695.1). NCBI lineage: Eukaryota > Metazoa > Chordata > Mammalia > Artiodactyla > Bovidae > Bos > Bos indicus x Bos taurus. Next base: position 92,601,569 of record NC_040085.1, read on the forward strand.
GTGATTGAGTTTTACGTATGTATATATTCTGTTTTGTATTTTTTCCATTATGGTTTATCATAGGACAGTGACGAGTTCCCTGTGCTGTACGGTAGGACCTTGCTGTTTATCCATTCTATAGAACTGCTAACCCAAGCTCTCAGCCCACCCCCCCCACCATCCCCCTCCCCCTTGGCAACAGCGAGTCTGCTTTCCACGTTTGCAAGACTGTTTCTCTTTTGTAGATAGGTTCATTTGTCCCGTATTTTAGATTCAACATGTAAGTGCTATCATACGGTATTTGTCTTTCTCTTTCTGATTTTCGTCAGTACGATAATCTCCAAGCCCATCCGTGCTGCTGCACATGCCGTCATTTCGTTCTTTTTTATGGCTGTGTACTATTCCACGGTATACATGCAGCACAACCTCTCTATCATAAGGGCAGATTTTTAGTTTTTCAGAATAAGATAGAATAAGTCACCTAGATTTCTCCATTATTAGGAAATCTTCCCGGAGAAATGCCATTTGCACTAATGTAAAACCTTTGCATATTGAATAGTGAACATTCTGAACAAAATAACACTGGTAAAATTCAAGAGACAATCTGATTGTCAAAACTTTCCAGGACACTACTCAGAATTATAGGAATGGGACTGAAAGATGACTCTGGACAAAATGAGCTCATTATTTTTAAATGAATAAAGCAATTAAAGAAACATACTTTCTATATTAAGTTCTATATTGTCATGGGAAAGTAGTGAACATATATTATACATATATATATATATATTCATACACTCCTCTATCCTATATAGATAATTGGGTTTTGTTTTTCAAACCAATGAAAGGATAAAAATGTACCACAAGGAATAAAAGGGAAAAAAAGGAATGTCTGATTTCTCTTCTAGCCTCTCCTTTAACTGTGTGTACTGAGGAGGTGGACAACAGGGAAAGGCAATTCTGAAATAACAATATCAATTGCAGATTTGTTCCCAGGATGGTAGAATAATTCCTCAGTCTCTCGCTGTGTTGATAGCTAAGCCTAGACGGTGTGAGCAGTCTCTAAACCCGGTATTGAAGTGATGGAATAAGGTAACGGAAGCAGCAGAAACACAGCTGGGTAAACTCAGCCAAAAGCAGCAGCTCACTGAAAGGATAAGATGTGCAGAGGATCAGAGATTGTACAGAAGAACTAGAACTTTTATAAAACAGGCACCTGTTTTAGTGAAAGTGTTACTCACTCAGTCTTGTCCAACTCTTTGGGACCCCGTGGACTGTAGCCTGCCAGGCTCCTCTGTCCATGGAATTCTCCAGGCCAAAATACTGGAGTGGGTTGCCATTCCTTTCTCCAGGGGATCTTCCCGACACAGGGATCAAACCCAAGTCTCCTGCATGCAGGCAGATTCTTTACCAACTGAGCCAACCAGGGAAGCCCTCCTGTTTTAAGGAGCTATAAAACATAAGTGGGCCAGTCCTCATTCCTCCTGAGGACAAGCTGAAGAGATGAATGCATCTACCATTTATCTACCCTAAGCCTCCCAGATGCAGAGCTGATTCCTGGCGAGTCTGATGGCCATATTTCCCTCACTCACCCGCCCTAGGTTATGGAAGGTTGAGACTCTGGCAATGATTTGATGAGCACAGACTCTGGGAAAGTCTCTGTTTTTCAAAGGAATATCAGGGAGCTACTTCTAAAAGACATGGAGATGAATATTAATTAGTCCAAACACATAATTTCCACTACACAGCCTGGGCTGACATTCAAATTGGTTTATAAAAAGAGAGGTAAAGTAAGAAGCTAACTGACAAGATAAAGACAGGTAAAGCCATCAACTCAAGTAAAACAACCTAAAGGAATGCTAATATACACTTTTCAAAGACAAATCCTAAGTTGTAGCTTATGATGAATAGTTATTTTCTAAGGAGAGAGCATGTCAACTCTTTCTTTTTTCGTTTTTTTTTTTTTTTTAACTTTCCAAATTTCCTAGATAGAGAAGCAAACACATTGTAATCTTTTTCAAACATTCAAGCCTAGAATAGGTTTACTTTCTTCTGACCCACTCGGTGATACCAATGTTACCCATTCATATAGCTTCTTAAGCCTTTACATGTTTATCTGTTTCCTATAAGACAATTTGCTGCCCCTGTGTGCCAATCCCAGGTGTTTTTTATTTTCTTCTGCCCTGAATTGCACAGATATAACCAAGTATTTCAAGGCTGTAATTGTCACCCTGCTTATTTAACTTATATGCAGAGTACATCATGAGAAATACTGGGCTGGAAAAAGCACAGCTGTAATCAAGATTGCCAGGAGAAATATCAATAACCTCAGATATGCAGATGACACCACCCTTATGGCAGAAAGTGAAGAGGAACTAAAAAGCCTCTTGAAGAAAGTGAAAGAGGAGAGTGAAAAAGGGCTTAAAGCTCAACATTCAGAAAACGAAGATCATGGCATCTGGTGCCATCACTTCATGGGAAATAGATGGGGAAACAGTAGAAACAATGTCAGACTTTATTTTGGGGGCTCCAAAATCACTGCAGATGGTGATTGCAGCCATGATATTAAAAGATGCTTACTCCTTGGAAGGAGAGTTATGACCAACCTAGACAGCATATTAAAAAGCAGAGACATTACTTTGCCAACAAATGTCCGTCTAGTCAAGGCTATGGTTTTTCCAATGGTCACGTATGGATGTGAGAGTTGGACTGTGAAGAAAGCTGAGCACCGAAGAATTGATGCTTTTGAACTGTGGTGTTGGAGAAGACTCTTGAGAGTCCCTTGGACTGCAAGGAGATCCAACCAGTCCATCCTAAAGGAGATCAGTCCTGAGTGTTCATTGGAAGGACTGATGCTGAAGCTGAAACTCCAATACTTTGGCCACCTGATGTGAAGAGCTGACTCATTTGAAAAGACCCTGATGCTGGGAGGGATTGGGGGCAGGAGAAGAAGGGTATGACAGAGGATGAGATGGCTGGATGGCATCACTGACTCGATGAACATGAGTTTGGGTAAACTCCGGGAGTTGGTGATGAACAGGGAGGCCTGGCTTGCTTGTGATTCATGAGGTCTCAAAGAGTCGGACACGACTGAGCGACTAAGCTGAACTGAGCTGAACTGAACCAAGTATTTGAGGTTGTAGTATGTTTATGACTATTTCTATTAATCAGCTGCACATGCATTATAAAAGATTACTTTTAGAAAATGAATGTTAGTCTTACTCACATCTTGGAAACCTAGAAGATGTGATGAACTTACATTTATATGACAAGGCATTATTTCTTGATCATTTATCTGATCTTAATATTTTCAGGAAAATGCTATGTCACAATTTCATCGGGAAGTAGTTTCTGCTGAGCCAGTTTGTCTTGTTACTGATTCTTTTTCCCTAATCATATGAAAAAATATGTTTTTCTATTGGACACATGAATTTCAATATCTTTTATTTGTAAATTATTAGTGATTTTACATTCACCAAGTTGTACAACCATTACCAATATCTAATTCCAGAACATTTTCATCACTTTGCGAAGAAACTCTGCATATCTGTATACTCACTACCCCTACCTTCATCCAGCCTCTGGCAAATGCTAGTATATTTTCTATTTCTATTAATTTATCTTTTTGGACATTTCAAAATGTCCAGAACCATAAATGGAGTTATAAAACGTGTGGGTCCTTTACCATAATGTTTAAAAAGCTTGTCCCTGTTGTATCACATATCAGTACATCACTTCTTTTTGTGTCTAAATAATATTCTATTGTATGCCTGTATTACATTTTGTCCACTTGTTAACTGAATTTAGATCCTGTCTACTCTTAAACTCTGATGAATAGTGATAGTATGAACATCCATGTACAAGTGGAAATATGTTTCCAGTGCTCTGCAACTGTGCACACAGAGGTGGTATTGTTGTGTCATATGCTAACTCTCAGTTCAGTTCAGTTCACTTCAGTCACTCAGTTGTGTCCGACTTTTTGCAACCCCATGAGTCGCACCACGCCAGGCCTCCATGTCCATCACCAACTTTTGGAGTTTACCCAAACTCATGTTCATCGAGTCAGTGATGCCATCCAGCCATCTCATCCTCTGTCATCCCTTTCTCCTCCTGCCCCATTCCCTCCCAGCATCAGAGTCTTTTTCAATGAGTCAGCTTTTCTCATTAGGTGGCTAAACTATTGGAGTTTCAGCTTCAGCATCAGTCCTATCAATGAACACCCAGGACTGATCTCCTTTAGGATGGACTTGTTGGATCTCCTTGCAGTCCAAGGGACTCTCAAGAGTCTTCTCCAACACCACAGTTCAAAAGCATCAATTCTTCGGTGCTCAGCTTTCTTCACAGTCCAACTCTCACATCCATACGTGACCACTGGAAAAATCATAGCCTTGACTAAACAGACCTTTGTTGGCAAAGAAATGTCTCTGCTTTTTAATATGCTGTCTAGGTTGGTCATAACTCTCCTTCCAAGGAGTAAGCGTCTTTTAATTTCATGGCTGCAATCACCATCTGCAGTGATTTTGGAGCCCCCAAAAATAAAGTCTGACACTGTTTCCACTGTTTCCCCATCTATTTCCCATGAAGTGATGAGACCAGATGCCATGATCTTCGTTTTCTGAATGCTGAGCTTTAAGCCAACTTTTTCACTCTCCTCTTTCACTTTCTTCAAGAGGCTTTTTAGTTCCTCTTCACTTTCTGCCATAAGGGTGGTGTCATCTGCATATCTGAGGTTACTGATATTTCTCCCGGCAATCTTGATTCCAGCTTGAACTTCTTCCAGCCCAGCGCTTTTCATGATGTATTCTGCATATAAGTTAAATAAGCAGGGTGACAATATACAGCCTTCACGTACTCCTTTTCCTCTTTGGAACCAGTCTGTTGTTCCATGTCCAATTCTATCTATTGCTTCCTGACCTGGATATAGATTTCTCAAGAGGCAGGTCAGGTGGTCTGGTGTTCCCATCTCTTTCAGAATTTTCCACAGTTTATTGTGATCCACACAGTCAAAGGCTTTGACATAGTCAATAAAGCAGAAATAGATGTTTTTCTGGAACTCTTTTGCTTTTTCGATGATCCAACAGATGTTGGCAATGCGATCTCTGGTTCCTCTGCCTTTTCTAAAACCAACTTGAACCTCTGGAAGTTCACGGTTCATGTATTGCCAAAGCCTGGCTTGGAGAATTTTGAGAATACCTTACTAGTGTGTGAAAGTGAAAGTGAAGTCGCTCAGTCATGTCTGACTCTTTGCGACCGCATGGACAGTAGCCCAACAGGCTCCGCCATCCATGCGATTTTCCAGGCAAGAATACTGGAGTGGGCTGCCATTTCCTTCTGCAGGGCATCTTCCCAACCCAGGTATTGAACCCAGGTCTCCTACATTGCGGACAGACGCTTTACCATCTGAGCCACCAGGGAAGACTACCGTAGATGAGTGCAATCGTGTGGTAGTTTGAGCATTCTTTGGCATTGCCTTTCTTTGGGATTGGAATGAAAACTGACCTTTTCCAGTCCTGTGGCCACTACTGGGTTTTCCAAATTTGCTGGCATATTGAGTGCAGCACTTTCATAGCATCATCTTTCAGGATTTGAAATAGCTCAACTGGAATTCCATCACCTCCACCAGCTTTGTTCATAGTGATGCTTTCTAAGGCCCACTTGACTTCACATTCCAGGATGTCTGGCTCTAGGTGAGTGATCACACCATCGTGATTATCTGGGTTGTGAAGATCTTTTTTGTACAGTTCTTCTGTGTATTCTTGCCACCTCTTCTTACTATCTTCTGCTTCTGTTAGGTCCATACCATTTCTGTCCTTTATTGAGCTCATCTTTGGTAATTTTCCCTTGGTATCTCTAATTTTCTTGAAGAGAGCCCTAGTCTTTCCCACTCTATATATAACTTTTTGAGGAATTCCCAAGCAGCTGTAGCATTTTACATTCACACCAGCGACGTATAAGGATTCAGGTTCCTCTATTCTCCCCAAAACTTGCCATTGTTGGTCTTTTTGATCAGCCATCACAGTGGATTTAAAGTGATATCTCACTGTGGTTTTGATTTGAATTTTCAATTTCTTAGTGACTAATGATGCTGAACATTTTCCCCTGGGCTTAATGATCACTGGCATATAGTCTTTAGAAAGTATTCCCATTTTTTTTGTTATGTTTTAAGTATGTTATTTTTATTTTGCTCTGGTGATTGTGTCCTTTACATACTGAGTACAAGTACTTTTACCGGACAAATAGTTTGCGAATCTATCTTTTTCTACTCTGTGGGTTTTCAGTTCACTTTCTTACTGGCATCCTTTGAAACATGAAAGTTTTAAATTTTGATGAATCCCAGTTTCTTTCTTTCTTCCTTCTTGACTGTCTCCTCCTTGGGTTGAGGGGGGGTGGAGGGGAATCACTGCCTAATGCAATGCTATGAAAATTTACATCCGTGTTTTCTTTTAAAAGTTTTATGATTTTAGCTTTCACATTTAGATCTTTGAACCATTTCAAAATAATTTTGTATGTGTTGTGAGGATTTCAAATTCATTCTTTTGCATGTAGAAAATGGTGGGCCTATTCTCTTCCATTTGAATTATCCTGGCACCCTTGTCAAAAATCATTTCATTACTGATTTTAGTCATTTTAGTCTTTGATTTTTCCTCTGGGTCAGTTTAGCTAAAAGTCGGTCAATTTTCTTTCCCTCCGCCCCCCAAAGAGCTATTTTTTAAAAATTAATTTTATCTAATGTTTTCTGTTCTCTCTTTCATTAATTTCTGCTCTAATCTATATTTCCTTCATTTTGCTGTTTTGAGTTTATTTTGCTTTTTCTAGTTTCTTAAGGCAGAAGGTTATTAACTTGAGATTTCCTATACAGACATTTAAAACTATCATTTTCTCATTATTTTTGCTACATTCTAGAAGTTTTTTTAATATATTGTTTCACCATTTTCTTTCATCTCAAAGCACTTTCTAATTTTCCTTTTGATTTCGTTTTTGGATCATTACTTATTTAGAAACATACTGCTTAATTTCCAAATATTTATGTACTTCTCAGATTTTCTCAGTACTGATTTGTAGTTTTTTTCACTATGATCTGAAAACATCTTTGTATAACTTTTTGTTTTAAATTTCAGACTCTTTTGTGGTGTTAAGTCTTTATTTTTCATACAAGCTACCATTGCACTACGAAGTTTACATATGCAGAACTGAACATGCTGCTTTATGTGGAAACTAGCTAACATTTCCAGACACTCGGTCTTGAAAATAAAAATGAGTAAACACCATTTGTTGATATTTTTATGAATTACTGAGCTGCCTTATTATTGGCTGTCTTTACCTGAAAATACAAGTATAGTCATTTTTGCAGCCTTTAGGCAATTGTAAAACGCTTGTTAACATTTGGAATATCAATTTTAGACAATAAATTCTTTGTCCATTTATTAATTTGGTTATTCTATTTTTTATTTGTTGAGTTATAGGAGTCTTTTATATATTCTGGATATTTCCTTCTTATCAGATATATGATTTGAAAATATTTTCTCCCAGTCTGCAGGCTGTCTTTTCCTTCTGTTGATTGTGTCTTTTGATGCAGAAAAGTATTTAAATTCTATACAGTCCCATTTCTCTGTTTATGCCTTTGTGTGTATGATTTTGGTGTCATAGTCAATAAGCCATTGCCAAGTTCAATGTCATGAAGTTTTCTCTATTTTCTTCTGTAAGTCTGAGTTTTAGAGTTTGCATTTAGGTCTTAGCTACATTTCAAATTAAATTTCTATATATAATATTATAAAATAAAGGTACAACTTTATTCTTTTGCATTTGCATATTAGATGTGCACTTTTTTAGCTTATCTTACTTGGAGTTTGTTAAGCTTCTTAAACATATATATATATATATGTATATATATATATATATATATATCCACACACACACACACACATATATGCATATATGTGTGTGTGTATAAAATCATATGTGGAAAGTTTTGTGTTGTTGTAATTTTCAGTCCCAGAATTTGAATTTGATCCTTTGTTCTGTGATTCTTATCTCTTTTTCGCTGCTCTGTATTTTGTGACACATCATTCTAATCTTTCCTTTTTATCCTTAGATGTTGCTTTTGTTAGTTCCTAGAACATATTTATAAGAGTTGGTTTAAAATCTGTTTAGATAAGTCCAATGTGAAATACTCAGGGGCAGTTTCTGTTGACTATTATATTTCCCCCAGTATATAGGTTGTATTTTCTTGTTTTTATCTTTTTGTTATCTCATGTTTTTGATATAGAAGATGGAAATTCAAAACAGTATAAAGCGGCGAATACAAATCTCCAATCATCTCTCCAGAAGTATTTTGTGTTGTAGTTTGCTGTTGTCGGTAGCAGTGGTATTTGTTTATTGACTTTTCTGAATTAATTCTGTAAAATCAAAATTCTTTGTCATATGTGTTCACTGAAGTGTCTGCTCAATTAGCAAATGATGAGCTAATCATCGATCAGAGATCTCCTTAAATGCTTTAAACCCACACTTTCCAGTCTGCTGAGGGCCTCTGTGTACAACAAGCCTTCAGGTTCTGGCATGCGGTTTACAACGTTGCCTTCGCTTTTTGTTCCAGCATGTGCAAAGCCTCCAGGAAAGGCAGTGATGAGAAAAATGACGTTCCTTCTGCCACTCCAGCATCTGTGAGGCTGTCGCTTACAAGGCTACCATGATTAAAAGGCTTTTGTTTTCAAAACCACTTTAGAAAGGGATGGGAACATGTTAAAATACAGCAAAGCTCACTGCTTTTATTAAGATTCAGTTATATTTCTCAAGTAGATGTTCCTTGGATTTTTTCAAGCCTACAATTCATTTTCAGAGTTCTGAAAAACTTGATTTGGACAATTTTGCCAGCCAGTGTGTTCTCAGGTGGCCTCAGCTTGCAGTGACTTGGAGCAGGACCTGGGTTCCCAGCCAGAGACTGAGGCTGGCGGGAGCGGTAAACGCACTAAATCCTAACCGCTAGACCAGTGGTCAGTGACAAAGGCCCTGGCCCTTTGGCTATGCAAAAAAGGAACTTCCACAAAGATGGAAAGTAGTGAAGTGAGTAAAGAATGTATTAAGAGGAAAAAGAGAGCAGTACACGTGGATAGACACACAGGCAGACTCAGAGGGAGAGCCCCTGAGTCATGTCCGCGTAGCAGCTTAAACCACTCATTTAGGACATTTCTTTGAGTGTCCTTTGGCCAATCGTTTTGATTTGCCTGGTTCACAGTCACATTTATTATATCTCAGAATCCTCCCAACTGTTCACATACATCTCTTAGGCAAGATGGATTCTACCAAAGAGGCCTGTGGGTAGAGCATCTCTTGACATCACTCACCTTTGACCCCCAAGGAGCTTTTCTGTGCGTGTGTGGCCGGGAAGGTCTCCTGGCTTCAAGAATGAAAAACATATGGTCTGGGCAGGGACCAGCTTCCTCCCTTAATTGTTCTGTTTTCGTCTTGGAGTTTTGGTTCACAGTTTGGTTTCCGATTGCTTTACCCTGGGAGTTGGGGGTGGGCTTCTACTTCTGGCCTCAGCTATTCTCACTTTTTTTTAATAAAGGGGTAGATTTTTGGAAGATTTTACTCTGTAATTCTCACACAGTCACATATTTTAAACAGGGTCAATAGTCCCTTATTTAATAATTTAATGTACTTTGTTGGAGAAAGAAATGGTGACTCACCTCTTATTCTTGCCTGGAAAATCCCGTGGATTTTCTCCAGAGGAGATTGATGGGCTACAGTCCAAAGGATCACAAATATACTTACTGATCTTCAAACAATGCGTATGTGGAGACCCTGCTCCATATTTTCCAAAGTATGAAACACATGTACAACTACATCACTTCAAGGATTCCTCCCTTATTTACAAGTGTAATTGCAATTTCCTAGGCTTGGTTTTCTTCCCAAATGGATTCTAGTGTCAATGGCTTGGGGTTTTTGATTAGAGGAAATTGTTTCCTACATTGATTGGACTCGTAAATATTTTACACAACAATTTAAATTGCTTTTTGTAATAAATACTAACTCTGTTTACACTCTGAGTAAAGGAAAAACACTCTGAGCTTGATTTTAAAGGCTTTCCATGAGAGGAGCTCAAGCAGATTTTGACAGCTCCTTTTATAAAAGTGGTTTTAACTGTCTCCCAGTTGTAATTATCATAAACCATAGATGTTATCTTTATAACTTGGGGTTATATGTGTATGGGGGAATCATGCTCAATTACAAAGTCAGGAGTTTAAACCTCAAATTCTTAAATGCAAATTTCCCTTTTATACATATTATCTAAATAATCAGAATTTCACTGTAATAAGGCAAAAAGCATCAGAAACACTTCTGTCTATTATCTATATGCATGCACTAAACTTTTTTTTTTTTTTTGCACTAAACTTAAAATGCTAATTTCCATTGGATGGTCCTCAAAACTGATGTACATTGAATATAATACTCATTATTTATGCAAACTTAAATAAATATTGAAATAAAAGAGGAAGTGAAGGATTTTGTGTGTTTAAATGTGTTTTCAATCTGGCTTTCAGAAGAGTTATTCATTTACAAATAAAACAGTTTATTGCTTATCTTGTGAACATATGTCCAAATAGACAAAAAACTTTTAGGAAAATTGCTAATGTTACTAATGTTAAAACACACTCACCAGTTCATAAAGTACTTTGTGAAACTCTGGCTACAACCATAGACAAAGAGCTTCTATAATATAAACATTATCAAGAAAACTTTATTTTAAGGGAACTTCAAAGAAACAGCTATTTATAGGATTTGGGATTAAATTTATTACTACACTTAAGATACCTCTATGAATTCTCTGGTTGTTGTAAATATTAAAGAATTACCATCTACAGAAAGTTTATTAAATATTCTGCACATACAGCTCAACAGGAAAAGAATAAACAGTCCAACTAAAGATTAAGCGTGAGATCTGAACAGACATTTAAAAAAAAAACAATACAGATGACCAACAAGTATATAACAATGTGCTCACAGTCATTAAGCATCAAGGAAATGCAAATAAAAACCACAATAAGCTATCACATCGCACCTATTAAAATTGTTGTCAAAAAGGCAAGAAGTGACAAGTGTTGGCAAGGATGTGAAGCAAAGGGAAGACTTGTGTGCTGCTGGTGAGCACGTAAATTGATGCAGCCACTATGGAAAACAGTATGGACGTCCCTCAAAAAGTCTGAAAACCGCCCTATGATTTCTAGGATTCGGTAATTCCACTACTGAGTATTTATCCAAAGGGAACAGAAGCAGGAACTTGAAAAGATATAATGGTCCCTATGTTCACTGCAGCATTACTTATAAAATCCAACACATGCAAACAACCCACATCCATGAATGAAGGTATGGATAAAAAAATGTGACATTTTACACACACACACATACCCAATGGAATATTATGAATAGGCCTGGCATGCTGTGGTTCATGGGGTCGCAAAGAGTCGGACACGACTTAGCAACCGAACTGAACTGAACTGCTCCTTTCTCCTGGGTCCTGGGGCACAAAGTTCTATTTGTGCCCTCTAAGAGTCTATTTCCCAGTCCTGTGAAAGTTCTATTGTGGGGTTAATGGTGACCTGCTCCAAGAGGGCTTATGCCGTACCCAAGTCTGCTGCACCCAGAGCCCTGCCCCTGCGGCAGGCCACTGCTGACCCAGACCTCCACAGGAGACACTCAAACACAGTTCTGTCTCAGCCTCTGTGGGGTCTCTGGGTCCTGATGTGCACAAGGTCTGTTTGAGCCTTCTGAGCACCTCTGGTGGGAATGGGGTTTGATTCTAAATGCAAATTCGCCCCTCCTACCATCTTGCTGAGGCTTCTCCTTTGCCCTTGGACGTGGGGTATCTCCTCATGGCTGGTCTACTGGAGTTCAGCCGCTGCTCCTGACCTTAATTCTCCAAGCCAGGCTTCAACAACACGTGAATTGTGAACTTCCAGATGTTCAAGCTGGTTTTAGAAAAAGCAGAGGAACTACAGATCAAGTTGCCAACATCCGCTGGATCATCAAAAAAGAAAGAGAGCTCCAGAAAAACATCTATTTCTGCTTTATTGACTATAAAAGACTTTGACTGTGTGGATCACACTCAACTGTGGAAAATTCTTCAAGAGATGGGAATACCAGACCACCTGACCTGCCTCCTGAGAAATCTGTATGCAGGTCAGGAAGGAACAGTTAACAATGGACATGGAAAAACAGACTGGTTCAAAATAGGAAAAGGCTGTATATTGTCACCCTGCTTATTTAACTTATATGCAGAGTACACTGGGCTGGAGGAAACACAAGCTGGAATCAAGATTGCTGGGATAAATATCAGTAACCTCAGATATGCAGATGACACCACCCTTATGGCAGAAAGTGAAGAAGAACTAAAGAGCCTCTTGATGAAAGTGAAACAGGAGAGTGAAAATGTTGGCTTAAAGTTCAACATTCAGAAAACTAAGATCATGGCATCCAGTCCCATCACTTCATGGCAAATAGATGGGGAAACAGTGGAAACAGTGGCTGACTTTATTTTGGGAGGCTCCAAAATCACTGCAGATGGTAACTGCAGCCATGAAATTAAAAGATGCTTTCTCATTGGAAGGAGAGTTATGACCAACCTAGACAGCATATTAAAAAGCAGAGACATTACTTTGCCAACAAAGGTCTGTCTAGTCAAGGCTATGGTTTTTCCAGTGGTCATGTATGGATGTGAGAGTTGGATTACAAAGAAAGCTGAGTGCAGAAGAACTGACGCTTTTGAACTGAGGTTTTGGAGAAGACTCTTGAGAGTCCCTTGGACTGCAAGGAGATCCAACCAGTCCATCCTAAAGGAGATCAGTCCTGAATATTCATTGGAAGGACTGTTGCTGAAGCTGAAACTCCAATACTTTGGCCACCTGATGCGAAGAGTTGACTCATTGGAAAAGACCCTGATGCTGGGAAAGAATGAAGGCAGGAGGAGAAGGGGACAACAGGGGATGAGATGGTTGGATGGCATCACTGACTCAGTGGGCACGAGTTTGAGTAAACTCCGGGAGTTGGTGATGGACAAGGAAGCCTTGGCGTGCTGCAGTCCACGGGGTCCAAAGAGTTGGACACGAGTGAATGAGTGAACTGAATTGACTTCCAGTTGCTGATAGATGAAATAAAACTGTCCTAATTCAAAATATATTTAACTTATTTTCTAGTGAGAAAAGTGGAAAAGGCTAATATTCTGAAGTATTAGTCTATGTATATGACATTTAAATTCCCCCAGTTCCTTTTTCACCCTCTTATAATCCCTGTTATATTTTTGTCCAAGACACACAAGGCTTTGGTTTGTTCCAAGGAAATCTTATCATGTAGAACTGTTACTAACATCAAATTATTGTGTTTCTTTGGACTACATTCAAGTGTAAGTACAACTTAAAGAATACATAACCAAAATCCTTCACCACCACCCAGGCTAGGAAAAGATGCTTTAACCTGAAAAAGAAAAGCAAGTCTCAGAGGAGAATCAAGACTATTAGATGTTGGGGAAGTTGCAGCCAGAGCTCTTTGCTAAGAGGGGGAATAGAACCACAGAGAGATTTGGGTATTAAGAATGGAAGAATGTATACCCTATCCTGTCTGACTGCCTTGAGTATTGACAAGCCTCCCAGTGTTCCTTCCCATTGTGGCATTGATAAGTGGAGTGTACACGACAGCATGGAGATCTCACAGAGGTAGCTTGGAATAGCCTGTCTAGTTCTCATACAGGAGAAGAAGATGGCACCCACTCCAGAACTCTTGCCTGGAAAGCCCCATGGATGGAGGAGCCTGATGGGCTGCAGTCCATGGGGTCGCTAAGAGTCAGACACGACTGAGCGACTTCACTTTCACTTTTCACTTTCATGCATTGGAGAAGGAAATGGCAACCCACTCCAGTGTTCTTGCCTGGAGAATCCCAGGGACAGGGGAGCCTAGTGGGCTGTGGTCTATGGGGTCGCACAGAGTCGGACATGGCTAAAGCGACTTAGCAGCAGCAGCAGTTCTCACACATGTTGTTGAAGGGGCATTAGCTGTCACCCATATCATCTCATTGAGTCAAAGTGTTTCAGACAAGACACTATGAAGCAGTCAAGCCACAGTAGTTTTTTCCTGGTAAATAGAGTAAAGGCCATATGCCAGAGATGAAACGGCAAAGTATTTCTGCAGATATTGCCATAACGTAGTTCAAGTCAATGATCAGATGCAAAGCGTGAGGAGAGGATGATATGCACTCTTCCAAACCTCCAATTTAATGCTTCTGCAATGAGAAATGATAGAGGAGTAGAATATATTGCTTGAGTTTTCCTTCTGAAGCAAAAGAAAACATTGGAGTGGCTGTTTTCATCCTAAAAGAAGTAAGAGTTTAAGATGGAGAGGAAATCGATTTATTTCAGACAAATAAAGTTACATTTATCATCTTTCCTCCAAAACTCCCATGAAATGTAAGCTTTGAAGTTTTATACATGTCTTTAATAATTATAAAACCAGTCCACAGCTGCTATTGAAGACCTGCATAACAAATTTATGACAGGATTTAAATGAACACCTGATTAGATACATGAAAATATTTATACAGATTGAGTGCCTACTATGCTTCAGACATCATACCGGTCCTTTACAAATGTATTCACTTTGTTTTTGGCCATAATCTTAAGGGATTCGCGACTCTACCAATATTAAACTGGAGGCTCAAAGAAACTGAATAATTTATGCAAGTCTCATAGAGCTTGTAACTGGCAAGGTTGGGTTTGAATGTGAGCCATTTACTTCAAAGTAGAAACTCTTTGGGATGTCAGAACACAGTCTTTCCCTGCTAAACATCATTTGTTATCAGTTCCTACTCAAGCACGACTGAAGTTTACAAGGATCTTTTACCACTCTTTCAGCTTCATTTCAAGAATCCAAAGGCCTTGGCCAATGACAAGTTTCTGCAGAGGGAGCTTCTGCCTTCTTCAGCAGCTTTGGAAGTAGGGCAGTTCTGGCATCAATTTTTAGCTCTCCACTGCAAACTGAACACGCAAAATGTAGGGGGAAAAGACGTGTTTTTTCACTCCCGACGAAAGGAGAAAGATCTACTGGATTTTTGACAAAAGTCTTGGATTAGTAAAGACATTAATAGTATAATGCCTCAGGGT
This sequence comes from Bos indicus x Bos taurus, assembly GCF_003369695.1. Lineage (NCBI taxonomy): Eukaryota > Metazoa > Chordata > Mammalia > Artiodactyla > Bovidae > Bos > Bos indicus x Bos taurus. Next base: position 92,616,694 of record NC_040085.1, read on the forward strand.
AAGTCACCTCAAGTCTTGAACACACATATTTCTCTCATAAAAAGTAGAGATGTTGAAAGTGCATTTGGAATTAGACTTTAGGGCTGACCACAGAGTCCTCCCACTGTCTAGTTCAGGAGATGTCATTCGGGGTACTCTTGTCATCTTTCAATGGAGTCCTGACCAAATGGCGTTCTTTCTGGCATTCTTCATATTTCTCATAAGTATTGTCTCTTAATCCTTCTTTACCATTGCTGTAGAAATTTATAAAAAAGTCTAATGGTTGGCATACACTAAATTATTCTTATCAACTGTGGCTGCTGAAGCTTTTTTTTTTTCTTTTGTACATGATTTTATGGCCACATCATTGGAAACTTTGAAGACAAGGTCTCTGACCATTTAATTCACTCCATCATTTTTTTCTAGAAGTTTCTTAGCAATTAATTTGTAATCTCTGCTGCCTGTTTTTGCTGCAAGAGCATTTTCTTAATTAACCTATGGAAATAGACATTTATTTAAAAAAAAAAAAGGCTGCCTTGAGAACAGTATTTCAGACTCACCACTGCCTAGGAAAATAAGAAGCTTTCTACAGAATTAGGAGAAAATAATTTCAGGGGCTATTATTCCAATGTTAAGCATGGTCTGACAAAACAGATTAAATTGAATTACCCACATGAGAATATTTCTTCTCTTGCTACTGAGACTGAGGAATGGATTGGTAAATACCTTGATGAAATAGTCACAAAATGTAAATGTTATTGTAGAGAAAAATTGCTTGTCATAGATTGCAAGCATGGTGTAATCAACATTTTACATATTCCCTTTTAAGACTTAAAAAAAAAAAAAAACTATTTTGATGCCATACTATTATTGGTCCAAGAAAATGCTAGCCTTTTTTTTAAACCTTAGATGAAGTAAATATATTTTTCACCTTAAAAAAAATGAGACTGTGGAGAGTCTTTGCAGTATAGTAACACATTCCAGTCACCATACCTGGAGGAAGGACTCTTCTAGCAACCTTTGAAACGTGTGGTCTTGTCAATTCAGAGACTCCGTGAAAATGTTCTTAAATCCAACAAATTTGTTTTTTTCTCTTGGGTCTGTTTCTCATGGCTGGAAACACATTTTTCCATTGATGAATGACTAATCCATTTTTTCTATAAGGGCTTATTCTATCCCCTTGAGCAGGATAACTTAAAATATCACTAATTTTTCTTTTGCTCATATTCGTATGAGTATTTTGCCTTTCCATACTGTTCACGGGGTTCTCCAGGCAAGCATACTGAAGTGGTTTGCGCTTCCCTTCTCCAGTGGACCGCGTTTTGTCAGAACTCTCTACTGTGACCCGTCCATCTTGGACGGCCCTACACGGCATGGTTCATAGTTGCACTGTGGTTGAACATGGACAAGACTGTGGTCCATGTGATCAGATTGGTTAGTTTTCTGTGATTGTGGTGTCCATTCTGTCTGCCCTCTGATGACAAGGATAAAAGGCTTGTGGAAGCTTGCTGATGGGAGGGACTGGCTATGGAGGAATCTGAGTCTTGCTCTGATGGCCAGGGCCATGCTCAGTAAATCTTTAATCCGATTGTTTATTGATGGATGAGACTGTGTTCCCTCCCTGCAATCTGGCCTGAGGACAAACTATGGTAGGGGTCATGGCAGTCATGACAACCTCCTTCAAAAGGGCTTATGTGAGGACTGTTGCATTCAGTGACCCACATGTATGCTGGAGACTCCTGGACACTGAGGAATTCCAGCTGAGTTATTTTAAATCCTAAAAGATGATGCTGTGAAAGTGCTACACTCAGTCTGCCAGCAAATTTGGAAAACACAGTAGTGGCCCCAGGACAAGAAAAGGTCAATTTTCACTCCAATCTCAAAGAAAGGTGATGCCCAAAAATGTTCAAACTACCACACAATTACACTCATCTCACACGCTAGCAAAGTAATGCTCAAAATTCTCCAAGCTAGGTTTCAACAGTACATAAACTGAGAACTTCCAGATGTTCAAGCTGGATTTAGAAAAAACAGAGGCATCAGAGGTCAAATTGCCAATATCCATTGCAGCAATCATAGAAAAAGCAAGAGAATACCAGAAAAACATCTACCTCTGCTTCAAAGCTTTTGACTGTGTGGATCACAACAAACTGTGGAAAATTCTGAAAGAGATGGGAATACCAGACCACGTTACCTGCCTCCTGAGAAATCTCCATGCAGGTCAGGAAGCAACAGTTAGAACTGTACTTCAAACTATTGACTGGTTCCAAATTGAGAAAGAAATACATCAAGGCTATATATAGTCACCTTGCTTATGTAACTCATATGCAGAGTACATCATGATGGATGAAGCACATGCTGGAATCATGATTTCTGGGAGAAATATCAATAACCTCAGATATGCAGATGACACCACCATTATGGCAGAAAGTGAAGAGGAACTCAAAAGCCTCTTGATGAAAGTGAAAGTGGAGAGTGAAAAAGTTGGCTTAAAGCTCAACATTCAGAAAACGAAGATCATGGCATCCAGTCCCATCACTTCATGGGAAATAGATGGGGAAACAGTGTCAGACTTTATTTTTGGGGGCTCCAAAATCACTACAGATGGTGACAGCAGCCATGAAATTAAAAGACACTTGCTCCTTGGAAGAAAAGCAATGACAAACCTAGATAGTGCATTAAAAGCAGAGACATTATTTTGCTGACAAAGGTCTGTATAGTCAAAGCTATGGTTTTCCCAGTAGTCATGTATGGATGTGAGAGTTGGACCATAAAGAAGGCTGAGTGCCAAAGAATTGATGTTTTTGAATTGAGGTGTTGGAGAAGACTCTTGAGAGTCCCTTGGACTGCAAGGAGATTCAACCAATCCATCCTAAAGGAAATCAGCCCTAAATATTCATTGGAAGGACTGATGCTGAAGCTGAAGTTCTAATACTTTGGCCATCTGATGTGAAGAACCAACTCATTGGAAAAGACACTGAAGCTGGGCAAGATTGAGCACAGGAGGGGAAGGGGACGACAGAGGATGAGCTGGTTGGATGGCATCATCAACTCAATGGACATGAATTTGAGTAAACTCTGGAAGTTAGTGATGGACAGGGAGGCCTGGCGTCCTGCATTCCATGGGATCACAAAGAGTCAGACATGACTGAACTGAACTGATATTAGTATTTTAAGAAATTGTGGGAAATTATAAAATTGTATCCAAGATAACACAGTGTGCTGAAAAACCCTAATTTTTTTCTTTTGTGATAATATAATTTGAAAATTAGAATAATTATTTTGTAATAAATATAGTATGTTACAATTTAAGCAATCTAATTTTAACCTCATCCTAATCATAGCCTTGACATTCTGATTTATTAGTAAAATCTGTGTCAATAAGCTAATGGTCTTTATGTTTCACTTAAAATCACACTCTGATTTTTAGAAACTTAGACAAAAATTTTAGGACCTATAAGAAAGGTTTCTCTAAGAAACAATTTATCTTAAGTCCAGGACTGAAACACAAGGAGAGTTTTGACATTTTGAATCAGGTCCAAGGAACTGGCAGTGTGAACCCACGTGAAAATGCAAAGAACATTTTAAAGAAAAGGTTACTATAATTTTTTGCAGTAATACTAAAGATATATAGTTCACATTATGCCAGATTTAGATAGAATTACTTGGGGGAAAATGTTCTTATTCTACTGAAACTATCTTTCTTCTCCTCATCAATTAGATAACATATTAGGCATTAGTGATAGAAAGATATTTGAAAGCAATGCCATTTTAGCATAATCCTGATTAATGTCTATAAAGTTCTATAGGCTGAATTAAGAAAAACTCCATATTAAAGGAAAATATGGATTCACGTCTATAGCACAGGAAGAAATATAGTCAAAATCGTGACCCTGAGATTCTCTATGGTAGCACACAACTGCTTTCCCAATCATCAGAGAATGTTTATAAATTGTAGTTTGTAGTGTTAACAGCATATTTTGCTGCACGTAGTTACTAATTATTAGTAACTCATGGACAATCTATTGAAATTGTATCTTCTGTTATTAGGCCAGTGATTCTATTATATGACAAGTTCAAAAGTTGGGGTATAAATGTGAATACGCACAAAGCCAGTATTTGAATCTTCCTATTGCTAAATCAAAATCCATGAATTGAGGACATCACTATGAAGACAGAACTTGATGGGAAATCTGGAGAATTAAATGCTTAGTTTCTGGGAAATCTGATGCACCTTAAGATCTTTTTTTTTTTTTTTTTTTTAACCAGGTATTAACGTTCCTAAGATGTGCTGAAACAGTTTAGTGGTGTCTAAAGTGGCTTGACTTGGTCTCAGGTGGTCACTGGGCAGTGGCATCTTGATGGAATGTCCTTAATGATACAGCAAGAGGCAAAGCAAATGCCATTCCAGGGACAGCAAAAGCCGAATCTAACGTGCACTTTCCAGACTAAGTTACCTTGAAATATTCCTATGACAAACAGAAATTATTAGGGATTTAATGAAGAGTAGGGCCACATCTGGCCTTCCCTGGGGGCTCAGTAGTTAAAGAACCTGCCTGTCAATGCAGGAGACGCAGGAAACCTGGAATTGATCCCTGGGTTGGGAAGATCCCCTGGAGAAGAAAAGGAAAACCCACTCCAGTATTCTTGCCTGGAAAATCTGATGGACACAGAAGCTCGGTGGGCTACAGTCCATGGGGTCGCAAACAGTTGGATACAAACAAAAGGGGCAGAACTAGTCTCTCAGCAGTGTTCTTCCCCAGAGGTTCAAAACATTGAGATTAAAAATTGGTAAGTGTTGGGAGGGAACAAAAAGAATGCTTCTCTTTTATCCATGTAACTGACTCTGATAAATGCATGTTCTTTACGTTTGTATCTTAAGAAACTAATCCATTCAGTCTCTCATGTCACACTTCTACATAAGGATATAAATTTTAACTGGCACTGCTTTGAAAAGAAGGCATCTCTTCATCAAGACAGCAGAATGAAAATGTTAGTCGCTCAGTTGTGTGTGACTCTGTGACCCCATGGACGCAGCCTGCCAGGATCCTCTGTCCTTAGAATCCTCCAGGCAAGAATACTGGAGTGGTTAACCATTCCTCCCAACCCAGGGATCAAACCTGGGTCTCCTGCATCTCCAACACTGCAGGCGGATTGTTTACCATCTGAGCCCCCAGGGAAGCCCCTCAGGACAGCAAATAAGGTGATCGAGTCCAATCAATTCAAATGAATTATTAAATTATGACAGTTTTAAATAAGTTCATTTGCATTTTTTTAAAGATTCCTTATGTAATGTGTCATGCTGTTATTTACAAAAGAGAAATAGACTCATAGACATTATGTTTCCAGTGGCAGAGGAAAGAAAATGAGGATGTTGGGATTAAAAGATATATGCAACTATGTATAAAAGAGATAACCAGTGAGGACTTACTGTGTAGCACAGGGAAGGATACTCAACCTATAAGGGAAAAGAATGTGAAAAAGAGTATACACACATATCTGAAACACTGTGCTGTACACTTGCGACTAGCTTGGCATTGTAAATCAACTACTCCAGTTTTACTAAAGCTACCTGAAAATCTTTTAATTTGATCAGCATAGTGTGTGTGTGCGCACACGCGTGCGTGTCAATGGGTGGGTGAATGGTGTGTGGGAGTGGTGTGTGTGTGTGTGTGTGTGTGTGTGTGTAGTTAGCCTACTATTATATCAAGGAACAAATATGTACTTGATATTTTAAGTATGTAAACACACTTATAGAAAACCAATTCTCTCCCACAAAAAATTTAATCTAGACTACTGCATTAGTTAACTTGGGCTTCCATAACTAAATGCCACCGGCTGAGTGGCTAAGATAACGTTGTTTTCTTACAGCTCTGGAGGCCAGGAGCTTTCAGCTCCTAGAAGCTAGGAGCTGGTTGGCACGCCAGCATTGTCAGGTTCTGGAAAGCGTCCTCTTCCTAGTTTGCAAGTGGACCTCTTCTTGCTGTGTCTTCACAACATGAGAGAAAGAGACCTCTCTAGTATCTCTTCTTATAAGGATACTGATCTTAAAGGATCGGGTCCCTATCGTATAATAATTAGGGACAAACAAGATAAACACAAAAGAGGAAAAACAAAAAAAAATATAAAATAATAGTATGAGAAAAAAAACATAGACAAATTTCTGTGGCTGTTTAGATGAGAGTCTGTTTTTAGAAAACTGTTCCTGGAGTATGTAGTATCATATATAGAGGATATATACAGCAACCATGTAATTTATTCTCTAAGGTGAGTCCTTCAGAATGAAAGAGCCACTATTAATCACTGCAGAATTGGCCACCCCAGAGGCAGCCCATGTCATGGTGCCTGGAGTCACTGAGTTTTACTGTAGAATAGAGGCTTCCCTAGTAGCCCAGATGGTAAACCATCTGCCTGCAATGTGGGAGACCATGGTTCCATCCCTGGTCTGGGAAGGTCCCCTGGAGAAGGAAATAGCAACCCACTCCAGTATTCTTGCCTGGAGAATCCCATGGATGGAGGAGCCTGGTGGGCCACAGTGCATGGGGTTGCAAAGAGTCAGACACAACTGAGCGACTCACACACACACATACAGAGCATAAGAGGAACATGGAAGGGAGGATTTCTTTGCACTAAAATCGGTGGAGAGGTAGCCTCAGATTGGAAGTAAATGGAAGCCATGCGAAGCAGGAGTGCCCTGCTTAGAGCGGGGCTTCCCTTCGATAAACTGAGAAGCAGTACCCGCGGACTATATGGCAGATTTTATTAGAGGTGGTGGCTGTAGAAACAGAGGAGGGTACAGGTGAGAAATGTAAAGACAGACTTGATGGAACACAGGGATGAGGAGGACGACCAAGGTAGCTCAGGGCTACAGGGAGCCCATTGCCTTTTGGCCCGCTATTTTCTCCCTGATCTAATAAGTCATATCCGACTCTTGCGACCCCATCAACTATAGCCGACCAGGCTCGTCTATCCATGGGATTCTCCAGACAAAAATACTGGAGTGGGTTGCCATTTCCTTCTCCAACTTTTTCCTTGCATGCTCCTTATTCTCTGCTCTGTTCTGCAGGTCTGGCACTAAGTATTCAAAACCCGCCCTTTGCAGTATAGAAGCGGGCTGTAAGTTCCAAACAGCATGAAAAGCTGCTGCCCAGTTGAAAATCTGTGTGAGTGAACAGTAAGCGCAGATGACCTCTCAAAGGTAATATTTTCTATGGCACGAAAGCACACCCAGCGTGTTAAAGGAGTAATATGTTAAACACTGTTCTGCGTGAGGGATCCTCCAAAATTCTCCAGGTGCCTCCTAGCTGAGACCTTTTCATCCTTCAAAATAAAAAGTAAAAGGCAATGCAGTCTGGGAATTAAAATGTTTCAAGATTTCTTATGCTGCCCTTTAAAAGCAGAGTTAGGTAGGTTTTAAGATAAGAAAAAGTGAAAAGATATTATGTTCTAAATCCTACACCACATGATGAAAAGCATTCTGAATGTGAATCGAAAAGCAAGCAAGTCACTCTTCTCTGCTCTCCATCCTCTCTACCCACTCCCACTGCCCAGTGGGGGCAAAGTCCATTTTAGAACTTATCAGTTTACCCGAAACATATTTAGGTTTTGCATTTCTGGGTAGAAGGGCAGGAAAACAATGTCACACATAATTTTGTTCACTGATCAGACCAAAGTGTTATCATTTTGTTCTTGATGACAGCTTTGAATATTTAGTTTTTATGAACTAGGATAGAGTAGTTTATTTTTTCTTTTTCTTTTTTTTAAACTTTCTTGTTGCATGTCAAAGATGTGCTGAGGACTGATTTTTTGAGACATTTATCCACAGACATACAGACAGAAATCTCTTCCATAAGAACTGCTGCACCAGACCTTATGAGGCTTTTTAAAAGACTTAGTATTCAGTTGTGATCATCACATGCCTCAGAACAACTCATGGAAACATCACTTAACGATAACAATTTACGGCAGTCATTTACTTCTGAATCCATTGCTAGGCACCGGTCACACTCAGGAGTAATTAATTCTCAGCCTGATGAAAGCTGCTACTTCTTCTCTCAGGCAGGGAAAGAAAAGTGTCTCTTTGTTTTGAGCTGTGAATACAGGTTTCAGGCAATGCAAGTGGGAAGTCTAGGCAGAGAGAGAAATAACACAAGCACACACCAAGAAATCATAAAGACCTTAAAATAAGTAACCGAACATTTGAGAAAATATCAGATCTTGCAGTGAGATGAAATGTGTATATTTGGAATATTCTGGGGAGATCTGAAACCATCCCAGCTTTAATCATAAAGCCATTGATTCCTTTGTAGAATGTGCTCAGGGCAAGCAAGATACCAGAAAGGCAGAGGAATTAGAACGTGATACAAGGGAACAAAAGCAAAGCTGAAAAACACAAGGTGAGCATGTGGCCCAAATATACCAATATTTCAGAGAATTTCATAGAAATAAAGTTTAAAATAATAAAGATGTGCAGACATGCAGTCTTCATAGAATGTAGTCTACTTTCCTCAAGACTTATACAACTGATGAGAAAAATAAGAGGTGCAGAATGGGAATAAATCATGCATGGAGCCAAAGTTTAAAAGTCAAGACCGGATAATATAAGTCCAGGGACAATGAGAAAGAGTTGTGACATTTTTCCTTGGAGGAAACAAGAGATTTCATGCTATCTTAATTTCAAGCTGGAGTTCAGAACCTTGAGAGAGGAAGGAAGTAATGGTAAGAGGGCCATGGGAGGAAACTTCTAGAAAAATAATGATCTTTTTCTCTAATTGCTGAACTCCCAAGGGAGGTTAAAATTAGAAGGAATGTCTGTGCTTCGGTGATCAGACATAGAGGAAAGGAAAGTGAAGTCGCTCAGTCGTGTCTGACTCTTTGTGACCCCATGGACCGTAACCTATGAGGCTCTTCCAGGCAAGAGTACTGGAGTGGGTTTCCATTTCCTTCTGCATGGGATCTTCCCAACTCAGCGATCGAACCGGAGTCCCCCGCATTGCAGGCAGACGCTTTCCCGTCTGAGCCACCAGACAGAGAGGAAGACCCAGCAAACAAGGCTGAGGTAAGAGAAGCAGTTCTGTGACAAAGCTGTATGAGTGTTGTTAAATTTGAAGAAAATCACAGTGAACTCTTTTCAGCAATCATGAAGCCCTACCAGTCACGTTATACTTGCTTTATAAAGGATTCCTTGAGGTGGGAAGAAGGGTAAGTACTTATTTTGCCAGAGTCCCCTCTTATTTCAATTCTACAATGCATGAATTTGAATGGCACAGCCATTCTTTCCACGGTGGTCAAGAAAGTGAGTGCTCTGTGAGCAGGGTGGTGGGAGAAGAAGTATCCACTGGGTTTGGTAAGCACTGGCCATCCGGATGTCAGGAGAGATTTGGCAGAGCAGGAGGACTGGAGCAAAGTAGTTTGAGGACTAAGCCAGTGGTCCTCAAACATCTCCGTGCCCCAAGTCCACCTTTAATGTTTGCTCAAGTGCAGATTCATAGGCTCCACCTCCCAAGACTCTGATTCAAGTGATTGTGTGACACTGGCTTAAATCTGCTATTTTTCCCAAGTACTCACTTTTTTATTGATACAGGTATCTCCTCGGCTGAATTTTGAAAGCTTTCTACTCCTAAGTTGACAGTATGCTAGAGAGAACAAAGCTGATTGAACCAGTTACTAAATTACTAAAATGCATAGTAAATGACAGCTTGCCACACCCCATGCTCTGAGTGCCGTTGCTAAGAAATGACCACCCTGGTTCCCCAAGATCTATGCAGGAATATCCTCCGCCACCCCATATCCAGGAACTAAAATAAAAATTCCTGGGAGAACAGCAGTCTTCAGGACCTGGAACTAGGGCTACAGTTGGCACGTTTTCTCATTGGTCTCTTGACATGCCCCATTGGTTGGTTATTTTTAGCATTATCTTAGACCCTTGCAAATTTCAAACAGGAGAGCTTTTGAGAGTAAGAATGCCCAGACTCTACTGCTAGCACATCTGATTTAGTTGATCTGGGCATTTTACTGAAAATGTATAAATCCCTCAGAAGTTCCCAGATGACTCTGGAGATCACCTGGGTTTGGACCTTGTTGCTCCAAGTTTGACCTGTAGACCAGCATCCATAGTGCCGTTTGGGAGCTTGTTAGAAATGCAGAACCTCAGGCCCCACCCGAGACATCCTGAATCAGAATCTGCCTCTGCAAAAAATGTCCAAGTGATTCCTATGTACATTAAAGGTTGAAAGGAGCTGAGTTGTTGTACCCAAAAAATTCCTTGAAATAGGTCAACGATGCCTACGCGAGAATGTTGAGGAAAAGATTAGCCTATGACTTGATGAGAAGAAAAAGACATAAATCCTGCCATGGCTCCCAAGGGAGCAATATGTTTTAGGAGTAACCATTTCCCCTGAGATGGACCCTGACTCCTTCCAATGAATAATCAGGACTAATTTCCTTTACGATTGACTGGTTTGATCTCCTTGCTGTCCAAGGGACTCTCAAGGGTCTTCTCCAACACCACAGTTCAAAAGCATCAATTCTTCGGCACTCAGCTTTCTTTATAGTCCAACTCTTACACCCATAGATGACTACTGGAAAAACCATAGCTTTGACTAGACAGACCTTTGTTGGTAAAGTAATGTCCCTGCTCTTTAATATGCTGTCTTGGTTGGTCAGAGCTTTTCTTACAAGGAGCAAGTGTCTTTTAATTTCATGGCTGCTGTCACCATCTGCAGTAATTTTGGAGCCCCTCAAAATAAAGTCTTTTACTGTTTCCATTGTTTCCCCATCTATTTGCCATGAAGTGATGGGACTGGATGCCATGAACTTAGTTTTTTGAATGCTGAGTTTTAACATTCAAAGCTTTTTCACTCTCCTCTCTCACTTTCATCAAGCGTCTTAGTTCCACTTCGCTTTCCTCCATAAGGGTCATATCCTCTGTGTATCTGAAGTTATTGATATTTCTCCAGGCAATCTTTATTCCAACTTGTGCTTCATCTATCCCAGCATTTCTCATGATGTACTCTGCCACAGAAGTTAAATAAACAGGGTAACAATATATAGCTTTGACCTACTCCTTTCCCAATTTGGAACTAGTCAGTTGTTCCATGTCCAGTTTAAACTGTTGCTTCTTGACCTGCATACAGATTCTCAGGAGTCAGGTCAGATGGTCTGGTATTCTCCTCTCTTTAAGAATTTTCCACAGTTTGTTGTGATCCACACAATCAAAGGCTTTGGCATATGTAATAAAGCAGAAATAGATATTTTTCTAAAACTCTTTTGCTTTTTTGATGATCCACAAGATGTTGGCAATTTGATCTCTGGTTCCTGTGCCTTTTCTAAATCCAGATTGAACATCTGAAGGTTCTTGATTCACATACTGTTGAAGCCTGGCTTGGAGAATTTTGAGCATTACTTTGCTAGCTTGTGGGATGAGTGCAACTGTGCCATATTTTGAACATTCTTTGACATTGTCTTTTTTGGGGATTAGAATGAGAACTGACCTTTTCCAGTCCTGTGGCCAGGGATGAGTTTTCCAAATTTGCTGGCATTTTGTGTGAGGCACTTTCACAGCATCATTTTTTAGGATTTGAAATAGCTCAACTGGAATTCTATCACCTCCACTAGCTTTGTTCATAGAGATGCTACCTAAGGCCCATTTGACTTCTCATTCCAGGATGTCTGGCTCTAGGTAAGTGATCACACTATGTTGGTTATTGGGTCATGAAGACCTTTTCTGTATAGTTCTTCTGTGTATTCTTGCCACCTCTTCTTAATATTGTCTCCTTCTGTTAGGTCCATAATGTTTCTGCCCTTTATTGTGCCCATATTTTCATGAAATATTCCCTTGGTATCTCTGATTTTCTTGAAGAGATCTCTAGTCTTTCCCATTCTATTGTTTTCCTCTGTTTCTTTGCACTGATCACTGAGGAAAGCTTTCCTATCTCTCCTTGCTATTGTTCCAAATTCTACAATCAGATGGGTATACCTTTCTTTTTCCTCCTTTGCCTTTAGCTTCTCTTCTTTTCACAGTTATTTGTAAGGCCTCCTCAGACAACCATTTTGCCTGTTTTGCATTTCTTTCTCTTGAGGATGGTCTTGATGCCTGTATTGAGCACTGCCTCTTAAACGATGTCATGAACCTCTATCATAGTTTTTCTGGCACTGTCTTTCAGATCTAGTCCCTTGAATCTATTTCTCACTTCCACTGTATAACTGTAAGGGATTTGGTTTAGGTTAGTCTGAATTTGGCAATAAAATTCATGATCTGAGCCACAGTCAGCTCCCGGTCTTGTTTTTTCTGACTATATAGAGCTTCTCCATCTTTGGCTGCAAAGAATATAATCAATCTGATTTTGGTTTGACCATCTGGTGATGTCCTTGTGTAGAGTCATCTCTTGTGTTTTTGTAAAAGGTGTTTACTATGACCAGTGTTTTCTCTTGGCAAAACTCTTAGCCTTTGCCCTGCTTCAGTTTGTACTCCAGGGCCAAACTTGTCTTACTCCAGATATCTCTTGACATCCTACTTTTCATTCCAGTTTCCTATGATAAAAATGGCATCTTTTTTTGTCTTAGTTCTATATAGTCTTATATGTCATCATATAAGACTCCAGCTTCTTTGGCATTAGTGGTTGGGGCATAGACTTGAATTACCATGATATTGAATGGTTTGCCTTGGAAACGAACAGAGATCATTCTGTCATTTTTGAAATTGTGTCCAAGTACTGCATTTTGGACTCTTTTGTTGACTATGGGGCTACTTCATTTCCTCTAAGGGATTCCTGCCCACAATAGTAGATATAATGGTCATCTGAGTTAAATTCACCCATTCCAGTCCATTTTAGTTCTCTGATTCCTAGAATGTCGATGTTCACTCTTGCCATCTCCTGTTTGACTACTTACAATTTATCTTGATCTGTGGACCCAACATTCCAGGCTCCTATGCAATATTGTTCTTTACAGCATCAGACTTTACTTCCATCACCAGTCACATCCACCACTGGGCATTGTCTTTGCTTTGGCTCTGTCTCTTCATTCTTTCTGGAGTTATTTCTCCACTCTTCTCCAGTAGCATATTGGGCACCTTCCGAACTGGGGAGTTCATCTTTCAGTGTCATATATTTTTGCCTTTTCATAATATGTGTGCTCAGTTCAGTTCAGTTCAGTCGCTCAGTCATGTCCGACTCTTTGCGACCCCATGAATCGCTGCACACCAGGCCTCCCTGTCCATCACCAACTCCCGGAGTTCACTCAGACTCACATCCATCGAGTCAATGATGCCATCCAGCCATCTCATCCTCTGTCGTCCCCTTCTCCTCCTGCCCCCAATCCCTCCCAACATCAGGGTCTTTTCCAATGAGTCAACTCTTCGCATGCGGTGGCCAAAGTACTGGAGTTTCAGCTTTAGCATCATTCCCTCCAAAGAAATCCCAAGGCTGATCTCTTTCAGAATGGACTGGTTGGATCTCCTTGCAGTCCAAGGGACTCTCAAGAGTCTTCTCCAACACCGCAGTTCAAAAGCATCAATTCTTCAGCTCTCAGCTTTCTTCACAGTCCAACTCTCACATCCATACATGACCACTGGAAAAACCATAGAGTTTCAAATAGTCTTCCTTGAAGTTCTGTTACTCTGATCAGTACTTAAATATGACAGAGTGTTCACCTACCTGCCTCCCAGATTTTTTCTGTTCTGTAGGGAAACAGAAGTTAATTACATTGGTTAAAAGTTGTAGCCATTATGTCTGAATGGAACTTGCTTCTTAAATTTGCAATAAATATATGAATAAAAATAAAATGATTATGTTATTGTGGCAGTAGGTAAAAAAGAAAAGACAGTAAATAGCATAGTTATGTTGTAGAAGATTTTAAGAGTTGTGACATTTATTCACCTTGATTTAAAGTACTTGCAAATAATGAGCTTGAAAGAAGCATTACAATGCGTAAAATTTTTGCAAAATTGGTTCAGTTTTTATGACTTTTTTCCTAAGATGAAGAACTGGCTTGCTAATACAGTGGGGAAAATATTATAGCAGTTGTAAAAAAGTGGGTAAAACTGGAATTCAGTTTACTTTCCATTAAAATGGATTTTTCTTTTTTTCTAATTTGTGTCTTCTGTATATTTTCCTTGGATAATAAACATTCTTTATATGATGAGAGCTTTTTACAATTTTTGTGACTTTTTTTGCATGCTCTTGAACAGTATTTTAACAAGTCATTTCTGGAAAAACTAGAAACCTCAGACAGTAAAGAACTTGCCTGCAATGTAAGAGACCCAGGTTCGCTCCCTGATAAGGAAGATCCCCTAGAGAAGGGCAAGGCAACCCACTCCAGTATTCTTGCCTGGAGAATTCCATGGGCAGAGGAGCCTGGCAGACTATATAGTCCATAGGGTCACAAAGAGTCGGACAGGACTGAGTCACTAACATTTTCACTTTAGAAACCTTAAAATTCTTTGTTGCTTGGTGGAAAGTAAGCAAGTGTTTATCTTCAATAAAACATGTTTATCTTAAATATTACCTTAAACTTGTTCTTTATACACCTATGACATATCCCATTTTTTACTGCTTTCATAATTGCTTTGATATTACCTTTTTCAAATTAAGACCCCCAAATCACAGTAATTAGCTATCTTGTACCCTCAACTTAACCTTAGAGTTTCCCAAATTATCTCCAAGCAATGCCAAAGATAAGTTTGCTCATCTTATGAAATGAAAAGGATAGGAATATGTAGATATGTTTGGCATCTTTTCATGTTTTTAATTTACTCAACATTATTGTGAGAGCTGTCCTATTCATCAAACCCACAATATGAGAAGAGCTAGAAAAATCAAAAGAGAAACTCAATCTCTGCAGGTTAATTATATACAAGTGATATCATATCAATAGGCATGTATTTACACAAACATGTGCTTTTCAAGTTGGATAGAAGTAAAATCATGTTCAAGTACAAAGACTGGTGGAATAACTGTCAACAAATTGATTTTTTAAATATTTTATGTCTAAGTTTAAATAGAATTTTTATTTATGAACAGTCTCTGGAGAATTGCTTCTACAATGAATAATAATCCAATTAGAAAAAAATGATACAAAAATATGTTGTTGATTTTAGATGAAGCCATCAATGAAACCACTCCTGAAAGGCATTCAGGTCAACTTCAACTCACTGGCCAATATTGTTATGGCTGACAGAATGAATCTAGACTTCCTCCTGGTGGGTCACAGTGTAGTCTGTGTGTGTTGATTGCTGTTGTGTCTGACTCTTTGTGACCCCATGGACTGTAGCCTGCCAGGCTCCTCTGTCCATGGAATTCTCCAGCAAGAATACTGGAAAGGGTAGCCATTCTCTTCTCCAGGGAACTTCCCAACCCAGGGATCGAACCCAGGTCTCCCATGTTGCAGGTGGATTCTTTACTGTCTGAGCCACCTGTGAAGCCCAAGGTGTAGTCTATGTAATTGCTAATACATCCTGCTGCTGCTGCTGTTAAGTCACTTCAGTCGTGTCTGACTCTCTGCAATCCCATGGACTGCAGCCTACCAGGCTCCTCCATCCGTGAGATTTTCCAGGCAAGAGTACTGGAGTAGGGTGCCATTGCTTTCTCTGACTAATACATATTATGGTACCTCAATTAATGCCTTGAACCAAGTGGAAAAATCAATAAAGAAATGTAAGGAAAATTCAACTTGACTTCTCAAGATAGACTGACGGTTTTAGGGGTTTGTTTAGCCACTGGGTCAGCCCATGACCCTGATTGGCATAGTTGAGGGCAATACTGCAGACTGGTTTTTCCAAGCAGGGTTCCTTGTTGGAACCCTGTTGATTGTAGTCTTAATTAACACTGTATGAGACAACATGAATGGATTTGTAGCCAAACTTTGTTAACTACATAACATGTGTAATATCATATAAGAAATGAATCACCAGTCCAGGTTCGATGCAGGATACAGGATGCTTGGGGCTGGTGCACTGGGATGACCCAGAGGGAGGGTACAGGGAGGGGGGTAGGAGGGGGGTTCAGGATGGGGAACACGTGTAGACCCGTGGCGGATTCATGTTGATGTATGGCAAAACCAATACAATATTGTAAAGTAATTAGCCTCCAATTAAAATAAATAAACTTAAATTAAAAAAATAATTCAAGTGGCTAACAGAGTAACATATACTAATGGGAAGGTTTGCTGAGAGCAAAAACAGTCAAGAAGATAGATGTGGATTTCTCAGGGACACAAATTTATATGTGTTACTTGAAATTCTGCACAGTGTTCAAGCAAAGCACACATTTTTGTTCTTGTTGTTGTGAATGATATTTTCAAAAATGTTTTATAAAAAAGCTTTGGAAGATAGCGACAATGTCTCATTCAAGATTCAGGCAAGAGATTTTTTTAGTGCTCATCATAATAAATACTATGTTTCCCTTTGGTTCAATGGATCGATTTACTTGTAGTCTGTTTAAAAAGATTTGGTTTCCTTAATTTGGGGGTCCCTCGTCTTTTACACAAACATCATTCACCACTGTCCTCTTGCATTGCCCACTAGACATAGGGACCAGAGAAACTGACACAAACACAGAGTCGAGGCTGCTTGCTGTGCTGTCAGTAATATGGTCTGTTTTCTCTGCTCCAGTAATCTTGTCTCTTCTATTCGAATCCATGAACTGTGGCAAGATAGCTTGCAAGTACAGTAAACTCTCATAATTCTTGATATTCAGCTCTTTTAAAATAAATACTAAGATTATGAAAGACTCATTTTGAAAACACGTTTCAGATGAAAAGAGACTAAAGAGACCTAACAGCTAAATACAGTATATCCTCTTTGATTGTGTCTTGGAACATAGGAAATGTTAGTGAAACCGTTGGTGAAACTGCGCTAGAGTGACTCAACTAGATAATAGTATCAATGATCATTTTCTGAATGTGATCATTGTTTCATGTTGTATTCAAGTACACAAATGTATTTTGTAGTAAAGAGGAATCATGTCTGCAACTTATTCTCAAAAGTCTCAGAAAAATATGAAAAGAAGGGAAAATAAAAAGTAAGAGAGAATGAAAGAATAATAATGGATTGTAATTGTTTACAAGTAGGGAATCTGGGTGAAGGGAATACAGGAATTTCTTAGTTTTACAACTCTCTGGCACGTCTAAAATTATTCTTAAATAAACCATTTTGTTTTAAATAATGGAAAATCCTAAAGGGAGAATAACAAGATTTCTTTTAAAAATAAATCACAAGGAAAAATTTGATGGTGGGGGAAGCTATTATTTAAAAGTAGTTTAAGTCCTATAACCTTACATTAGTTCAGTTCAGTCGCTCAGTTGTGTCCGACTCTTCACGACCCCATGAATCACAGCATGCCAGGCCTCCCTGCCCACCACCAACTCCCGGAGTTCACCCAAACTCATGTGCTTCGAGTCAGTGATGCCATCCAGCCATCTCATCCTCTGTAGTCCCCTTCTCCTCCTGCCCCCAATCCCTCCCAGCATCAGGGTCTTTTCCAATGAGTCAACTCTTCTCATGAGGTGGCCAAAGTATTGGAGTTTCAGCCTCAGCATCAGTCCTTCCAATGAACACCCAGGACTGGTCTCCTTTAGGATGGACTGGTTGGATCTCCTTGCAGTCCAAGGGACTCTCAAGAGTCTTCTCCAACACCACAGTTCAAAAGCATCAATTCTTCGGAGCTCAGCTTTCTTCACGGTCCAACTCTCGCATCCATACATGACCACTGGGAAAACCTTACATCAACCAATTACAAATAGATCAATTTTATTAGATCTTAATTCAAGCACACTACAAAATTTTAAAATTAAGGTAAATTTGAATGTTGAGTGAATATTTGATGATGCTAAAGAAAATGTTAAGCATGACATGTTGGTGTAGATACATGTCAAAAAAAAACCTCTCCTTTTCTCTCAGAGGTTCATATGGAAATATTTACAGATGGAATTAGCTTCCAAATTGTTCTGGTCTTCCAAGAACAAGAATGACCAAACATTCATAAAGCTAAGGAATTGTTACATAAGAGTTCACTATGCTATTTTTTTACTTTTGCCTATGCTTAAAAGTTTTCATAATATATACACTTATATAACTATGGAAATGCAGGAGGCAAAAGAGCAAAGAAAATCTCTAAGAATAATGTTTTAGGATTCATTACATTGGATAGGAAAACTAGTAAAGATAACTAATTAAAACAGTGTGATATTAATGTAAAGATAAACATATCAAGAAACAGTCCCTCTAAATACAAGCAATTATTATATGCAAAAAATAGTTCCATAGAGCAGCAGAGAAAAGACTGATATGAAATAAATCGTGTGTGGTATTGGTTAATTGGATATCCAGATAGAGAAAAATTACATTTACCCCTCCCTCTCAATGAACACAAAAATCAATTCCAGTGAATCATAGATAAAAATGAGAAAAAATAAAGCAAAACTAGAAAATAGGAAAATATCTTCATAGCCTTAAGGTGGGAAAGATTTTTTAAATTATGCCACAAATATACTAACAAAAATTAAAATATGGATAGATTGCTTTATGTTAACTTCCAAATATTAAAAAGTAACATTAAGATGGTGAAAAGGAAACTTCAGCAGGTAAAAGATATTATACATTGATAGTGGGGATGGCTTAGTTGCTAAGTCACGTCCAATTCTTGTGACCCCATGGACTGTAGCCTGCCAGGCTCCTCTGTCCATGGGATTTCCTAAGTAAGAATACTGGAATGGTTTTCCATTTCCTTCTCCAGGGGATCTTCCTGACCCAGGGATCAAACCCCGGTCTCTTGCATTACAGGCAGCCTCTTTACCAATTGAGCCACCAGGGAAGCCCCACTATTATGCAATCCATAGGCCAAAATAGAACTCATACCAAGAATATATGAGAAACTGGGGCTTCCCTGGTGGCTTAGATTGTCTCATTAAATCCCCCTATTCTAAGTCATATTATGTAGGCAAAATTATTTTTCTCATTTCCAGGTGGAGAAGCTGAGTCTTAGGTTGAATAAATCACCAGTTCATAATCATAAACCTAGCAGAACCATGATTTGAAATGTAGACTGCCCTACTCTGTACTCCGTGAGCTTATCCCAATGTTACACTGACTACCACTAAAACCTTCCAGATGTGGGTGCCTGTGACCCACTGCAAGGGAAAAATCAGAGAAACCAATGCAGAGAACTGTCCCAATGCTAAAATACACTGAGCACTGAGAAGCAATTGCTAGGCAAAGGGGTGTTGGTAAAAACATTTTCTTTTTTACAGGAGTGAGGCCACTGCATTTAGTCAGAGCAGGTCGTTAAGTTCAAGCAAAAGTTCACTGAAGAAAAGGCACCTATTGTTTATCTCACAGAATAACTGGAGGGTTTTCCAGAGAGAGTGAAGCAAAAGGTAAATTACCTAGTGGAAATGTCAGCAGGACGGGACTGCACACTAGGATGTTTTTCATGTACCATTGACAACAGCTAAAAATACACGGAACGTGGCAATGGCTCTCCATGCTCCAGTAGACCCTGGATGCTGCTTTCATTTTAATAAATGCTTGAATGAAGTATTTAAATTCTTTCAGCTTTTAGACTGGTATTCATGGGCACGAGAGATATATTATTAAATATTTTGCTTTGCCCTACCTTCAAATAAAGGACTGTCATTAATAGCTATGGGTAAGAGCTGGGTAATGGTAAATGCTGGGTTTACCATTAAAAGCACAGGGCATTTGAGTCATTTGGTTGTTAGAAGTGAAGGCATGTCTTCTGCCATCCACACTCCATTTCTAATTCCCAGGGACAGATGCAAAGGTAAGACTCCTGGCCAAGGGAAAGGTGTGCAGACTGAAATCATACAAGGAAATTAAGCAGTGTCTGTGAGAAGTGATTTTGTGATGGTGCCAAGTGGCCGTGGACTGGAAGAGAAATAGGAAGGAAAAAGTAATAAATTAATGATGAAAAATAATATGGTTCTAGTGCGAAGCTGAAATCAAAATAATAAAATCAACTGTTTCTGAGGTCTATTTTAAAAAGCAAAATCGTTAGGAAAATAGAGAAATAGTTTTACTTTTAAGTTTCTTAAAGATCCAGGCCACGTTTTTGGTGTTTTTCTTCCCACAGTGCTTTGCACATTTTGCCATATTTATATCAAATTTAATCAGAGCTTATTATTGTTAAGAATTGCATACTTCTTAAAGAAGTCTAACATTAAAGGAAATAAAAAGCTGTTCTTTCTCATGTGTAAGCAAAACTTGTTCTAAGCATTTTACCGACATCTCCTCAGTTAATCCCACAATAAATTAGGTACCAATATTGCCCACATTTTACAAATAGAAGTCACTAAGACATTATTTAGATTTTTGAGGTTATACAACTAGTGAAGGGCAAAGTTGGGATTTGAGTCAGCTGTCTTTAACTCTGTAGTTGAGAGGGTTATCAAAATATGCTGAGTAGTTTGGAGTTTCTTGTTCATGATGTGAAAAGTTGAAGAGATCACTTAGCAGAATATATTTGTTGATACATTTAAAAAGCATGTCTAGCCATTTACTATCTAGCCAACTGACATTATAGATATTAAATTAATATACTAGAATATTGGATGGGATTTAGTGTACCCTTTTTCTACATTTTGGGGAAAAAAAAAAAAGAATTCACCCAGGAAATATTAATCTACCTAAATAGGAATAGATCTAAAACATTGGAAGAGTCACATACAACTAACCAACTTACTCATTCTTATTTCCTATAGAATCACCTATGCAGCTACAATTTAAAAAATGCAGATAAAAACAGCATACCCACAATTATCATTAGGTATTTGTTAAACTTGTGCAATACGTATAACCTTTAAAAACATAAATACCAATGACAAATACTGGGAAAACCAGTGTAGAAGACTGAATTCCCTTACAATTTGTGTTTAAATCTCAAGGACATTTGAGTAAAGTCCTAGCAGTCAATGCAGGAGTGTGTGCGAAGTTACTTCACTCGTGTCTGACTCTTTGCCACCCTATGGACTCTAGCCCACCAGACTTCTCTGTCCGTGGTGTTCTCCAAGTAAGAATACTGAGTGGGTCACCATGCTCTCCTCTGGGGGTCTTCCCAACCCAGGCATCCAACCAGCCTCTCTTATGTCTCCCGCATTGGCAATCCGCATTTCTCTCCCACTCGTGAAACCTGGGAAGCCCCCAGTTCAAGAGAGGAGACACAAAAAGTGAGTGAACCTGTAAAAACAGATTTGTTAACATTAAAGCCTACATAGCAGATTCTCTGCTTGTGAATGGTTCTCAGAGACATGAGTGTATGTGTGTATGTATGTGTGAACGGTAAGGCTCACAAGAGAAACCGCAAAGGAGTCACAGGAGAGGTATAAGAGTAGGAGCCAAGGACACAGAAATTAGGGGACAAAGGTTTAAAAAAAACAAAATGTGCAAAGAGCATCAACATGAATTAGGAACTATGGAATCTAATCCCAGATACCTGTTGTATCTCTGGGCTGAATACTTTGTTTCCCTGGGATACGTTTTCTATCAACAAAATGGGATTGTAAGATTGTATAATTTCTGTGACTTCTTCCAACTCTTTCATAAATGACATCTTATGAGTAGGAGGGATCAATAGCACTAAATGTCCTAATGGAGGAAAAGAGAATGAAGTACACTCATTTAAGTAGGAATAAGCTCCTTGTGACTTTTTAAAAAGCTATCTCCTTGCTTATATAAGCATGGAATGGATGGTAAGTCATCATACCCTAATCATAAGCAACTGGAATGCTGCTGCTGATGGCTAAATTGCTTTAGTCATGTCTGACTGTGACCCTAGGAACTATAGCACACCAGGCTCCTCTGTCCATGGGATTCTCCAGGCAAGAATACTGGAGTGGGCTGCCATTTCCTCCTTTAGGGCATCTTCCCAAGCCAGGAATTGAACCTGCGTCTCTTATGTCTTCTGCATTGGCAGGCAGGTTCTTTACCTCTAGTACCACGAGGAAGATCAGCAACTGGAATAAGCTCCTTTAATGTGTACTAGAGCCCCAATTTGGAGAAGACAATGGCACCCCACTCCAGTACTCTTGCCTGGAAAATCCCATGGACGGAGGAGCCTGGTAGGCTCCAGTCCATGGGATCACTAGGAGTCGGACATGACTGAGCGACTTCACTTTCACTTTTCACTTCCATGCACTGGAGAAGGAAATGGCAACCCACTCCAGTGTTCTTGCCTGGAGAATCCCAGGGACGGGGGAGCCTGGTGGGCTGCCGTCTATGGGGTCGCACAGAGTCGGACATGACTGAAGCGACTTAGCCGTAGCAGCAGAGCCCCAATTTATAAAGACGGTCAGTGAGATTACTGTGTCTGAGTCAAGAAGTCAGTTCAGGAGGCCAAAAATGAATATGACTATGATCTAAAGGAACTTTGGATAAGGAAAACCAAAGGTCGGAATCTGGGATGGATGGAAAGGGAACCAAGACAAGTGCTTTGGAGAGTTCAACATAAGTAAGATTTCTTGTGTGCACATGTAGGATGGCGAGATGGACAGCTGTGGCCTACAGCACACCACTGGCAGCAGATGTCTAAGCTCTAACTTTTTAAAGAGCTTTCCCTGCACTCAGAGCCTGTCACATGTATAGGACTCAGAAATACTGCATCATTTATCACAGTTCCTCAGTCTTCAGTGGGTCATGTGAGATAGTCTGGCATAAGGTCATGTATTGCAGAATTTTCAGTAGGTTCAGTTATATTCTGCAAACTCTAAGAAGATAGGAAGAAGATTAATATAGTTGAGAAAACTGTCTTTTTAAAAAATGCTAATTACTTTAGGGTTTCATACCAAGGGAGTGACCTTCAGCATTCAGAAAATCAAATTATGCAGAACATATCATGGAGGAGAAATAAGATACTAGGTGAATTACATCTTCCATGGCACCAAATGATTGTTTTCATAAATTTCACAAGGAATTGACACATTCATCTGGATTTCTTCATCTACAATAAACCTGGTATTGAAAACTTACCTTGTGCCTATTTGAGTGTTTTCTAATTGGTATGCAACTCTCTCTGCCTCCTGTGATGGTTATTCACAGGCTGTTCCATACCGATTTTCATATGCTTTCTTCCTGCCTTGGACCAGTGAAGCAATAAATAAACAGGAAAAAAAAAGAGATAGGTCTCTCTAAACAGCATCAGAGCAGTGGTGCAGGAAATAGAAAGCAACTCCCAGAAGAAGCAAATACACTCACAGCAAATTCCACCAGCAAACGAGTAATGTCATCCAGCTAATTATATGTAATTGTCCCCTATATTGAAACAATAAATAATGTAGGAGGCCAGTACTGCTTGTTGGAGATTACAGCTCTATATAAATAGAAGGAAAACAAATGAGGAAAGCTGAAAATAGGTAGTGTATACTAAAATTGTTGTCAAAGGCATTTTATAGTATTGCCCACTGGCATAAAATTTTTTGTGTGCATTGAATACTACATCTTGGTGTGTCAAAGTCAGAATGGAACTTGTAGTTTTTCCAAACTCTAGGGTGACTCTGAGCATGCCACCTAATATGAATAAGCAGCCAAAATCATTGTTAATATTCTAGTCTTATTAACATGGCCACTCGGCCAGGGTTAACAATATCTCAGAATTGCTTAGACATTCTGAATATATTATCTTAAAAGGTGAATATATTGTCTTAAAATATGGCATGAAAAAAATCAGTGAAGCCTACTACTATCGTGCATGTGACCAAAACATTCATTGGAAACCATTCCCCTGTAACACAGACATGTATACGCTGAAAGGATCTCCGTGACTTACAGGAAAAAGTCCAAATGAGAGCAGCAAAGCCACCAGCTCAATGCTGTGGCAGCCAATTCTGATGATAAAGCCCACCTACTATTTCCTATAAATCGTCCTGAACTGCCCAAGTCCACACCTCTGTGCAAAAAGAGGCAGCTCCTTGCCTGTTCCACAGTTTCAGTTTAAGCATGGACATGTCTTTCTCTGTTCATCTTGAGCCTTATGTTTAAGGCAAAGACCTAAATCCTTCCTGCTCTTCTCTAATCCCAATAGACCAAGGCCACGATTGTAACCAGACATTAAGAGAAACAGAGCCCATCATCAATTGCCTGTATTCCAAGCAGAGGAGACAAGATTCAAGTTTAGCAAAGCAGGGTCCTGGAGAGCTAGACCCTCTGTAACTGTCACTGCCATGCATTTATTTTCATCACTGTCTTTGATAACCCAAAATAGTATTGTTTTAGGCTTATTTATCTTCCCTTTGTACATACATCTAGCCACTTGCTTACTTTTTTCCTTTCATTCAAAGAGTATGTGTAGAGTACTTAATATGCAGGAGGACCATGATAGGTTCTCGAGATAGAAAGATAAATTACATCTTCCCTTAGAGCACTTAGGCTGAAGAAAATGAACTGAAATGCCATTTTTTCCACAATAACAGTTCAAACCAGTTCATAATAACTCAGATATCAAAGGTGGAGAAATAAGAAGCCATCAAAAGATATATAAATCAAGTGCTGTATATCCAATCAGCTTGTAGTCCTATCAATAAAATAAGAGTGAAAGAAATACAGCAGTGTATGACAAAATGCTGAAATAAAATCTATATGAAAATCCATAGTAATCTATATGAAAACTCAGACTTCTCTTCTGTCATTAGAAAACTTTTTGTCTACTTTCCGGGTCCACCTGAAATAACCATTGGCAGCGTGAGAGGGAATGAGATTTCAAGAGTAGCTG
Source organism: Bos indicus x Bos taurus (assembly GCF_003369695.1). Taxonomy (NCBI): domain Eukaryota; kingdom Metazoa; phylum Chordata; class Mammalia; order Artiodactyla; family Bovidae; genus Bos; species Bos indicus x Bos taurus. The sequence continues at coordinate 92,641,389 of NC_040085.1, forward strand.
GGATGGTGGTCATCTGCTTTAAGATGGAAACCTGTGACAGCTGGTCTTCTAAGACTCCTTGAGCTGTTTACTAGACTGCCTTTGCCACTGTTCAGTCTCTAAGTAATGTCCAACTACTTGTGACCCCTTGGACTGCAGCACAACAGGCTCCCTTGTCCTTCACTATCTCCTGGAGTTTGCTCAGATTCACGGCTATTGAGTCAGGGATGCCATCCAACCATCTCATTCTCTGTCATCCCTTTCTTCTCCTACCCTCAATCTTTCCTAGCATCAGGGTCTTTTCCAATGAGTTGACTCTTAGCATCAGGTGGCCAAAGGATTGGAGCTTCAGTTTCAGCATCAGTCCCTCCAATGAATATTCAGGACTGATTTCCTTTAGGATGGACTGGTTTGATCTCCTTGCAATCCAAGGGACTCTCAAGAGTCTGCCTTAGCCAGGCATTTCAATTCCATACTGTATGAACCAGGCAAGGTTCTTGGGAGTCTGCCTAAGTGAGATTATCCCTCCAAAAGCATATCAACATTTTGTTGGCAAATAGCTTAAAGATATGAGTTTGAAAACTGGGCAGACACTTCTCTCCTACTTAAATTTTCTTTTGTGTTGTTAAATCAGCACAGGATAGCATGCATTCTTTGTTTCTAGATATAATCTTGTCTTGAAATTACCCTGACAATGTTTTGTTTCTTCCCTTCTTATATAGGAAGAATTCACTGAAAAGACATTGTGTTTCTTTGTTATCTTGCTTGTTTGCTTGCTTTGAGACTGGCTCATTGAAAAAGCAAGAGAGTTCCAGAAAAACATCTATTTCTGCTTTATTGACTATGCCAAAGCCTTTGACTGTGTGGATCACAATAAACTGTGGAAAATTCTGAAAGAGATGGGAATACCAGACCACCTGACCTGCCTCTTGAGAAACCTATATGCAGGTCAGGAAGCAACAGTTAGAACTGGACATGGAACAACAGACTGGTTCCAAATAGGAAAAGGAGTCCATCAAGGCTGTATATTGTCACCCTACTTATTTAACTTATATGCAGAGTACATCATGAGAAACGCTGGGCTGGAAGAAGCACAAGCTGGAATCAACATTGCCAGGAGAAATATCAATAACCTCAGACATGCAGATGACACCACCCTTATGGCAGAAAGTGAAGAGGAACTAAAAAGCCTCTTGATGAAGGTGAAAGTGGAGAGTGAAAAAGTTGGCTTAAAGCTCAACATTCAGAAAACAAAGATCATGGCATCTGGTCCCATCACTTCATGGAAAATAGATGGGGAAACAGTGGAAACAGTGTCAGACTTCATTTTGGGGGGCTCCAAAGTCACTGCAGATGGTGATTGCAGCCATGAAATTAAAAGACACTTACTCCTTGGAAGGAAAGTTATGACCAACCTAGATGGCATATTAAAAAGCAGAGACATTACTTTGCCAACAAAGGTCCATCTAGTCAAGGCTATGGTTTTTCCTGTGGTCATGTATGGATGTGAGAGTTGGACTGTGAAGAAAGCTGAGTGCTGAAGAATTGATACTTTTGAACTGTGGTGTTGGAGAAGACTCCTGAGAGTCTCTTGGACTGCAAGGAGATCTAACCAGTCCATTCTAAAGGAGATCAGCCTTGGGTGTTCTTTGGAAGGAATGATGCTAAAGCTGAAACTCCATTACTTTGGCCACCTCATGTGAAGAGTTGACTCATTGGAAAAGACTCTGATGCTGGGAGGGATTGGGGGCAGGAGGAGAAGGGGACGACAGAGGATGAGATGGCTGGATGGCATCACTGACTCGATGGACGTGGGTTTGTGTGGACTCCGGAAGTTGGTGACGGACAGGGAGGCCTGGCGTGCTGCGATTCATGGGGTCGCAAAGAGTCGGACACGACTGAGTGACTGAACTGAACTGATACTGGGAAATCTGTTAGGAAGAACATCAAGTCTATCAATGTATTTTTTAATAAAAAAAGCTTTAGAAAATTGTGTAAGTTCGTGTATATTTGAGAAGTGTTGCATGAGTGACTACTATGAAAAAAAAAAATGTCCATCTGATGCACTGAGGAGGACAATGAATAAGAGGAGAAATATAAAGGTCAAACGTGAGTGGCAGAGAAGCTTATCCATTGCATAAATAGCCACAAATCTGCGGTGATACGTTGCTGAAAGCTCCCCTTTACAACATGTATACCCCTCCTACATAAAAAATGCTAATATATGACAGCCCACTCTTAAAGGTTTATTTCTTCTGATAAATAGTAATCATCTGATATAACGTAAATGAAGGTCTACAATGAAAATAGGACTGATTTTGAAGCTGGTGGTTTTTTTGCTCCGACACCACTTTTACTAGGCCAAACCCAGCATATAAGCGTTCATATAAAAATAAAGAGTCAAATGAATAAATAAAGAATCCAAAATTAGGAGAAGAGTAGGAGGAGCAAATAAACAGCAATAGCAATGAAAAACAAAATAAAACAGAGCAAACATACCCAGTGGATCAATACAAATGTCTAAATTGGTTACAGGTAAGAACACAAAATGCCTTGACTAGTAGAAGTTTCTTTAGGGAGTGTTTTCTTAGAAGATGGATTTGGAGTTTATTTTAAAGGCCTGAGGAAACGTGAAATGGTGGAAGGCAACGCATGGGCTCTACCCCATGAGTTTTCTTTTGACACGTGAATACCTTTAAAAATAGCCTGATGGACCACAGGCCCCAGGAACTAGCTGTTCATAGCTAATTATCCAAAGACTTGAAGATTCCAAGCTGTGCAAAGTCAATTCGACTTTGCCTAGTACAGCCTGAAGCTACTTTAGTTAAACCTCAGTCATAGTGTTTCTAATGAAAGGGGCAAAATAGAATAAAAATTGCAAACCCAATTCAATACAAGTGAATAAAACTGTAAGAGGTAAAGGCACACAGCAGCCAATAATTAAGACTTCCAGGGCTGTTGTTTCTCTAGAAGCCCAGACTGTAAAGAGAGAGTGATTTAGTCTTATACTAAATTCAAAAATAAAACTCATTTGATTGGGACTCAAGTTTACAACTTACTCAAAAAGATGTTGTTCTGTAGCCACAAATAAAGCATGTCAAAGAAAAAAGTGCTCATTAAAAATAAAATTTTCAATAGGTTTTATAGAATTGTGTGTGTTAGTCACTCAGCTGTGTCTGACTCTTTGCCACCCCAGGGACTGTAGCCTACCAGGTTCCTCTGTCCATGGAATTCTCCAGGCAAGAATACTGGAGTGGGTTGCTATTTCTTTCTCCAGGGGATCTTCCCAACCCAGGGATAAAACCCAGGTCTCCTGCATTGCAGGCAGCTTCTTTACCATCTGAACTATCAGAGAAGCCCATTTATAGAATTAAGACACAGAAGGAAAAAAAAAAAAATTGTCCACAATATATCAGTAAGTGAATAATAAGGATATAATAGGATCAGAAATCTTGACATATCTTAATCAAGGCTAATTTAGCCACGAGTTTTGGTGAATGCCTCAGTAGTAAAGAATCCACCTAAGTAATACTCCATTGGTGGATTCATGTTGATATATGGCAAAACCAATACAATATTGTAAAGTTAAAAAAACAAAAAAAAAGAGTATATATAAATGGTAAATACGTAAAAAAAAAAAAAAAAAAAGAATCCGCCTGCCAATTCAGGAGATGCAGGAGACGTGGGTTCATTCCAAGTCAGGAAGATCCCCTAGAGGAGAAAATAACAACCTGTTTCAGTATTCTTGCCCAGAAAATTCCATGGACAGAGGAGAACAGTGAGCTACAGTCCATGAGGTCACAGAGTTGGGCGTGACTGAGCACACACAACATCCTGGCCTCAGCAGAGAAGCCCCCCTGATGAGATCATTCCTCTGCGGGAGGAGCCAGCCCCCTGGTGGCACACTGATTGCTGTATTTATTCTTTCTTCATGGAGGCAGCAACAACTCTTTATTAGTAGAATAGACATGCATTCTGGATAAGCATTGGCTTTCCATGCCTATAATGTTTCTGCTGTCCTGTAGACTTCTAAGATTATTTTACTCATTATCAGGACATTCCCATCAACGTTGCCTCTAGCAAAAGGACTCAGAGCAACAAAGACACATGACAACGGGCTCATGCCCAAAGAGTTTACTCTAATTACCTATCAGGTATCTCCTTACACAGAAGAAGCTGGACTGGCACAATAATGAAACAGCCTAGTGAAGATTTAGATGCACTGCTAATGGGGATAAAAAGCCCTGAAATATTAGCAGAGTATTTTAAAGAATGGGTTATGTGTTTGCATAAACCACCACAATAAGGGGATCAAACCAGTACATCCTAAAGGAAATCAGTCCTGAATATTTGTTGGAAGGACTGATGCTGAAGCTGAAGTTCCAATACTTTGGCCACCTGATACAAAGAGCTGACTCATTGGAAAAGACCCTGATGCTGGGAAGGATTGAAGGCAGGAGAAGGGGACGACAGAGGATGAGATAGCTGGGTGGCATCACCGACTCAATGGACATGAGTTTGAGTGAGCTCTGGGAGTTGGTGATGGACAGGGAGGCCTGGTGTGCTGCAGTCCATAGGGTCGCAAAGAGTCGGACACAAATGAGTGACTGAACAACAACAAACTCAGTAATGGTGCGATTTCTCTCATAGCCAGAATCCATAAGTAGCGGAAACAAGGGATGGAAATAGGAGCGACTTCTTTCACTCTTTTACTTAATAACTGTGACTTTACAATAAGAAATATGTGTTTTTACCCCTATTCTTGGCACAGATTTCTTAATATCTTGGGATTTCCCAAGTGATAAGAGCAATACATATGTCTTGATATTCATTCTAAACCCCTTTCAACTACAACTGAGTTTACATAAATGAGCTTGATAATATTTAAGGGTGGAAAGTGGTTTCCAGGAGAACTAATCATGTGCTTAGAAGGTTGGAATTTTCATTTCCATCCCCAGAGAGGGGCTTGAGTTGAATTAGTTGCCAGTGGTTTAAACATTAACATCTAAGTAATGAAACCTCCATATTCTGGGTTAGTGAAGTCATGAAGATCAGGTGAGAGTTGTCAGCCCAGAGTAAGCAGGAGAGCAAGACTTGTCCTCACACACCTTGCCCTATGTTTCTCTTTCATCTTGCCATTCCTTGACTACAGCCTTTTAAAATAAGATGGTAATGGAGAAAATGAAATGTTTCTCTGAGTTCTATGAGACACTCAATCAAATTAATCAAACCTGAGGAGGTCATGGAAACCCCAACTATAGCCACTTGATCAGAAGCACAGATGACAATCTGGACTTGCAATTGGTGTCTGAATTTGGGTGTGGAGATTATTCTTGTAAGACTGAACCCTTTACCTGTAGCGTTTAACACTATCTCCAGGTCTATCTGTTAAATTATAGGATACCCAGTCAGTTCCCGGAGAAGGCAATAGCAACCCACTCCAGTACTCTTGCCTGGAAAATCCCATGGGTGGAGGAGCCTGGTAGGCTGCAGTCCATGGGGTCGCCAAGAGTTGGATACGACTGAGCGACTTAGTGGCAGCCAAAGTCAGTTCCACTGAGTATTGGAGAATTGCTTGATGGTGGTGGAAAGCAAAACACACACATACAACAATAATCCCCTTGCAAATTTTTCTTTTATTTTCTAGAATCTTTGGATTCTATGGGTTGACTTCACTTAGTTCTTATGGGCAGAATGCTGCCAACAGGTGATATAACAGTTTATATGAGTTGAAAATTGAATTTGACAGTTGATAATTTTGTGTTTCTTATGCCACAGCACCAATAAGGTTACAGTATTTGCTGAAGGATTGACCATTTGTAGCAAGAGAAAGCTGGGTTGTTACCACTCTGAGAGGTTGGGAAAATATGTGTCCAGGGTCCAGAGGATTCCCTAGGGTGTCTCTTAGTATCACAATGTCTCCATAGTAAAATCTAGTGAAAAACTGGAGAAACCCAATAAAAAACTAAAGTTATAAGAATTAGACACTCTAGGACTGATGGTTTGGCCATTTTGCCACATATAAAATCAATAAAAATGGAAGCTAAAGACAAAGGATAAAGGTGATGTGCCTGTTTTACTGTATAGTAAAATCCAGGAAATTTACTGGATACAGTACCCAGGAAAAATAGAAATAAACACATAATATAGCCTTATGATTAGCTAGAGAAATGATAAAAATATGAAGATTATAGCAATTATATGCATATAATTGTCACAGAAATTGTGGAGGGTGCCTTATATTGATTGACATAGATAATATGATTCCTCCCTTTTCAATTTTTTTGCATATTATTTTATATAAGAATAGTTGGTGATACCTTCATAACTGAATGTTTGTGATAAAGAATAGCCAAATAATTTTGTGACTGAATTAAAAGAAAAATTGACCTCACTTTGTGATTTGGTTCCTACCTTGGTTAGATATGTGATGAGAGCATCTCCATGTATCCAAAGAGATTTGCATCTTATTTGGCAGAGGAAGTCATTTTTATTTTGTTGTTCAGTTCAGTTCAGTTGCTCAGTCACGTACAACTCTTTGCGTCCCCATGGACTGCAGCATGCCAGGCCTCCCTGTCCATCACCAACTTGCAGAGCTTGCTCAAACTCATGTCCACTGAGTCGGTGATGTCATCCAACCATCTCATCCTCAGTTGTCCCCTTCTCCTCCTGCCTTCAATCTTTCCCAGCATCAGGGTCTTTTCCAATGAGTTGGCTCTTCATATCAAGTGGCCAAAGTGTTGGAGCTTCAGCTTCAGCATCAGTCCTTCCAATTAATATTTAGGACTGATTTCCTTTAGGACTGACTGGTTTATTTTCTTGTATGAAGAGTCAAATATGTATAGTATGACCTGTAAGTTTTCTGAGCAGCCACGAAGGTAGACTGTGCTGGTATACTTACCTATGACCTTTGATGCCCAAATTCACTGACTCAATGGACATGAGTTTAAGCAAGTTCCAGAAGCTGGTTGTGGACAGGGAAACTTGGAGAGCTACAGTCCATGGGGTCACAAAGAGTTGGATATGACTGAGCGACTGAACTGAACTGACTCTCCTTTACAAAACTAAAGCTAGAATTCTGTAAGCTATGCATGCCAGATATGGTTGCTAACTGGTTCACTTTTAGATTTTTCCAGCAGAAAAACAGAATATAGGAGAAAAGTGGGGGGAAAGGACATCCTTGCTAATGTACACACATATACATGCATTTTGCGGTCATCATTCCCATCAGTGATCCTCCATCAGTGGCCATTGGCTTCAACCGCCAGCTTCTTCTGGTGCTTCTGTAACCAGCCTCACTGTGTCTCAAGTCATACCAAAAGAGTCAGACAGAGCTCCCTGCTCAAAACTTGATAACATGCTTTATAAGGCCCTCTATTCAGATCCTAAAATACCACATAGAGATAAGTAGCACCTCCTTCCCAGAGGTCTGAAAACTCAAGAAATTTTCGTCTAAACATATAGGTCCTAGTGACTCCCCATTCAGTGGAACAAGTGCCTAGTTGAGGTAATGGGTTCAAAAAAGAAATTACTTAAATCACTCATGAGACATACCTCATAATTGCCAGTACAGAAATGCAGTACTTGGATGCAATCTCAAAAATGACAGAATGATCTCTGTTCATTTCCAAGGAAAACCATTCAATATCACAGTAATCCAAGTCTATGCCCTGACCAGTAATGTTGAAGAAGCTGAAGTCCAATGGTTCTATAAAGACCTACAAAACCTTCTAGAACTAACAAACCAGAAAGATATCTTTTTCATGATGAGGACTGGAATACGAAAGTAGGAAGTCAAGAGATACCTGGAGTAACAGGCAAGTTTGGCCTTCGAGTACAGAATGAAGCAGGCCAAAGGCTAACAGAGTTTTGCCAAGAGACGCACTGGTGATAGCAAACACCCACTTCCAACAACACAGGAGAAGACTCTACACATGGACGTCACCAGATGGTCAATACTGAAATCAGATTGATTATATTCTTTGCAGCCAAAAATAGAAAACTCTATACAGTCAGAAAACACAAGACCAGGAGATGACGGTGGCTCAGATCATGAACTCCTTATTACCAAATTCAGACTTAAATTGAATAAAGTAGGGAAAAATCACTAGATCAAAAACAAATCCCTTATGATTAAACAATGGAAGTGACAAATAGATTCTAGGGATTAGATATGATAGACAGAGTGCCTGAAGAAATATGGAAAGAGGTTCATGACATTGTACAAGAGACATTGATCAAGACCATCTGCAAGAAAAAGAAATGCAAAAAGACAAAATGGTTGTCTGAAGAGGCTTTACAAAAGCTGAGAAAAGAAGAGAAGCAAAAGGCAAAGGAGAGAAGGAAAGATATACCCATTTGAATGCAGAGTTCCAAAGAATAGCAAGGAGAGATAAGAAAGCCTTCCTCGGTGGTCAATGCAAAGAAATACAGGAAAACAATAGAATGGGAAAGACTAGAGATCTCTTCAAGAAAATTAGAGATACCAAGGGAACATTTCATGCAAAGATGGACTCAATAAAGGACAGAAATAGTATGGACCTAACAGAAGAAGAAGATATTAAGAAGAGGTGGCAAGAATACACAGAAGAACTATACAAAAAAGATCTTTATGACCCAGATAATCACCATGGTGGGATCACTCACCTAGAGCAGACATCCTGGAATGTGAAGTCAAGTGGGCCTTAGAAAGCATCACTACAAACAAAGCTAGTGGAGGTGATGGAATTCCAGTTGAGCTCTTTCAAATCCTAAAAAAATGATGTTGTGAAAGTGCTGTACTCAATATGCCAGCAAATTTGGAAAACTCAGCAGTGGCCACAGGACTGGAAAAGGTCAGTTTTCATTCCAATCCCAAAAAAGGCAATGCCAAAGAATGCTCAAAGTACTGCACAATTGCACTCTCACACGCTAGCAAATAATGCTCAAAATTCTCGAAGCCAGGCTTCAACAGTATGTGAACCATGAACTTCACGATGTTCAAGCTGGATTTAGAAAAGGCAGAGGAACCAGAGATCAAATTGCTGACATCTTGTGGATCATTGAAAAAGCAGGAGAGTTCCAGAAAAACATCTATTTCTGCTTTATTGACTATGCCAAAGCCTTTGACTGTGTGGGCCACAACAAACTGTGGAAAATTCTGAAAGAGACTGGAATACCAGACCACCTGACCTGCCTTCTGAGAAATCTGTATGCAGGTCAAAAAGCAATGGCTAGAAATGGACATGGAACGATAGACTGGTTCCAAATTGGGAACGCAGTATGTCAAGGCTGTATATTGTCACCCTGCTTATTTAACTTATATGCAGAGTACATCATGAGAAATGCTGGGCTGGAAGAAGCACAAGCTGGAATCAAGATTGCCAGGAGAAATATCAATAACCTCAGATATGCAGATGACACCAACTTTATGGCAGACAGCAAAGAAGAATTAAAGAGCCTCATGATGAAAATGAAAGAAGAGAGTGAAAACATTGGCTTAAAACTCAGCATTTGGAAAACTAAAATCATGGCATCTGGTCCCATCACTTCTTGGCAAATAGATGGGGAAATAGAGGAAACAATGAGAAACTTCATTTTTGGGGGCTCCAAGGTACTGTAGATGGTGACTGCAGCCATGAAATTAAAAGCTGCTTGCTCCTTGGAAGGAAAGTTATGACCAATCTAGACAATATATTAAAAAGCAGGGACATTACTTTGCCAATAAAGGTCCATCTAGTCAAAGCTATGGTTTTTCCAGTAGTCATGTAAAGATGTGAGAGTTGGACTCTAAAGAAAGCTTAGCGCCGAAGAATTGATGCTTTTGAACTGTAATGTTGGAGAAGACTCTTGAGAGTCCCTTGGACTGCAACATCAAACCAGTCCCTCCTAAAGGAAATCGGTCCTGAATATTCACTGGAAAGGCTGATGCTGAAGCTGAAACTCTTAATACTTTGGCCACCTGATGTGAAGAGCTGACTCTGGAAAAGCTTCTGATGCTGGGCAAGATTGAAGGCAGGAGTAGAGCATGAAAGAGGATGAGATGGTTGGATGGCATCACTGACTCAATGGACATGAGTTTGAGTAAACTCCAGGAGTTGGTGATGCACAGGGAAGACTGGCGTGCCGCATCCCATGGGATCGAAAAGAGTTGAACACAACTGAGTGACTTAACTGAACAGAATTTTCCAGTCTTATTCCTTGCTGCAGTGACATGCTGCAGTGAAAATGCTCCATGCAGCAATAAGAGAGGTATAAGATTAAAGAAGCATCAAATGTTGAACCCCTTCCTAGTGGTCAGTTGCTGTAGAGAGTTGCCTGGAAATTGATGTGAATGAAATACAGTTTTATGTTGCAACTGACATTTTGTTAGTAACTGCAACATGACTAGTCTCTCCTAACGAATATAGAAATCAGCATAAAGAGAAAGACATGGAACCATGACAAACATTAAAATATGTAGTGTTGGCATGGTGGACATGGAGAGGAAACTGACAGGAAACGCATGCTGGAATAATGATGATCCATGTAATACCTTGGCAAAGCATGGAAAAAGTGTGGCCTGCAACAACTTGAGAAGCGAATGCTTCAGGAACCCGCAGTTTTAGGGTAAGAGATTAGGAAACAGAAGTTCCCGAGTATGTGTATGTGTTATTTGCTATTGTGTTGTATTATATCAAATGGAATACATATATATGCGGGGAGCGAGCTCCGCCCCTGGCAAAGGTCATGAGGAAGGAGGCTTGGCATACGCAAAGGCGGGATCAAGCCTCAGGAGTCTCCCTGGAAATTCTCGAGCAATCTACCCCCAAAACCAGAGTCTGCCTACTTTCTGCTTTGTGCTTTCACCTACACCTCTGACTTTACGGGGGGCTGTCCCCCACTACCTCTCTGAAAAAAGAGTTAGCTTACAGCTCCAGTTAATAATTCCTGGGTGTGACAGTGTTTCAACCTACAAACTCCCTTGGAAGTCCTCTAGCCTGCCTGAATAGGTTTTTCTGGCCACATGTGATTGCTCAGAGCCTCCAAACTGTGACAGGCATGAGATGTTCTAAACTGTCTAAATACAGATTCCTTTGAGCAGTTAAAAGATTGATTAGAAATTGTATTGGTGAAGGGATTTACACTTGTTGGGCCAATGTTTGCTGCTAAGTCTCCATATCCCTTACCTGCTGTGTCCTTGGCAGTGTATTGATTAATATAATTGGTGTAAGTAGTAGCTTTAATGTTTGTAACCTGGGACCCTTGAGTTAATTCTTTTTCTTGTTATAGCCCACCACACCTTTGCTCTGTAGGAATGCAACTTTATCTAATGCTTTTTGGAGGCTGGCGCCTGACTTTAGAATAATCACCTTTAGAGAAAAAGGCCTCCGGGCCAGAAGATGATGCAAATCACCTAAACTTTGGCATATGATAAGTTTGCAGGAAGAAAGCCTGGCTTACTGCATGACTCTACCCCTTCCCCCATTATCCTCTATGCATAACTTAAGGTATAAAAACTACTTTGGAAAATAAAGTGCGGGCCTTGTTCACTGAAACTTGGTCTCACCATGTCGTTCTTTCTCTCACCTTCTGGCTGAATTATTCAGCCTCTTTTCTCCACTGAATTTCCTCACTGAGCTATCCTTATTTCAGCCTCTTTTCTCCATTGAATTTCCTCACTGAGCTATCCTCATTCTATTACTCTTTATATCCTTAATTAACGTTTAATTAAGCAATTGTTTCCTGATCCTCGCCGACGCCATCCCCGCTTCGAATTCCCTGGATCCACCGGGGCTGGACCCCGGCATATATATACATATGTATTTTCTCATATGATATGATGTATATATATATGTCTGTATACAGCAAGCATTTATCATATGAAAATGTCTAAAAGATAAAAGCTGAGGCTATAAAAATGAATGAGATACAACCAACCGGTGCAATCCACAAGCTTTCATTGGGTCTGTCTATCCAATTACTTGCCTTTAATACAGTCAGCTTCCTTGAGCTCCATACCATAGTAAGAATGTAAGTACCAGCCACAGATAGATAGGTTCTCTCTCATAAATTTTACCAGACTTTTATAAAAGCTTGCTGTCTGCTGCCTACTCTTTGCCTGCAATATTGCCGTGTCTTGGATATACTAGCCTTCTGCCCAGTGCGTCTGCCCCTGAGTACTCCTGAGTACTTGGTTTGTGTAGGTCACTGGACTGCACTCTGAATAGCAATTTTGTCTCCCCACTCAGCTCCCAGCTAGGTAGACTTCATTACTTTGGGCAATTTTCAGAGAATCCAGACCTCTGAGTAACATACCTTCTGCCAACTCCCCCAGCCTTCTGTCAGAGGGAATTTTTTAAAAGAGAATATGAACATGCTTTTCACACAAATATAAAATGAACCGTTGTCAAAGATTTTGCATAACCCACTCACTAATGAGGGCACTGGTAAACGTTAGAACCGTGCAAATGAGGATCTGACTTAGAGACTTTTACCTTGTCGACCAGAAAAGATCTTTCTGTACTTCTATGAGTAGCAATTATTTACAGAGCTACGGGCAGCAAACACTTGCATAGCCGTCAGTTTTCAGTAGTTACCTCTTCTCCCTACAGAGTGGTGGGATAACCTGGTCACACAGCCAAAGGCAAAGACAGCTGTAGAATCAGATCATTCCAGCACTGTGTACTAGAGAACACCCAGCACTGAAGTAAAGGGAGATACAATAGTCTCCTTTGCCCACTTCAAAGTCTTCCACATTTATTCCTGATGCACAATTAATTAAACTCTTGCCTCAGTGAGTCACCTCTTTCGCAAAAGGAAATAAAAATTTACATATAGCAAAACAGTCTTGTGTACAAATAAATATTTGAACATTGGCTACCTAGAAAAGGAATTTTATATTCCATGAGTAAACATATTTTTGAGTGAGTTGGATTTACTAATATGTTATCAGGAAACAACTATTCTTTTCCACTACTACTTCTTTTAGTTTACTTTTTAAATCTATCCTTCCTCCTTCCCAACTATGGATGGAAGCTTTACCAATGACTGTCAGGCAATCTGAAGACTCTTTCTTCTCCTGGTAATAAAATCTAGATTCAGACATCATGAAACATCTAAATGTCATCAAAATAAATGCTTTTCCCTTTCCTGTATCAGGCCTGATTTTGAGTTGGAAATCTCTGGAAAAGAAACAGAAAGTGATCAGTTTTACCTCTATTTTCTGCTCCTCCTACTCTTGTATTCGGTAGTGATGCTTTGGGTCCTACGTGTTGAAGGCAAGGAAGCTCAAGGAAGAAGAGGTGCGCGTGACTGATAAGAGCTGGAATCAGGGGTTGGAATGCTGTGGGCATGATGTATTGCAGTTCCGCATCTTGTGATGGGGGTCTTGTCACTTCCACCTTGCCTCTTTTGTCCTCTCCAGTTCTTGGTTTCCTTTTATTTTAGAGGCATCCTAATTCCTAGTTGTTATTCTAAGGAAGAGACCCTCTCAGTAGACACACTCTTTGCTGTGATGGCCATATCTGCCTTCCCGGAGACCAGTGCCGTATTCAGAATCTTGGTACCATTCTCAATGAAGCCCTTCTCTCTGCTGTTTCCAAACTAGGTTCTTTAGCCACACCTTCCTACCAGTAAACTTCTCGGACAAATGTTAGATGCCAGATTCTCTGTCTTCCAAACTCCAGGGAAAGCATGTCAAGCATTCAGTTCTTTTAAAACCCCACTTACTCGACTTGAAGTGGCAAAAAGAAAATAACAAGCATAATTTTCTGCAAACTTGCAGCAAAGCATCCTCAGTCTACAATCTCTTCACTTTCTTCCAGTGTATTATTAATACTTGTTTGTGCTGCCACGTTGTGAATGATGAGCTAGTTTGCAGCCACTCCACTACAAGTCCTGAATAGGTGAATGGAGAAGGCAATGGCACCCCACTCCAGTATTATTGCCTGGAAAATCCCGTGGACAGAGGAGCCTGGTAGGTTATATTCCATGGGGTCGCAAAGAGTCAGACACAACTGAGCGTTCATTCAATTACACTCAACAAATATTTTTTGAGGGCCTAGTATGTGTAAGGCACTCTGCTAGGCACTGAAGAAGTTGAGAAGGAAGACGTTGTCCCTGTGGTCTTAAAATTCATAGCGGCAGGATGAGGGGCTGAACCTCCCCTGGGTTTCTCCACTCCACAATACTACCTTATCTTGCCTACTTAAAGTTCCTCATTTGAAATGGACCATAAACCAAAATAATTTTTCCATAGATAATTTAAAATGACAAATCACTGGCAATTTAATGTAAATCAATTTAGTAACAGTAATTAATTCGCACATGTCACATTTCATATACTAGAATGCAATTCACTTATTACATGCCACGATTCAAAGAGCTGCCTGCACATGCAGTTTCCACTGAGCTGTACCCCGTCTTAATGGAAGTGCTCCTTTTTCAGTCCTGGGGAAAACAGAAGGCACAGCAACATAAACTTAGCCTGAACTGCTCAGGACACAGCATGCTAAACCCTATGCACCTTCTATTTGCAAAGTATTCAAATGCCTTTACCAGGAAAGTCAGTTAGGAAGGAAGGACTGCCTGCAGAATTAAGAGCAGAGTGTAGCTGTGCATTTTTCTTTCAGTTGGTTAACTGAAAATCAATTTCCTATTTTAAAAGCAGACCCATCAAAGGCAAGTGTCCAATTTTAAGCTAAGCTCTACACTATGCTTTTCAATAAAATGTCTCTCTGCCTCTTTCCCTTTTCTCATTTCAACATCCTGTTACATATTTCTGAAAGCTCGCCTTTCAAAGTTGGTGTATGCTATGATTGTGTGGAATGAAAAGCTCTGAAAGGCCACAAAGAAAAGTATCACTTGCCTCCATCTCTGAGGAGACGGCCCTTTGAATTAAGACTGATTCCACCTGCGAAGCCTGATTGAGCCTGAATTGATAATGCCTGCGTGTTGTGGGTTTTCTCGCTTTATTTCCCTTTGCATTCTTCTTCATTCCAGGATGTACTGTGGGCCATTATCCGATTTTCACAGCAGCATGAGTGATTACTAAAATGCTATGAAAGAGAAACTAAATCCTTAAAAAGAGGCATTCGTCGAAGGCTCCTAGGAATCATATGCCAATATTCTTTGCTGATTATTGGGATTCAAAGCGGAACATTGGAAACATCCAAAGGAATTTAACTGCACCTCACAAAGATTTTTATTTTCCTTTCCTTAAATGCTTAGAGTTATTGAGGCTGAGGGGTTTCCATTTAGTTTTATGTCTTCACTGTCGTTTGTCTCTACTTTTATGTATTAATACAATGTTGTCTGGCAAAAGAACAAGACAAACATAGGTAAAATTTTACTCAAATAACTGCTCTTTCTCCAAAACCCCAAAAAACCCATATCTAGACCTCACCTCTGCAAAGCGTGTGGCTTTTGCACTAGGAATTGTAAAGGGTGAGTTTTGAGCAGACTGTGACTTCAAAATCTGCCAGTGGTAAGTGCAGCATTAAAAAAAGTGCAAGTGGCAGGAATCGGTGCAAAAAAACGGAAACGTGGCCTGTTTAGAAGTCTGGCGGCTTCCCAGGCGGTGCGTGGGTAACGAATCCACCTGCCAACGCATGAACAGAAAGAGACGCAGGTTCAATTCCTAGAGGAGGAAACGGCAACCCACTCAATATTCTTGCCTAAAAATTCCTTGGACAGAGGATCCTGGAGGACTACAGTCCATGGGGCTACAAAGAGTCTGACACACCTGAGTGACTGAGCATGCGCACACACACGGACTGTAAACACCGATGACCTGTGAGTGACTGAGCATGCGCACACACACACGGACTGTAAACACTGATGACCTGGAGAACTAGAGGTTGGGTTAGGGACACAATGCAAGACTGCAACTGACCGCCATGAACAGCTACAGTTTGCCAGATACAAGTGTAGGCTATGGGCATAGAAAAGTGAATCGGATACACGTCTTTCCCTGTTCACGATTCACGACTATGCCACATGCTATAAGGAAGTAGGTATAAATGTTATATGAAAAAAAAATGAATATTAAGTTATTATGAAAGACAACCCAAATGTCTATACACATTTAATTGCACAAAATGTGACATATCCCCGATGGGATAATACTCAGTGATGAAAAGGAACAAAGTACTAATACATACCACGGCATGGATGAACCTCAAAAACACTGTGGTAAGTGAAAGAAGCCAGACACAGAAGAAAGTGTCGAGTGTGATTTCACGTACATGAAGTGTCCAGAAAAGGCAAACCCACAAGAACAGGAAGTAGACTGCTAATTGTCTGTGGCTGAGGCTGGGAGTGGGAATTCCCTGGGAGTGATCAGAATCATCCAAAACTAGTTTACAGTGATATTGCATAACTTCGTAGATTTACTAATAGTCATTTAATTACACACAAATACTCAATTTTATAATATATAAATTACATGTCAGTAAAGCTGTTGTAGACATTACTTTGCCAACAAAGGTCTGTCTAGTCGAGGCTATGATTTTTCCAGTAGTCACGTATGGATGTGAGAGTTGGACTATAAAGAAAGCTGAGCACTGAAGAATTAATACTTTTAAACTGTGGTGTTGGAGAAGACTCTTGAGAGTCCCATGGACCGCAAGGAGATCCAACCAGTCTATCCTAAAGGAGATCAGTCCTGGGTGTTCATTGGAAGGACTAATGCTGGAGCTGAAACTCCAGTACTTTGGCCACCGGATGCGAAGAGCTGACTCATTGGAAAAGACCCTGATGCTGGGAGGGATTGGGGGCAGGAGGAAAAGGGGATGACAGAGGATCAGATGGCTGGATGGCATCACCGAATCGATGGACATGAGTTTGAGTAACTCCGGAGTTGGTGATGGACAGGGAGGCCTGGCATGCAGTGGACTTAGAGACTGAACTGAACTGAACTGAAAGCTGTTGTAAAGTAAATTTCCACACGAGGTAGGGGAAGAGGACATCTGCATCATTTTCATAGTGTTGTGGGAACAGATTAACACAAATTTGGTTTCATAAAACAACATAAATGTATTCACTTCCACTGCTGGTGCTCAGAACCTGAAATCAGTGTCATTGGCCTAAAGTCAAGATATTGATAGAGTTGATTCCCTCCAGAGGCTCTGAGGGGAGAACTGACTTCTTGCCTTTCTCAGCTTCTCGTGACTGACTCTATTCTTTAGTAGGTGACCCCTACATCCTTCCTCAAGTTGCATCACCAATATCTGCTTCCCTCATTATATCTCCTTCTCTATGAATCTTTCTGCATCTTTCTTATCAGGACAGCTTTAATCACATTAAACCCACCTGGGGTAATCTCTTCATCCCAAGATCCTTGACTTCTGCAAAGTCACGTCATAACATTTCCAGGTTCTGGAGATTAAGATGTAAACATATTTGAAGACTCATTTTTCAGAACAACATCAGGCACATTTCTTTTTGGATAGAAATTTTGAATTGGATCTTGAAGAATGGATGCTTTTCATGTGGGAAAAAAATGAAGAAATTCACTACAAGTAGATATAATGTTGTCAGGAAAGGAATAAAGAGAGAAAGCTGCATATAATCTGTGAGATCAGACAACAACAGTTGGATTTGGTTATTCATCATCTGTTTCCCAATTAGCTGGTTAGATTGAGATTCAAATGTGCTACAATATTCTCCAGCCTTTAGATATTCTTCCTCGCCTCCACAACCTCCTTCAGTTATCACCCAAATGCTTTGTTTCCTTATTACAATATTTTCACAAACGTTTCAACAGTGTTTCTACACTCATTTTTTCCTCTTCCTTTCTTACCAATATCTCTGAAATTCATACCATTTTGGATTCGCCCTTACCTCTCCACCTTCATTGCACAAAAGCTCAGCAATGACCTCAACATTCCCAAATCCAGTGGTCCATTTTTATCTTCATCTTATATGACTCATCAGCTGTGACTGACTTACCTGATCATCCTCCTTTTAGAGAATATATCTTCTCTCGGACTTCCCTGGTAGCTCAGCTGGTAAAGAATCCACCCGCAATGCTGAAGAACTAGGTTCGGTTCCTGGGTTGGGAAAATATGATGGAGAAGGGATAGGCTACCCACTCCAGTATACTTGGGCTTCCCTGCTGGCTCTGCTTGTAAAGAATCTGCCTGCATTGCGGGAGGCCTGGATTCAATCCCTGAGTTGGGAAGATCGCCTGGAGAAGGGAACGGCTACCCACTCCAGTATTCTGGCCTGGTGAATTCCATGGACTGCATAGTACATGGGGTCACATACAGTCGGACTGAGTGACTTTCACTTTCACTGGCTCTTAGAACAATATTTTCCCTTGCAATTCTTCTACATCATTGTATCTTTCACTTTTTCCTTATCTCCAAATATAGGTACTTCACTTCTTTGATCTTCATCTTTTTCTCTCTCTACACTCTTGTTCTAGATTATCTCAGCCAACTCACGATTCTAAATGCTGTTTTTACTGAGATGACTCCATTTATAATTTTATGACTCCTATTTTTGTATCCACAGCCTCAACCCTTCTCCTAAAACCCACACTTGTAATTCAACAATCTATCTGACTTCTCTACTTGGATGCATAAACTTTATATATTTCATCCAGAATACTAGATTCCTCTTGCTCCAGATTGGCCCCTCTACCAGTCTTCTCTTTCTTAGTGTTACCACCATCTATTTGGTTTCTTAGGCCAAACTTAAGCCTGTCTTTAATTCCTCTAATTCTCACAGTTCGCATCTGATCCATCAGGTTACGCCTTCAAAATATGCATATAGCTTGATCACTTATCACTTCCCTGGTGGCTCAGATGGTAAAGCGTCTGCCTGCAATGCAGGAGACCTGGGTTTGATCCCTGGGTTGGAAAGATCCCCTGGAGAAGGAAATGGTAACCTACTCCAGTATTCTTGCCTGGAAAATTCCATGGATGGAGGAGCCTGGTAGGCTATAGTTCATGGGGTCACAAAGAGTCAGACATGACTGAGCGACTTCATTTTCTTTGATCAGTTTTTAACACCATAATTTCTACAGCCCCTGTTCAAGTAACAATTTATTATCTATTTCTTCAATTTCAGCAGCCTTGGATTTGATCTACTTGTTTCCACTCTTGATCGTCCCCATTTTATGTTTTACAAACCAGTAGAATTATCACGTGTATGGAAGTCAGCTCACCCTATACACTTGCTCAAAATTCTTTCTGTGCACCCCTGCAGTGGTCTCCAATAATTTCACACCCTAGTCTTCGCCCCTTTGTCGGATTCCTTCTCACGTTGCATCAGGGTCTGGTTCATGTGACCATTAGAATATGGCTGATGGTACATCACATCCAAAATAAGATTATATTGATAAAAGACTATGGATTCTGTTTGATAAAAGACTATGGATTCTCTCTTTTTTCCTCCTGCTCCCCGCTTCCCTTCACCTCTCTCACATCACCCATCTGAGGGGAGCCAGGCCATAGACAGAAGCCCTAGGCAGAGGCACAGATATTAAGGAATCATAACCTTCTGTTAACAGCCATGTGAGTTCAGAAATTGATCATCCAGATCCAGTGAAATCTCAGATGACTGCAACCCTGGCTGAAACTTTGATTGCTGCTACATGAGAGATCCTGAGAGAAGACCATCTAAATAACTGCCCTGATTCATGACTCAACTGTGAAATCACAAAAGAAAAAGTACCTATTGTTTTAAGCTTTTTAAGCTGCTAATGTTTGGAGCAATTTATTATGCATCAGTAGATAACTAATTTCTAGTAAATGGAAAAATAATGGCTTTAGATTTTCTATTTGGAAAATAAAATGGAAAGATGAGATGTATTTGCTATCTGATGTTTTCCCATCTCTGATGGCTTTTTGTGAATTTTGGAGAACTCAAACTCATTTGTGAATTAATGGCTGAAATAAATGCCACTTAGGAGACTTCTGTCTCATGACTATTTAAAAAGCAGCCATGGAATAATTGTCTATTCATTTAGTTTGGTGACCCAGTCCAGTAAATCAGGTATGTAGTCAAGAAGAGTAAAGTGGAATAGAGACGTGCAAGAGGCCACTTTTTGTAATTAGAAGCAAGGCAAGAAGAGTGGATTTGTGGCCCCTCATTGACTCATTTATTCCTTCTTTCTGTTAATGGATGAGTATGACGCACCATTTTGGAGCTGACACTGAGGGTCTAATAGTTAACAAGGCATAATCCTTGTCCTCAAGGTAGAGAGATATAGAAAGGCAATTTTGAAACACCACAGTAAGTACATGTCACTGAACCACTCAGTATAAAGAACAGTTTTCATTACAGTCGCAGCAATCGAGGGACATGAATTTTTTAGATTGTGCAGTTGATATTTCAACATAAGCCAGACATAATCACACTGGGAGAAATCAGCACTCTTTTAGACTCCCATACACCTACTGTAGATTCAACATCATTTTCATTTTTAAATTATACATGATGAGTTAGCATGGAACTGTATGCTTTCTAGTGCTTGGGGCTTCTAAGATCCAAATCCAGAAATAAGTATGTGATAAGAATAAGTACACATCATGGAGCAAAGATGTGTAAGAAGTGAAAGCGAAGTCGTTCAGTCATGTCCAACTCTTTGCGATCACATGGGTCCTCGGTCCATGGGATTTTCTGGGCAAGGGTACTGGAGTGGGTTGCCATTTCCTTCTCCAGAGGATCTTCCTGATCCAGGGATTGAACCCAGGTCTCCCACATTGCAGGCAGACACTTTATCCTCTGAGCCAATAGGGAAGCTCAAAGAAGCTGCCAACCTCCTCATCTTGGAATTGAACCCCAGTCTCCTATGTGACAGATGGGAATACTAACCACTATAAAAAGGCCACTGTTAGGAGATAAATAGAAGTTATGTTATTCTAAAGAAAAGAGAGAAAGAGAGCAGTCAGTCCAAAATTTGTAAAAGGGCATTCTAGGGAGAGCAGCATTGGCAAGCAAAAGAAAGATGGGGAAAGTCCTAAGCTTTTAATATCTGGGCAGTAATAAAATAGCAATATTGACATATGAGACCAAAGAGTGCACAGGGGCCAGATAAATAATCAAGGATGTATGCTATACTTTGTGGAAGTTGTACTGTATCCTGAGACCAGTGGGAAATATTTGTAGTAATTTGTGATTTTTGGAATATGGCATCTGCTACTCTGTTTGTAGTATAGGGGGGCAGATGATGAGAGCAATTATGTTATAATAATACAGAAGAATAAATATGATGGCTATCTTGTCTTAAATAATAATGTGGAGGATGGAGAAAAATGAATATATTCAGTGCATATTGAATAGGTTTTAGTGAGAGCAGTTTGTGATTTAGTACAAGTACATAGGGAGGGTGTTTTGAGAGTTATGGATAGTATCCATGTTTCTCCCTCATGCAACTTGGAAAGTCTTTGCACTCTCTGTTGAGATAGGGAACACAAGAGGCATAAAATTGCATTATTATATAGACTTCCCAAGTAACCAGTTCAAAGCATACAAGAGCGATCATAACACTAGTGTTAATGGTTCAGTCGTGTCCAACTCTTTGCAACCACAGGACTGTAGCAAGGAATTCTCCAGGCAATAATACTGGAGTGAGTTGCCTTTCCTTTTTCTGGGGATCTTTCTCAAAGTGTGATGCCCAAACTGTAGACCTGGCTTAGCAGTCTACACTGGGAGGAGGCCAGGAGGATTAGAAAGACACAGCCAAAAGGTCACCGTATGCTTCACAGGACGCCCACTTCAGTGTCTTTCAGGAAGCAATTCTTAGTTTTAGGTGTTTTTTTTTTTTTTTTTTTTTAAATTTATTTTTAAGAATTTGTGCTTCACTGGGATGACCCAGAGGGATGGGATGGGGAGGGAGGTGGGAGGGAGGTTCAGGATGCGGAACACATGTACCCCCCTGGGGACTGTTTTGGGGGTTTTTTGTTTGTTTTAGATTTTGCTTTTTTAATAAAGCATCATTAATGCACATTGCACGGTTTTGCCAAACAGCCTGAACTGTATACATTACAATCATTAAAAGCTCTTATTAAAAAAAAAAATAATAATTTGTGCTTTGTACATTATTTGTGTGTGTGTATACATGTATATGTCAATATTAAGTCATAGTGACAAAATGAGTGTCATATAAGCAACACTCTTCTGTGGAATTAGACTGCTATCAATTACTTTCATATATACACACTTGAGTGCTACATTCATATCCCACCACTTTTCATTTTCTTGAGGAGAAAAAACTTAACAAGAATCTGCTATTCACTTGTTTTATGTTCACAGTATTTCCATATATATCTCATGATGGGCTTGTTTTGAGACATAATACTGGTACCATATTATATGCAACCTAACAGTGGAAACAGTGACAGACTTTATTTTCTTGGGCTCCAAAATCACAACTGATGGTGACTGCAGCCATGAAATTAAAAGATGCTTGCTCCTTGGAAGAAAAGCCATGACAAACCCAGACAGCACATTAAAAAGCAGAGACATTACTTTGCCAACAAAGGTTTATCTAGTCAAAGGTATGGTTTTTCCAGTAGTCACGTATGGATGTGAGAGTTGGACTATAGAGAAAGCTGATTGCCAAAGAATTGATGCTATTGAACTGTGGTGTTGGAGAAGACTCTTGAGAGTCCCTTGGACTGCAAGGAGATGTAGCCAGTCCATCCTAAAGTAAATCAGTCCTGAATATTCATTGGAAGGAATGATGCTGAAGCTGAAGCTCTGATACTTTGGCCACCTGATGCAAAGAACTGACTCTTTGGAGAAGACACGATGCTGGGCAAGATTGAAGGCAGGAGGAGAAGGGGACGCCAAAGGGTGAGATGGTGGATGACATCACCGACTCAGTGGACATGAGTTTGAATAAGCTCTGGGAGTTGGTGACTGACAGAGAAACCTGGCATGCTGCAATCCATGGGGTCACAAAGAGTTGGACACAATTGAGCAACTGAACTGAACTGATTGTTGCGGTTTGTTCTTTTCAATATCTTTTATATTCAGCTTATCCTCAAAACCATGACTGATTTCTATTGAAATTGAATGAAATCTATGAAGTTATTGAGGGAGAAAGGACAATTATTAATACATTTTATCAGCCCATGTTTACACATGATCATGATAAAGCTCTCATTTGTCATTTTTACCTTTTGCAGTTAATTGGCTGCACACACACATATTTTGTTAGCTTTTTTAAGCACTTTAATTGGTTTTATTATATAGCCTATTCTTCATAGATTAGGTCCAGAATCCAGGCATTCTTTTTTTTTTTACTTGATTCAATTTTTATATGATATATTTTTCTAGGAATTTGAATATTTCCTTAAAATTTTCTGTTTATTGGCCACAAAGAGACATATTCAGATTTCTGACCAATATAATATTAAGGGGAAATATTCTGAGCATTGCAGCAATATTTCAACATAATCCTCTGTAATTTCCAATCACATTAATTCATAAGTAATTATTAACATATTCAGCCAAGCAAATATATCATTGATTATAAGCACTGTATGTATTATAATGTGATACAGCTAAAGATTCAACCCTAAAGAAATTAGAGTTCAATTAAAAACAGATTAACAAATAATTTCAAATAACTAAAATGTAAAGTAGAGGATGCCTCATGGTCTCTGAGGGGCACAGAGAAAGTAGCGTGAACATTGGCAGGAAGATGGTAACTGTCAGATAAGGGTTTGGGGAATTCTTTGATCTGACTTCCTGCAATAGTCACACGTAGTCCAGATCTCATTGTTTCATTAGCATCGCTTCTAGGCTATGATGAATATTCATGGCCAGAACTGTGACAACAGTGCCATGAAGGGAAGCTTCAGGACCCCACCGGGCTAAGGAAGTGTGTTTGGCCAGCAGCGAGTGCAGCCAAACAGCTCCCATAAAACAAGCTGGCTCGACCCAATCGTGAGCAGGGCTGGGGGTAGCGTTATAAGGAAATGATTAAACAATTAGGAAAATTATCTGCTGACTCCTAAAGGAGCAGGTTGATGCTTAGAAGGTAGCTATTGTGAATAAGGACATGAAAACGCAAATAATAACAAAACCGATTTGCTGTTGTGATGCAGGTGCCTGCTAGGTATTTTATAAATAGTATTTCATTTAGATGGAAAGGAGGTAGACGTGATCATCTCACTTTACTAAATGGATGTGCAGGCATGTTTGTCAGTGCCAGCCCAGAAAGCCAAATCTGGTTAACTTAAACAGCAAAGCAGTTGGCAAGAAAGTTGGGAGAACTTACTCTAAAAAGTGGATGGAAATCAAAAAAGTCTAGATGTAAGACCCAAAGCAAAGTTTACCCCACAGGGTAAGCATGCCCCTTTGCTCAACACTCAGGCCCCTAGAGACATTTCCAAACTTCCCTGGTGGCTCAGACGGTAAAGCGTCTGCCTACAATGCAGGAGACCAGGGTTCAATCCCTGGGTTGGGAAGATCTCCTGGAGAAGGAAATGGCAACCCACTCCAGTACTCTTGCCTGGAAAATCCCATGGACAGAGGAGTCTAGTAGGCTACAGTCCATGGGATCGCAAAGAGTTGGACACGATTGAGCAAACTTCACTTTCTTTCTCTTCTTTCACTTTCATGCCCCTAAGCTCTGGACAATCACCCCAGCTGCCCCTGAACACTATGCAATGAATTCATCACCAACTGTTCCTTCATCTCATTGGCACCCACTGAGGATCCAGAATGATAGGTGAGAGTGTTTGATAATCCATGGGTTGTTGGCCCAGAATAAGGAGAAAGAGAGTATTAGCTCTTCTTCAGCTCTCCAATAGAAAGAAGCTTCATGCCTCCCACATAGACTCTTAAGAATTGGATATCCACCCCAATTTAGAAAAGATTTCAGATGCTCATGTGCATGGAAATGGACATCATTGTCAAGATGTCAGGACTAGTGAGCAGAGGTTTTTCAGGCTCAGGTCTTGTCTGAATCAGAGCTACACAATCTTTACATGGAACTCAGTCAGTGGCAATAAATTCTACAGGAAGTTTCGTTATAGAAAGTGCATAATTTTTAGAGCAACATGGTATGAGTAGGTCTCCTGTTGAACATATATACAGAATAAGAAGATGCTAAGCAAGATAGAGTAGGGGATTGCACTCTTATATTCTTAGAATTTATGGTCTATTAGAAATCATGCTTAGAAAAAAAAAAAAAAAAAAAGAGTTTACTCATTGCCCAGTGAGTGTCAGTGCTGAAAGAGCTATGGTTGTTAAAGTTTGGGACAGAATTGTGTGAGATGAGATATTCCAGAAAACTTACAGGGAGGATGGCTGGGATCCGGATATACAGGGGATAATATTTTAGGCAAGGGAGGATTTGCTTATGCAACAGTGTTTGTAGGCACAAATCCATCAGATTTTAATGCAGAACTTTCTGGATTAAATGCATGATGCCATTAAGGAAACAAAAGAGCTAATCATTGTAGCTGCTGCTCTTTACCTATAAACCAAAATCCAGTCATCAGAATAATAGATAGGATTATAGGAAGTCAGGAGCTAACTGCCAAGTTTTTCAGTTTGAAGGGATCCTCTTTCTGGAGGAAACAATTGAATGCAAGCCTGCAGTGATTATAAATACACATGAAGAAAATGGGAAGCTGTATTTCCGGCCAAGATATGCTCTTGTTATCGACCCAGAGAGGAGGCTGTTGACTGACGAAAGAGAATGGGCGGCTTTGGGTGAAAGTCACTTGTGACAGGTCTGGAATACAAACACATCCAAACCCTGTGTTCTGTTGCTTCAGGCTAGAGTTCCATTTACACTGGCTTTGACCTTATGAAAACATTGTGAGTGGCCTTGGAGCAAAATGAAGTAAAGCCAAGAACGATGCTTCAATAAAGAGCTGTAACACAAATTCTCCAGCAAGGCTGAATCTTAGAAATGTGTGCAGTAATTCAAATCTAAAGACATCAGGGAGGTCACC
Organism: Bos indicus x Bos taurus; assembly: GCF_003369695.1. NCBI lineage: Eukaryota > Metazoa > Chordata > Mammalia > Artiodactyla > Bovidae > Bos > Bos indicus x Bos taurus. The sequence continues at coordinate 92,667,254 of NC_040085.1, forward strand.
TGGGAAAGGACACGCCTTGTTGGACCGATGACACTGGGAGGAGTATTGAATTCCCTACATCTTCTGCAGGGAAAGCTTGCATTCCTTTATGATTAACTTGACATAAATATCCTCACTTATCAGAAGTCCTTTGCTGCTGGGCTGCACAGTTGCAAACCAATATGAGCTTGTTGAAAGGCGGATAAACAGCCGTAAATTTCAGACAACGTTAACTTCTCCTTCCATTTTCACACGTTTTTGCTCTTGTGTCGTGTGGGCATCCGCTGCTCACCGCCGCCTCCACCCCACGGTCTGTACCACCTCCATCCCCTTCATGTGCGCTCTCAGTGGTCCCGCACAGCGCCAGCTTCTTTCTAGTTTAAAGTCTTGATTTTAATGGCGCCTTCTGAGAGACGCTTCCCTGACCTGTCCAGCTAATACAGGTTGGCTCTTTCTATCATAGAATCTTATTTCCTCTAGAAAAATTTTGTTGTTGTTGTTTACTATTTAATTGCTCAGCAGTGTCCAGCTCTTTTATGACCCCGTGGACTGTAGCTTACCAAGCTCCTCTGTCCATGGGATTTTCCAGGCAAGAATACTGGAGTGGGTTATCATTTCCTTCTTCAGGGGATCTTCCCAACTCAGGGATCAAACCCAAATGTTTCCTACACTGTAGGCAGATTCTTTACCACTGAGCCACCTGGGAAGCCCAGAATGCTTACCAAATATTTATATTCATTTACTTATCTCTATGTTTATTTCCTGCCTGTCTTTCCATGCTGTTAATTTCAAAAGTCTCCTTCATTTGCCACTGCATCATCAGAGAACGGACCAATGGAAAACACTTAATAATTGAACAAGCAAATGAGGATTTGAAATATTTCCTGAAGTTTTCTTTTGAAGCCCTCAAGCAAATATTACTAGATATCACATAGGTCTTTTCTTTCCTTCATTCACAAAGAAAAAGTACATCCAAAGGGATCTTAGGAATCTGACTTTGTGCCAAGTAGTCTGGTTTTCTTCTGATTTTTGAATTACCATGCAAATGAATGGCAGAAGTTTTTTGCTGTTTATACAACTTAATGAGTATTGCTATCCAAGGAACATCTCCATTTTTTAGCATCACACAGTACACTGTTTTAGATATAACAAGCTATTGGTATTATTTATTGCATAGATATTTGAATGATTAGACGATTACATAAATGAATGTAAAATTAAGAGTTATATAATAATGCACAGAATCAAGGGATTTTCTTTGGGCTATGTATCAAATAACCAAAATACAAGTAAGAAAATGATCTTGCTCTGAATATGGCAGGTTTTAATTAATATTTATTAACAGGGAGTAAAGTCTCTGGCTGGGAATTTAACAAGCAGATGGTTTCTTTAATGTTGAAAGTGGAGGTTGGAATTTTTTAACCCAGTTAACATCAGTCAGCTCCGTAGCTCCATATTCTACCCACATTGTTCACACAAAATTGAGATATTTTTGCTACAAGCAGTACTAGAAGGGGCAGGCCACTGCTGCTGCTAAGTCGCTTCAGTCGTGTCTGACTCTGTGCGACCCCATAGACGGCAGCCCACCAGGCTCCCCCGTCCCTGGGATTCTCCAGGCAAGAACACTGGAGTGGGTTGCCATTTCCTTCTCCAATGCATGAAAGTGAAAAGTGAAAGTGAAGTCGCTCAGTCGTGTCCAACTCTTTGCGACCCCATGGACTGTAGCCTACCTACCAGGCTCCTCCATCCATGGGATTTTCCAGGCAAGAGTACTGGAGTGGTGTGCCATCGCCTTTTCCAAAAGAGACACTGTTGCTGCTGCTGCTAAGTCGCTTCAGTCATGTCTGACTCTGTGTGACCCCATAGATGACAGCCCACCAGGCTCCCCCATCCCTGGGGTTCTCCAGGCAAGAACACTGGAGTGGGTTGCCATTTCCTTATCCAGTGCATGAAAGTGAAAAGTGAAAGTGAAGTCATTCAGCCATGTCCGACTCTTCGAGACCCCCATGGACTGCAGCCCACCAGGCTCCTCTGTCCATGGGATTTTCCAGGCAAGAGTACTGGAGTGGGTTGACATTGCCTTCTCTGATGCATGAAACTGAAAACCGAAAGGGAACATGAAAAGCTTTATCACAGCCTGGGGACAGTTCTTTGTTCATTGTTACCCTGACATGTAGGAAATCAATGCTGTAAAGATGAATTTAAGGACACCACTATTTTATTCTGTATGGTAAAATAACTGTGGTAAGTTAAAAACTTTCAATATGTTTTAGCCTTCATGAAACTCTGCAAGGAAGCCTACTTCATTTATTCCATTGTCACTCTAGAAAAAAAAGTGTCTATTTCTAAAGTCTTATGGAATCTTTACTTTGATTGTGTTATGCATGTAAAATGCCTTGCACATAACGCTTAGACTGTAGTAAACTCTTGATAGAGGTCCATTTCTTTCCTCCCCATAACACTTAAAAATGATAATATGCTTATGAATTTTAATAGTTATTTATGAAGCACTCAGTTTATCTCCTACATTGTCTGAGTGCTTTACAGGCATTAATCTGGTTAATCCCCATCCATTCCATGTGAGACAAGGACGATGAGTCTCCCCATTTTTTAGTTTACAGAAGTAAGTCACTCATCCAGGATGATAACGAGTAATCCATGTCTGTCTTATCTCAAAATCTATGCTACTGTTTTACTACTAAATTAAGCATGTTCACCACTTTAAAAGCATCAGTACTTTTAAAGCCCTGATTATAAGAATTCTACTGCGATTTATATGAGTTTCTGTAAAGTACTTTATATTTTTAGTTAGTGACAAACTCCATAAGAATGAGAAGTGTTTAATTCATATATCCTAATTTTTTCCCCAATGTTTGAGATAGAAATCCTGTTTGATAGATATTTGGTGAGACAGTGAGTGAATGATTCCAGAAGAAATACATAGCAAGAACACACTGCTTGTGAAATCTCAGTCTCTCCCTGTTAGAACTGCTCAGGCCGAAGCTGTGTGGTCATCTGTCATGGATGACTTAGAAAGAATTACTAAGTCATGGATGATGCACAGTTTTGTCCTGGATGATGATGTAAAAAATTTGTGCAAATGAAATTATTGTCATCTTGTTTCTACAAGTGTCAAGAGATTTAGAATTTTATTTATGTTATCCTCAAGTAACTTTTCTTACCCTAAAAAGTATAAATATGAATCTGAGAGGGAAAAAAAATCCATGCTATCGTCCCATTACTCTTTCAAAATTCAGAGAATCTTTTTCTGTTCCAAAAACCCTACTTCAATGAAGTATAATCTCCCACCCTATTGTTTTAGTTTGTTTGAGCTACTATAACAAAATACCACAGACTGGATGGCTTATAAACAACAGAAGTCCATGAGCAGGGTGCCAGAATGCTCAGATTCTGGTGAAGGCTCTCTTCTGGGTTATGAATTCCTAACTTCTCACTTTATCCTCAAGTGATGGGAGGGGCTGGAACTTGGTGAGGCTTCTTCTGTAAGACTGGTTCAGTAGTAAAGAATTCACTTGCCAATGTAGGACACACAGGAGACACGAGTTCATTCCCTGGGTCAGGAAGATCCCTGGAGGAGGACATAGCAACCCACTCCAGTATTCCTGCCTGAAAAATCCCATGGTCAGAGGAGGCTGGTGGGCTATAGTCCATAGGGTCGAAAAGAATTGGACATGACTGAGTGACTTAGCACACACTGCTATAAAGCACTAACCCTTTCAAGACTGTCCACACTCATAACTTAATCACTTCCCCAAAGCCCCACCTCCTGATATATCACACTGGGGACTAGAAGTCCAACTTGTTGATTTTGAGAGGACCCAATCATACAGACCATAGCACCTGTCTTGGGAAGTGACACTCTTATGGATATTGTTTCTAACTAAATTGTGTGAAAGAAATGTATGGGAACAATCTCAGGGTCTTTGATAGGAAGGGCAGAGGCCCCACCTCAGAACTATTAAAGTAGAATCTTTGGATGTGAGGCTCAGAAAACCACTTTGTTCCCTACTTCCATGTTGGGATGATTACTGCAGTCTAATAGCTGTGCCCAGACTATCCAGGGACGAGAGTAAAATCTCAGGCCCTATTTTCCCCCTCCGCCATACAACAGACACAGAAATATATACCAATGTCTTTCCACCTTTAATGTATTAGTCAGGGTTCTCCACAGAAACAGAACCAATAGGATGCAGGCATAGAGAGAAAGAGGAAGGGAAAAATAGAGAGAGAGGTTTATTTTAAGGAACTGGCTTATGCCATTGTGGGGGCTGGTAAGTCAAACATCTGCTTGGAGGCTGGAGGCTGGAGACTGAAGGAAAAATTGATGATGCAGCTTAAGTATAAAGCCGGTCTGTACACAGAATTTCTTCCTCAGGCAAAGTCAGTCTTTTGTTAAAGACCTGCAACTGATTGGATGAACCCCACCAACATTAGGGAGGATAACTGGCTTAACACAAAGTATACTGATGCAAACATTAATCTCATTCAAAAAATAATCTCACAACGTCATCTACACTATGATCAAACACCTGGCTGCAGTGGCTTGGCCGAGTCAGTGTGGACAGTTAACCATCATTCTCGGTAATAGCACATGAGCCTGCTCATCAAATTGTGCTCATCATAAGATCTCTTCTGGACAGAGAGCTCACAGACCCACAGTTCACACTGACACTTTACGTGGAAAGTAAGGCCAGAGGTTGGATGTGTGTAGTTCTATTTATCTTCATGGAAAAATGACCAGATGAATCCAAAGAGCAAATTCCAACAGATTTTCATGATGGTTTTTAATATTATTCACACACATATACACACACATATTACCCCTCCACACACACATAGATTTACACATACAGATAGATTTGGTTATTTAATATGTCAAGTCGTTACATTCAGGGTTTAGAATCTCTTTGCTGTTGTTGTTGTTCAGCTGTTAAGTCACGTCCGACTCTTCATGACCCCATGGACTGCAGCACGCTAGGCTTCCCTGTCCTTTACTCTCTCCCGGATTTTGCCCCGTTTCATGTGCACTGAGTCAGTGATGGCTTCTCACAATGGCATCCTCTCCCACCCTCTCTCCTCCTGCCCTCAGTCTTTCCCAACATCAGGGGCTTTTTCAATGAGTCAGTTCTTCACATCAGGTGGCCAAAGTATTGGAGTTTCAGGTTCAGCATCAGTCCTTCCAAAGAATATTCAGGACTGATTTCCTTTAGGATGGACTGGTTTGATCTCCTTGCTGTCCAAGGGACTCTCAAGAGTCTTAGCACTGAATCTTTTTTTATCCCCTACCAAAACAAAATGGGAAAAAAGAAGAATAGGCAGCAATAGTAACCTATCCCTCTGATCAATGTCAAACTCAAGAAGAGCTGAAATTATTCCCCAGTTCATTTGACCACAGAGTGAGATTTTCTCCCCCTCAGTCCTGATTCAGTCAATTTTGCTGACAAGTTGGAATTCTACAAGAAGGAAAAAGATTCCAGGTAAATGTTTCAGTCCTTATTTTTGAGCCAGAGAGCTTATTTTTCTGATTCACTGGAGGAGAGAGAGACTTGGCCATTACTCTCATGAGCCATCAGGTTTCCGCCTTGGTGTGCCAGTAGGGCTACAGGAGAGCTTGAGTCCAAAAACTGCAACCTCCCTGAGATGGCTGCTTTTGCTCACGAGGGCTGCATAATCCATCTTGCTCTGGAACTTTTCTTCTGGCATTGATTTGGTGGAATAAGTCAGGAGATGTCAAGATTCTACTTGTTATAACACATGAAGTCTTCTTAATGGACCTTTAGTTGAAAGTCCTCACATTGGTTTCCTTTTACTTATTAATGGTAAAGTGGGAATTTTTAAAGTATATACATGAAATTCTTCATTAATTTTCTTCTAATTTGTTAAAGGCAACAAATTTAATCATTTTTATAACTTTGCTAAACTAATCTGCAGGAAATAATTTCACGGGATATCATTTCATTCAGAGTATTCTCATGGGATGCTTTTTAGAATAGAGCCCAAGCACACATGCTTTTCAACCTCATGGGGTTAGAAATTTGGCTTCTTTTCTATTGGTTTTACCATGTGGCTTTCACTAGAATTCATCTATGTCTTTTTTTGGAGGCTTTTATTTTCACCCAGCTTTCTCTTGGACTTCCTCTGTGACTAAGAATAAATCCTGGGTACAGAAATCTCAGGACTGAATGACTGGCCTTGTGGAAAAAATTACAAATATTTGCCCTCAAGGACACCTTAAAGGCCACTGCCTTCACATTTCCTTCTTAAACCCTTTTCTGTCTGCCATTAGACTTGGAATATTAGTGTACTCTTAGATGGGTAGATAGATGATAGATAAAAAGACACACAGAGAAGGAACTTTTCTAAAATATTTTTTCTAAAGTAGGTATATTTTGGAAATCTGTTCCATGGATTTGAGTCCCCTTTTACCACATGAGGTTACTGCCTCAGATAATCAGTTGCCTAAAGTAATGCTCAAAATTCTCCAAGCCAGGCTTCAGCAATATGTGAACCGTGAACTTCCTAATGTTCAAGCTGGTTTTAGAAAAGGCAGAGGAACCAGAGATCAAATTGCCAACATCCGCTGGATCATAAAAAAAGGAAGAGAGTTCCAGAAAAACATCTATTTCTGCTTTACTGACTATGCCAAAGCCTTTGACTGTGTGGATCACAATAAACTGTGGAGAATTCTGAAAGAGATGGGAATACCAAACCACCTGACCTGCCTCTTGGGAAATTTGTATGCAGGTCAGGAAGCAACAGTTAGAACTGGACATGGAACAACAGACTGGCTCCAAGTAGGAAAAGGAGTTCGTCAAGGCTGTATATTGTCCCCCTGTTTATTTAACTTATATGCAGAGTACATCATGAGAAACGCTGGACTGGAAGAAACACAAGCTGGAATCAAGATTGCCGGGAGAAATATCAATCACCTCAGATATGCAGATGACACCACCCTTATGGCATCAGACTACAGATGGTGACTGCAGCCATGAAAGTAAAAGACACTTACTCCTTGGAAGGAAAGGATAGATAGATAACATAGATAACCTAGATAACATATTCAAAAGCAGAGACATTACTTTGCCAACAAAGGTCCATCTAGTCAAGGCTATGGTTTTTCTTGTGGTCATGTATGGATGTGAGAGTTGGACTGTGAAGAAGGCTGAGCACTGAAGAATTTATGCTTTTGAACTGTGGTGCTGGGGAAGACTCTTGAGAGTCCCTTGGACTGCAAGGAGATCCAACCAGTCCATTCTGAAGGAGATCAGCCCTGGGTGTTCTTTGGAAGGAATGATGCTAAAGCTGAAACTCCAGTACTTTGGCCACCTCATGCGAAGAGTTGACTCATTGGAAAAGACTCTGATGCTGGGAGGGATTGGGGGCAAGAGGAGAAGGGGACGACAGAGGATGAGATGGCTGGATGGCATCACTGACTCGATGGATGTGAGTCTGGGTGAACTCCAGGAGTTGGTGATGGACAGGGAGGCCTGGCATGCTCTGATTCATGGGATCGCAAGGAGTCAGACCCGACTGAGCGACTGATCTGATCTGATCTGATCTGAACTGCTCCCCCAAATTCTCACTGGCATTCCATCCTCTCTGAGTCTGTGAAAGCTACTGAAAGCTTTTTGGATGATGTTCTCCATCACAGCCTTTCTACCCACTATATCCTACTCATCCTTACAAATTTAAGTAAAGAGATCTATTACCAAATTTCCTCCCGCTCCTTAAGCCTAATCTCCGCAATCTTCTGATTACCTATTGCTCTTACTGTCTGTACTATAGACTTTGTACTTTTTCTCTTTTTCTTAACTAAATTAATTTATTTATTTTAATTGGAAGCTAATTACAATATTGTAGTGGTTTAATATAAGGCATTGTCTCTTAATTGTACTGTGTTTATTAATCTTCCCAAGGTGTTTATGACCCTCACAAAGTGTCTAGTTACTCACAGGGTATTCAAATTATAGGTGGATTGAAAAGACAACAGACTGGTTCCAAATTGGGAAAGGAGCATGTCAAGACTGTATATTGTCACCCTGCTTATTTAACTTATATATGCAGAGTACATTATGCAAAATGCCGGGATTCATGAAGCACAAGCTGGAATCAAGATTGCCAGGAGAAATATCAATAACCTCAGATACGTAGATGACACCACCCTTATGGCAAAAAGCAAAGAAGAACTAAATAGCCTCTTGTTGAAAGTGAAAGAGGAGAGTGAAAAAGTTGACTTAAAACTCAGTGTTCAGAAAACTAAGATCATGGCATCTGGTCCCATCACTTCACAGCAAATATATGGGGAAACAATGAAAACAGTGAGAGACTTTATTTTAATGGGTTCCAAAATCACTGCAGATGGTGACTGTAGCCATGCAATTAAAAGATGCTTGCTCCTTGGGAGAAAAGCTATGACCAATCTAGACAGCATATTAAAAAGCAGAGATATCACCTTGCCAACAAAGGTCCATCTAGTCAAAGCTATGGCTCTTCCAGTACTCATGTATGGATGTGAGAGCTGGACTATAAGAAAGCTGAGCACGGAAGGATTGGTGCTTTTAAACTGTGGTGTTGGAGAAGACTCTTGAGAGTCCCTTGGATTGCAAGGAGATCCAACCGGTCCATCCTAAAGGAAATCAGTCCTGAGTGTTCATTGGAAGGACTGATGCTGAAGCTGAAACTCCAATACTTTGGCCACCTGATGCAAAGAACTGACTCATTAGAAAAGACCCTGATGCTGGGAAAGATCAAAGGCAGGAGAAGGGGACAACAGAGGATTAGATGATTGGATGGCATCACCAAGATGAACATAAGTTTGAGCAAACTCCGGGAGTTGGTGATGGACAGGGAAGCCTGGCGTGCTGCTGTCCATGGGGTCACAAAGAGTCAGACGTGACTGAAAGACTGAACTGAACTGAAAATAATAATCAAATATACTCTCAAATTATGTCTATGTGTTTGTTAGTAGAAATGACACCTCAAGGTCCTGCACATGATAAGGGTAGAGTATGATTTTTTCTTTTGAAAAAAAGATGTATTCTGATGTCTCTAAATAAAGACAGATTCGTGCTTCTGTTTCATAATCATTTTCTCCATCTTGTTTTCCCTGGTAGTATGCAATTTCCATTCTTTTCGTTATTGAAAAGCAAGATAGTTAAATTAGAGGTATATAATTCACTAATCATGTGATTTGGTGTTATAACTATTATTAGGAATAAGTTGCTAACCCTAAGCCTTACATTTTTCTTTCTCTCTATGCAACCTTGGAGAACCTCAGCAAAGACTCAGCATCTATTTTCCTGCTCTTTTTTCCTACTGTCTATGCATAAACATAGCACAAGGATAAGTCAGCAAATGCCACTTTGGAGTGGCCGTGGTGGGAGAGGACAATGGTAGCAGACAGAAAATTTTAGATCTTGCATAGTTCATGAATTTGATTCATAATTATGAAAATTTAGGAAGAGGTCCCATCAAAGAATTTTAGTTTTAATAGGTACAATGACTGAGAAAAATGTTGAAACTATGGTGTGTGGGGTTTTTCATTTTTTGTAAATATCACAAATGCCCATTCATTCATTTACATATTCATCTGATAGCATTTGTGATCTGTGACTTAGAATGGCCTTCCCCCAACTGTGAAGGGAGCTGTGGGGATCTACAAAAGTGCCTATGATATGACACCTGTTCCATGAAGTTTTCTCTCACCAGAAGCAGAAAGGCATAAGCAGATACTTTCATGGAATGGGAATCACAAGTCAAATGCAACATCAGTCTCGCACTCATGCCTCATTTGCCAGTTACACTGACTGAACAAAGCAGACATTCCAAGTTAAACATTGGAGAAATTGATTTACGACAAGAGTTTCTTTTGGAAATTTTTTTCTTGGCAACTGCTTTTGACGTGAGGAATTCCCATTATGAATTAGGAAAATTCATACAACAGAATTCATTTTGTTCCTCCCTAATGTACATTCTTTTAGAGCTGTTTCCTTAGAACAGTATATTTCCTTTCCCTTTCCATGATTGGTTGCTGGCTTCTACTCTGTGATGAAAATGTGTGCCATCTTTTGGGAGAGCTGAGGTATTCCTATAAGAAGCAAACAACGATTGCTTCCCCTCATCTGAAAAAGAATCATGCCTGTTACGTCATCGTTAGAAATGAAGGCTAACTTCTTATATGCAAGAGTTTCACAGTTTTTTCTAATTACAATAGCGATGATTTGGCCTTGGAATATCTTGAGAAAATTTATTCTGGAACTATTCAGATTGTTTATAAGAGCTTTCTGATTTCAACTGTGAACATATATCTGGCTGACAAAGATTTGTCATATTTTTAGATACCTTTACTCAAAGTAGGTCAGTAGGCTATTTTCAGACACTTTTCTTTCTGGCTTAATGTACATGACAAGACATCTTCACAGAAAATGCAATGACAGACTCAGAATGATTTTTATCTTAATAAGTAATATTGATGCCAAAGCACGGATGATTGCCAACCATGGTAGAGTATTGCTACACACAGTTTTGAGCTGGAACAGTAAATTAGCCTCTGGAATGGGCCCACACCGTCCTCAAATCTGAGATTATAAACTGTAGAGGAATTCAAGGTAACACTTGAAAACATGCTATTTTAAGAAAGTTAGATTCTGTCCCCACGCAGTGTGAGTCTTTGAAATAATCATCTGAAGAACAAAACTGAAGTTATGGACCCTTTGCTTTTCCGTTAATCTGTTCCTATATGCCAAAACATTGTAGAAAGAGAAATCAATTTTAACAAATTAGAAACTGAAATAAGTTTTGGTTGATTTATACCAAAAAGGACTGTTCATTTTTGACACTATCAGAAATATTCTTAATTTAAAAATAAGAGAGGGAAGAATTTTTTAATGAATAATGGATTACATTGTAAACTCAGTATCATTAAGAAATGGATTGAATTTCAAAATATGCTAAGAGGAAACATAGATTGAGGTATGGTTTAAAACAATCAATATAAATTGTGCCATTGTAAATAATGCTCTATCCAAAACTATTTCCCAATACACCTGAATTTCATGTGATGCAAAGGAATCATAATCTTAAATTTTATTTAGTGGAAACAAATGTTCTACTGCAGAATTTTGTGATGAAAAAACTATATTTTCATGAAATATGTTGGAACAGAGGCATGGAGAATGATGATCTATTTTATAAAGAACAAAATAATGTGAATAATATTAAACTGATGCACAGTTTCCCTGATAGCTCAGTTAGTAAATAATCCACCTGTGATGCAGGAGACCCTGGTTCAATTCCTGGGTCAGGAAGACCCACTGGAGAAGGGGTAGGTTACCCACTCCAGTATTCTTGGGCTTCCCTTGTGGCTCAGCTGGTAAAGAATCTACCTGCAATGCCAGAGACCTGGGTTCAATCTCTGAGTTGGGAAGATCCCCTGGAGAAGGGAAAGGCTACCCACTCCAGTGTTCTGGCCTGGAGATTCCATGGACTATATAGCCCATGAGGTGGCAAAGAGCCAGACACAACTGAGTGACTTTCTCTTTTTCTTTCACACCTCCTTAGTAAAGAATAATTTTTAAAATAATAATTAGTGTTATATTTTTTTAAATCAATACCATATGTTATTTGGACCCAATCAAACTATAATTCATGTGAATTTTTAAAGCAGTCTTCTAACTAGTGTTCCTATTTCTGCTCTTTTTCTTCCTGAAATCATTCCTTTAAAATGTGATCAGAGTTGCCTATATAAAAAACAAAACATATCTTGTTTGCCTATTTAAAAGCCTTCAATGTCTAACTGTTTCCCATAGGATGAAGTTTAGAATTTTCAGCAGGGAAAAGAGGCTCATCATAGTGTATTTGCTTCTTTCCTAATTTTATCATCTATAGATCCCTTCATTTATACAATTTCAGGTTTTTCCTTCAAAATAAAGTCCATGCTACTTATCCTGAAAAGCAGGGATTTCCGTGATGAACTGACTCTCAAATTTCTCTTTAATGTAGTTTTAGTTGCTCAGTCATGTCTGACTCTTTGTGACCCCACAGACTGTAGCCCTCCAGTCTCCTCTGTCCATGGGATTCTCCAGGCAAGAACACTGGAGTGGATTACCATTCCTTTCTCCAGAGGATCTTCCTGACCCAGGGATCAAACCCAGGTCTCCTGCATTGCAGGCAAGTTATTTACCTGCAATTTTAATGTTAATTCATTTCTCTTTAACTCATTTTTATTCTTTGGTCTTTATCCTCCAGCCATGACACACACCTGCTGGTTTCCCTCGCATCACGCTATTTCATTCCACTGGACCCTTGTTCATGTTTTCCTTCTGCTTGACTTTCCAATCTACCCCATTCTTCACTTGGCTAACTTATAATCATGTTGACCTCCAGGAAATTCTCTCATCTTCTTCTGTAGTCTGACTTATTTTCCCTTCCTGCATTCCCATAACACCTAGTCCAGATGGATAAGAGAAAGATTGCTTCACTATATTGAAATTTCAAGTCTATTTCCCTTATGATAATGAAAACTACGTGAGGGCAGGGCTGACTCATCTTCACATTCCTGGTTTCTAACAAAATCTTCTAATGCAATAATGCTTGGCTTACTCTAAGCTCTCTGTAGTATATTTTTAAGATGAATGTTATCTTTACAGGGTTCAAATCATCTGAGATCATGCATTGGACAGAATCCATATTTTTAGTAAAAAGACAATCTATCGGAGTTTCATAATGGTTTATGATGCCTCTACTTTTTATTTCAATACAAAGATGTATCTCCTAGTCAGAGTTTCTGCAAATTGCTAAAATGTTAAAATTATCCAAGCATTTGAGATTCTTGTCAAACAAATAGCATGATGAATCATGTGAAAACTTGGGTTTGCATTTGAAATATTGTAAAAAATGTCATATAAGCCTGGTGCCCTACAGCAGGTTCCACACCAGTGTTAGAGGTGTAGGGAAGGGAGAGTGGACGCTTGGATGAATCTGTTCACCGAGTTGTAAAGGGAGGCAGTTGACTAGTATTAGAATTGAGGGGAAAGAACATTGTCTCTTAGAGAGAAGCACAGGTGAATAGATCTCTATCATGTTACCCATCAGCCCCAATAACAATTCAATTAAAGGGAAAAAAAAAGAAAATTATGCAAAACATGCATTAAAATAAAATACAAGTCATTCTACTGGCATATGGCTGTGTGCCTGAAGACAGTGGCAACACAATGACAGTGTACAAATCAGTGTGTACAAGTAGAGTGAAATATCCTATGCTTCAGGTAGACAGTCCTCCGAGAGTCCAATCATTCAACAAACATTTTTTTTTATTCAAAATATTTTTGGTCACTGTGTGGTAGGGACTGTGCCAATCTCTGGGGTTATGAGTGTGAAGAGACTCTTCCTATGGAATTCACTGTGGAGTATGGAGAATTGGGAGCACATAACTGACCATAAATCACCTTTAGTGAAAACTACGCTGTTTTTCTCTTCGTTGTATTAACCAACTAATATTCACCGGAGACATTTCTATAACATAAATTCTGAATTAAGTTTCACAAAGCTGTGTGGAATCTCTTTGAGTCCCAAAGAGTAGGAAATAATATAGAAAAAGAATAGTGGAGTGGGTTGCCATGTCTTCCTCCAGATTGAAAAAGAGAGCTGATGCAAATCTAATGAGTAAACAGTTCATTGAGAGGTGCAAACCCAAGGCAGCCAGAGTGAGGCAAAAAAGAAAAAAGCTGAGAACAGAAACGAGGAAAAGCAAGTAGAGGTGGTACATTATCAAGTTGGTCTCTACCTTTCAACAAAAATAAATATAACACATTATTTGGTTCTATGAGATAGACCACCCAGAACTTCCTCCTATACCTGGCAACAAATCTTTCTTTCGTCTTTATCTTCCTTTTTTTTTTTTCTTGTCTTATTTCTTTTTTCTTCTTTTTCTTTTTTTTCCAGCTACCTCTTGATATTTAGTCTTCCTCGTGGGGTATTAGCTCTCACGGTTTTTTTGTGGTGCAGTCAACCCCCTTATGGCAGACTTTGGGGAAGCAGAGCTACTATGATCTTGTTATCCCAGTCTTTGGCCTTCCCTGGTTGCTCAGCTGGTAAAGAATCTGCCTAAAGTGCAGAAGACACAGATTCGATCCCCGGGTCAGGAAGATCCCCAGAGGAAGGATAGGCTTCTCACGCCAGTATTCTTGGGCCTCTCTGGTGGCTCAGATGGAAAAGAATCCATCTGCAATGTGGGAGAGCTGGGTTCTACCCCTGGGTTGGGAAGATCCCCTGGAGAAGGGAATGGCTACTCACTCCAGTATTCTCTCCTGGAGAATTCCATGGACAGAGGAATCTGGCAGGCTATAGCCCATGGGGTAGCAAAGAGTCAGACACACTGAGAGACTTTCAATTTGGCCTCATAGGGAGTTTCTGCCATTGCTGATCCCTGAACTCAAGGCAAAGGGTGCTGGGGATTTAGTACCATGGGAAGAGAGGGTTGAGTGGCCCTGGGGTGGTGCATAAACGGATCCAACACATTGGGATATACACCATTCAGAAAAGCTGGCACTTTGTGATATAGGGAACAGACGTTAGTCAATATTGAACACAGTGAGCACATTTTCCCTTCATAGTCCCTCTCAAGATATTAGAAAGTCTCAGCTGGTGCCATTATAAAAAATAGTACCATTATTTTTAGAAGCACTACTTTTCCAACACTTATTCATCTTTTTTTTTTTTTAATAGACAAGAAAGATTTAATTCAAAACTACTGCAATAGGGGAGACAGCTTGAACTCAGATTTGAATATAACAGAGAGAGCTGTTCCTCTTACGGGGAACTTGGCTACATATCAAGAGTGGAGAAAGGGAAACTTGACTGGCTATGAAGGGTGGATGAATTCTCTCTAAACTGGCCTAACAGGATTCGGCTCAGCTCTGATCTCTTTCTGTTAAAAAAAAAAAGAGAGAGAGAATAGGTAAAGAAGATCTGTCTAGAATTTAATTATATTGCTTTATTTTCATAATATTTCTAGCTATTTTATATATGAATATATGCATTGTATGTGTTACAACTTTGTTGTAATACAACAACAATGAATTAGGGAAAGTGGCACTGATGTATATTTATTAAAGTGAGGAAAGATTTCCTTCAAAATAAATGTAATTATAAAAAAACATCTTGTCAAAAGAAATCATGAAACCAACATGATAGAACATATTAGTATGAAGATAAGGAAAACAGCCAACAGGAAGAATACAGATGATAAAAGTTTAGGAAGTGACACATGGTATGATTGAACCTGATGTCCGTTCTATGAATATCCATGGGATAACTTTGTTGCAATGCATTTTCTAATTAAATGTCTTGTTCTTAAACCTGTATTTAAAGATATCAGGATGCACAGGCCTGAAAATGCATTTAATTCCATAAAGCAACTAGTATGCTTTCAAACGTATAGTTGGCATTCTATAAATGTTTTCATCATTTTACTTTTACTGGCATAGCTGTGCCCTTAATTTAGGAAACAGGAAAGAAAAGGATGAACACGCAATCTGGTACTAGTACAGTGACATTCTTCTTCCATTTGTTTTGAGAAATATACTATAGATTTGCAGGCTTTTAGAGCCAAGAAGTTGAGAGGTAATTTGACCAACTCCCTCTTTATATAAAGAAAATACAGAGGGGCTAAGAAACTTCTCAAAGGCCACATAGGTAGTTACTTAAAAAGACTGAACTAAAATTTGAATCATGAGGGGATCCACTTTTCTAAAACATATGCAGTGATATGATAAACTAAAATAATCCCCAATTAGATTTCTATACCCAGATAGCACAGGAAGAAAACCACAGTTAAACCATCTTCCCTATATAAGCAGAAGGTCTCAACTGAGCTGCATTTTCTGAAGCATTTAAAAGTTACCTGCCTAGGACTTCCCTGATTTGGTCCAGTTGTTAATCCATGCTTCTATTGCAGTGTTACATGGGTTCAATCCCTGATTGGGAAACTAAGATCCTGCGTGCTGCTGCACAGGATGGCCAAAATAAATAAATAAAATTTTGAAGGTAATTGAAGAAATTCTGCCACTTTCAAAAAATTAAGATGGAATAAAAAGATAAAAATAAATGCATCTACCATTCCCCTCTCTTTTGGACACACTCCTTTCATTCCCTTATATTCTAGGACACCCCTGTCTTCTGGCTTCCCTCTCATCTGTCTGGTCACATATTACTTGTGAACTTTATTGCTCCCTCATTTTCCTCCTGCCTTTTAGGTTTGTTTTTGGATATTTTTCTAGTCTTACTCTAAGAACTTGAGGAAAGAAGGCATTATACGCTTCCAAGCATAAGTATAAAATCCTACCAATGAATTTTTATTGCAAGGAAGAAAAGCACTAAAATTACATTTGAATCTGATCAAACCTGTAATTCCTACTTGAAATTAATAGGAAATACAGGAGACAAGGTTACATGTTAACTGACACCACAGACATGCAATGACCCATTTAGAGACTATGGAAAACTTTAAAGGACAGCAATCTTGAATCTCCAACAAGCTAAATGCCAGGACAAAATGTGAAGAAGAAACACATCACGTATTGTAATTTATATAACTTATTTGGATTCTGCTTTTTAAAATGTACAGATTATAAACAACTAAGAAGATATCAGCAATGTCTAAATATTTGATGATATTTTAGAATTACTCTAAATTTTCTTAGGTATGGTTGTGTTATTGAAGCTTAACCTTGAAGAGAAATACTTCTATAAAGTTATATAATGAAATATTTACAGGTGATTTAAAAAAAAGACAATGAAGACATAGACCCCAAAATCCTTATACAAGCAAATTTTTCAGGACAAATGACTCGGGTTTTTGAACAAATAGATTGCTATGGGAAAAAAATTAAGAAAAGACTATACAAAAGTACACAAACAATAAATGCTGGAGAGGGTGTGGAGAAAAGCAACTCTTACGCTGTTGGTGGGAATGCAAACTAGTACAACCACTATGGAGAACAGTGTGGAGATTCCTTAAAAAACTGGAAATAGAACTGCCTTATGATCCAGCAATCCCACTGCTGAGCATACACACTGAGGAAACCAGAAGAGAAAGAGACACGTGTACCCCAATGTTCATCGCAGCACTGTTTATAATAGCCAAGACATGGAAGCAACCTAGATGTCCATCAGCAGATGAATGGATAAGAAAGCTGTGGTACATATACACAATGGAGTATTACTCAGCCATTAAAAAGAATACATTTGAATCAGTTCTAATGAGATGGATGAAACTGGAGCCTATTACACAGAGTGAAGCATGTCAGAAAGAAAAACACCAATACGATATATGAATGCGTATATGTGGAATTTAGAAAGATGGTAATGATGACCCTATATATGAGACAGCAAAAAAGACACAGATATAAAGAACAGACTTTTGGACTCTGCGAGAGAAGGTGAGGGTGGGATGATTTGAGAGAACATCTTTGAAACATGTATATTACCATATGTGAAATAGATCGCCAGTTCAAGTTCAATACATAAAACAGGGCAAGTAAAACTGGTGCACTGGGACGACCCTGAGGGATGGGATGGGGATGGAGGTGGGAGGGGGGTTCAGGAGGGGGGACACGTGTACACCCATGGCTGAATCATGTCAAAGTATGGTAAAAACCACTTCAATATTGTAAAGTAGTTAGCCTCCAATTAAAAGGAATAAATTAATTTTTAAAAAGTGACAAAAGTAACACAACAATCAAATTATGTCAATTTCATTAAGACTCCACTTTAAACACACTGATATAAGCAAATATTTGGGGAACAATTGGGATAATTTGAATATGCATCAGATATTTTAAAGTTATTGTGAAATTGTTGATTTTCTTGGGTGTATGCAGATGACACCACCCTTATGGCAGAAAGTGAAGAAGAACTAAAGAGCCTCTTGATGAAAGTCAAAGAGGAGAGTGAAAAAGTTGGCTTAAAACTCAACATTCAGAAAACGAAGATCATGGCATCTGGTCCCATCACTTCATGGGAAATAGATGGGGAAACAGTGGAAACAGTGTCAGACTTTATTTTGGGGGGGCTCCAAAATCACTACAGATGGTGATTGCAGCCATGAAATTAAAAGACACTTACTCCTTGGAAGGAAAGTTATGACCAACCTAGATAGCATATTCAAAAGCAGAGACATTACTTTGCCAACAAAGGTCTCTCTAGTCAAGGCTATGGTTTTTCCTGTGGTCATGTATGGATGTGAGAGTTGGACTGTGAAGAAGGCTGAGTGCCAAAGAATTGATGCTTTTGAGCTGTGGTGTTGGAGAAGACTCTTGAGAGTCCCTTGGACTGCAAGGAGGTCCAACCAGTCCATTCTGAAGGAGATCAGCCCTGGGATTTCTTTGGAAGGAATGATGCTAAAGCTGAAACTCCAGTACTTTGGCCACCTCATGTGAAGAGTTGACTCATTGGAAAAGACTCTGATGCTGGGAGGGATTGGGGGCAGGAGGAGAAGGGGATGACAGAGGATGAGATGGCTAGATGGCATCACCGACTTGATGGATGTGAGTTTGAGTGAACTCCGGGAGTTGGTGATGGACAGGGAGGCCTGGCGTGCTGCGACTCATGGGGTCACAAAGAGTCAGACACAACTGAGCTACTGAAATGAACTGAACTGATGAGACTATTTAGGAAATGTGACACTAATTTAATTATTTGATGTTATTAAAGAACAATAGCTAAATTTTATGTGGGATAATAATGCTGTATTTTTTGATGGAGGCCTGATCGAATAAAAATATTTGTAGATTAAAATGCTGTGGTCCTTTGAATTGCTGAAATGGAGCATTGGGGAGGCAGTGAGGATTACAGAAATGACATAAAGTCAAACATGAGTCAACAATTGTTGAAACTAGATTCTGGGGAATGTATATCCTTTGTAGTCTTCTTTACATATTTTATATGTTTAAAACTTTCATGACTAAAGAATAATGATGGCAACAAATTTAAATACATGTGATTTATTAAAACTCATAAATTAATAAAAAAATTTTAAAGAAGAAAATGAAACAAAACTCTGATTATTGAAGATCACTAGGGTACCTACTTAATACTCTGAAATTTGATGAATTAAAGTAAAATAATACAGATGTTTATTTTTACTTTCTGGTTTGAACTGTATTTCAAGGTAACTAAATGTATGTCTGTGCATGTGTTCAGTTGCTCAGTTGTGTCCAAAGTTTTTTTGCAACCCCATGGATTTTGGCCTACCAAGTTTCTCTCTCCATGGAATTTTCCAAGCAAGAATACTGGAGCCGGTTACCACTTCCTACTCTAAGCGATCTTCAGTGTATTAAAAAAACAAACTTCTGTATAGAATTCCAGCTAATAACACAACAAAATTTTAGAATTAGAAAAAAAGAGACAATCCTGCTTTCCTCCTTGGTGAAATAACTAATTCAGTCAACAGTCATAAACAGATGGCAAAACTACTAGGTCAAACTTAACAGGGACCTCTATAATAATAGAGACTTTGTATTGGCTTTTATCCACCTGGGCCCATTGACATTTAAATTTCAACCATTATGTGCTTCTGAAAGTAATGAGTTATGAATATAAAGACATAGCACCATATTTAATTTTTTTTTTCTAAAAGCAAGTGTTACATGTAAACACCAGGCTACAAAGTGTACGGCCAAGAGGAACAAGTTAAACAATATCAAGAGCACACAACTTAAAGTAAAGGACACATGTATACCTGTGGTGGATTCATTTTGATATTTGGCAAAACTAATACAATTATGTAAAGTTTAAAAATAAAATAAAAAATAAATAAATAAAAATTAAAAAAATAAAATAAAATAAAGTAAAGGACAGTTACCCAATTTCTTCAACAATAATCCCATGAAAGTTCAAGAAGTATAAGAATCAAATTCAGTAAGTGGACAGATTCCTCCTGTCATTGTCTCTGTTTAGTATCTGTTTGCTCTTCAAACTCTGCCAAGATGTTTAATAACATTTCAGCTACAACTGTTCTCAATGTAGAAATGAGTTGGAACATCTTGAACTGAGGCCACATCTTCTCCACCAGCAACAATCAGATCCCCACCATCCCAGCCATTCAAACAAGATCCTTTTATCCAAGAGCATCAGTAGGTTCTCAGAGGCTGTCCTTACAGACTGCTGTGCCACTTGGGAATCCAAAATCCCCATCAATTTTGCAACTAGAGGTCTTCCTTTCTGAAGGTTTCTCTTTGGGAAAATATTTAGGATATTCTTATTTGAACTTCTTTTTAGTAGGTATTTAAAAGAGGTTTTGAAAAATCCTTTCTGGGCCTTCCCTGGTGGTCCAGTGGTTAAGAGTCCATGCTCTCATTTCAGGGAGCATGCGTTTGATCCCTGGTCAGGAAAATTAAGACCCCAAATGTCACACAGTGCAGCCAAAAAATAAAATAAAAGTTACGTTTAAAAAGTAAATAAAAATAAAATGGTTAATTTTATTTTTAAAAAGTCCTTTCTGCATCTTTTCTTTAGAACATTGACTACTCAACTTTAAAGCCACTTTAGACCACCTATATCTGTTTGATTTATTGATCCTTTTTGTAGTATGAAGACTTTTCTTACAGCTCCTAGAAGTTGTGGTAGTGCAGTCAGCCCCTTCCCCTAGCCTCATTTTGTTTTAATAAGTCATACAAAACCATAATGTTCTCCTTTCTCCTTAATAATTCAAGTTCATATCATTTCCACTACATTTTTACATCCTTTTAATCATCCTGTATATCTCTAAGTCTATTGATCTATTCTATTTGCTGCCCTTAAAAGGTTTCCCTAAACCATTTTCCCTCCAACATTATATAAATCAATCTTAAAAGATATATGTAAGGAAAGCAAATGGAGAAATGCTTATGATTCTTAAATTCTAACCTGAGCTTGAATTTCCATTTTTCCATCTAGCTTTCCGAAGATTTATGAAAATGTTTACATTCTTATATGTGTCATTCTTTAACATTGCTTATACCAATGAATACTCA
Source organism: Bos indicus x Bos taurus (assembly GCF_003369695.1). Classification (NCBI taxonomy): domain Eukaryota; kingdom Metazoa; phylum Chordata; class Mammalia; order Artiodactyla; family Bovidae; genus Bos; species Bos indicus x Bos taurus. The sequence continues at coordinate 92,688,265 of NC_040085.1, forward strand.
TTGTGTGGAAGACCTTATCTGGATCACTATCAGTCTCTATTAAGGTGTGATTTTTTTTTTGGCATTATTATTAGTTCTCAGTAATAGTCCTGATTCATAGAGCATGTGTGAGGTGCAATATTATTATCTTATAGGTAAATGAACTGAGATTTCACTTACATGGTATGAGCTCTCTCAGTCAATTGTGCAAAGCACAGACAATATAGATCTCATTGTTACTCAGAGTAGCTAAAGTGTTAGGGGAAATTATATTATACTTATTGACAAGTACCAAGCAGAGAGTCAAAAGAGAAGTCACAAGAATGGGAAAACTAGAGTCATACAGAAAATGAAAAGGATCAAGGAAAATCATTCTGAGGAAAATCTTAGTCTGTAACTATAGCTTTACTTTGAGTTTGTGAAAAATTAGGTCATTGACAATGTTTGAACCAAAAAAAAAAAAAAAACAGGGAAAGGAACTCTAATATTACTCTTTTATCCCTGCTTCTAACTGCCTTAATCAATCACTCACCTCTGTTCTGTGTCTGCTCCTATAGAAACATAGCTCATTTTATTGGGTCGTTGCTATAGAGCTCTCGTTTTGTTTACAACATGGCTTTCAGAGTTTCATTTTGCTTTCCAAAGCAACCCCAATCCTCCTCTTCTCTCATGTCAACCTTTCTCAGGAACAAAGAGACTTGTTTTGGGATACTTGGAAAAGTGTCTTGGAGGATGAACACTTCACTTTCCTCAAGAAAACACCCTGATCCAAAACAGAGCATTGAGATGCTTCAGGAAAAAGCAAACTGGTTGATATGCAAACACAAGCACTTCTCTGATCTAGAAGTTGGGAGTGATGTCTCTTGCCTTGAAGTCATTTTTTGAGAAGAACAGTTGCTGGAAACGAGAAGGCAACATATGGCAGGTGTGACCAGCAGAGGAGAGTGTTGCCAACCCAAAGTCCAAAATAGATACCCCTGCTTTTTCTCATATCCTAAAATATTTGAGCATGTAAGTCACCCACAACTATGTCAGATCACAAGCCAGTTGAAGTTACATTTAATTATATTTAGATATAATCACAATGAGCGGGATTTAGAAAGATATGTCAGCAGGAAATACATTTTATTCACAACCAAATGTTTTGTTACAGGATGAAGCTCTTAGGAGACATCAAACTAAGTAGAAAAAATAAATTTTTAACCAGGGAACGATTTTTATTAAAAGCAAGTTATAATATTTGATGTTGGTAATTTTGAAGAAAACGCAAAAACTTAATTCTACTGTCAAACAAAATATCCTATCCACTGTTTTTTTTTTTTAAATACTTAATAGAAATGAAGCAGCAGGAACCAGATTCCAATAATATAGTACTAAATCCGTGTCAATATTCACATGTCACTCACTAATATGTACATATAGCATTTAATGCATTCCACATACCATGATAGGAGCTGAAAACTCGATGTGAACAAAAAACACTTGGTCTCTATTGTTTTAATATATGTTGTATTAATATATGGGCATAACAAGGCCAACAGATCTGGAGACAAGTGCAATTGAAAAGACAGATTGTTATACTCGCATATTCCAGGAGAAGGGGGCATGCCGTGCTATGCAGGGCCACAAGGGAAAGCATCAGAGTCAGTCAGGAAGCAGAGGAATTGGGAAGAAAACAGACACAAACCTGTGTTTATAGTTTCCATGTGAAACAGAATGGATGAGGTAGAGTAAGTAGGTTTAGGATTGGTTAGTTGAAACAAACTCAGCAGACTGTGAGAACAAATCTTAACTCTCTGGTACCTGGTCGTGGGCGGTGAGTGCAGAGGAATAGCTGCCCTGAGTTTGAGAGCCTGATGAAGTGCTGAGGGACTGCCCTGGAATGGTGGGTTAGCATACAAAAGGCGCACTCACAGGAATTGTCTACTACCTCTAGGAGCTGCCTAACACTTAGGAGGAGGAGAAGGGGACGACAGAGGCTGAGATGGTTGGATGGCATCACCGACTCGATGGACATGAGTTTGAGCAAGCTCTGGGAGTTGGTGACGGACAGGGAGGCCTGGCGTGCTGCAGTACGTGGGGTCACAAAGAGCCACACACGCCTGACCCACTGAACAACAACAACAACCCTTAAGAGAGGAAGCCTTCAGTGTTGGCAAAGTACTATATGTCAAAGCAGGAAGGAATAAAAAACAAACAAGACATAGTTTACACATCTATTTGCAAGGATTTTGCTGCCTAACAGAGAGTCAGAGGATAGATAAACCAGTAATTGCCATAAAATACAACAGTGAGAATGGTAGGGAATTCTATATGGAATTTATAGAGGAGGACCTGATCTAAACCAGAAAACAGAACGCTTCCTTGAAATACCGTATAAACTGAGTCCCAAGAGTTGTAAGAGGCAAAGGTAGAATAGGGAATGAATAGAGGGGAAGGCAGAGCTCACAGCACATGTTACAACTTAGATTCAAAACTATCTCTGAGAAGTTCAGTGTCAAAGGGGGTTTGTTATGAATGGGGTGCACAGCACGGAAGGGTTTGAAGAGAAAGACAATTGGACAGACACCAGATATCTACTGATATTTTATTCCAATCCCAAAGAACAGCAATGCCAAAGAATGTTCAGACTACCACACAATTGCACTCATTTCACATGCCAGTAAAGCTAAGCTCAAAATTCTCTAAGCCAGGCTTGAATAGTATGTAAACCATGAACTTCCAGATGTTCGAGCTAGATGTAGAAAAGGCAGAGGAACAAGTGATCAAATTGCCAGCATCCATTGGATCATAGAAAAATCAAGAGAGTTCCAGAAAAAGCATCTACTTCTGCTTTGTTGATTACACCAAAGCCTTTAACTGTGTGGATCACAACTGTGGAAAATTCCTCAAGAGATGGGAATAACAGACACCTTACCTGCCTCTTGAGAAATCAGTATGCAGTTCAAGAAACAACAGTTAGGACTGGACACAGAACAGCAGACTGGTTCCTAACTGGGAAAGGAATATGTCAAGGCTGTATATTGTCACCCTGTTTATTTAACTTATGTGCAGAGTACATCAAAAGAAATGCTGGTCTGGGTAAAGCACAAGATGGAATCAAGATTGCCGGGAGAAATATTGATAACCTCGGATATGCAGATGACACCACCCTTATGGCAGAAAGTGAATAGGAACTAAGGAGCCTCTTGATGAAAGTCAAAGATGAGAGTGAAAAAGCTGGCTTAAAACTCAACATTCAGAAAACGAAGATCATGGTATCCAGTCCCATTACTCCATGTCAAATAGATGGAGAAACAATGGGAACAGTAACAGACTTTATTTTCTTTGGCTCCAAAATCACTGCAGATGGTGACTGCAGCCATGAAATTAAAAGACACTCCTTGGAAGGAAAGTTATAACCAACCTAGATAGCATATTACAAGCAGAGACATTACTTTTCTGACAAAGGTCCATCTTGTCAAAGCTATGGTTTTTCCAGAGTCATATATGGATGTGAGAGTTGGACTATAAAGAAAGCTGAGCACCAAAGAATTGATGCTTTCAAACTGTGGTATTTGAGAAGACTCTTGAGAATCCCTTGGACTGCCAGGAGATGTAGCCAGTCCATCCTAAAGGAGATCAGTCCTGGGTGTTCATTGGAAGGACTGATGCTGAAGCTGAAACTCCAATACTTTGGCCACCTGATGTGAAGAGCTGACTCATTTGAAAAGTCCCTGATACTGGGAAAGATTGAGGGCAGGAGGAGAAGGGGATGACAGAGGATGAGATGGTTGGATGGCATCACTGACTCAATGGCCATGGGTTTGGGTAAGCTCCAAGATTTGGTGATGGACAGGGAGGCCTAGCGTGCTGCAGTCCATGGGGTCACAAAGAGTCAGATATGACTGAGCGACTGAATTGAACTGAGATACCTACTGAACACCTCCTAGGTATCCGGTCCTCTGCTGTAGAGGCTGACAAAGTGGGCAGGGCGTCACCATGCACAGTCTTGAGATCAGGTAAAGAAGTTCAGATTCCATCCTAGGTGGAGTAGGGATCCACTGAGTGGTTTCAGGATACATTTGAGGAGGGTGGAGGGGGGGATGACTGTGTTTCAAAATAATTTTATATTTTCATATAAGTGCCATCTAGAATAAAATCTGAGGTTCATTGGGGAAGAGGAAAAAATTGATAGCAGATGGTAAGGCACAGGTTTACTTTGAAGAATTTTGTATTTCTCGATTTCATATACATGTTCTGTAAACTGTGGATTCATAATACATTTTAAAGTATTTTTCAGGAGAGTTGAAGCTGGGTTGGAGAGCATCATTGTATTTGCTATTTTCCAAAAAGGAAATGAATTGTTTTACAGGCTTTTTCATTATGTTACACATTCTCAGTCTAAGTGGGAAAAGGTAAATTAAAAATCATCCCTCAATGTTGTGAAACTGATCATTGCCTGTTTGCTATAATGTTGTTTTTTTTTATTTATTATAAGAAGGGAAGAATTGAATCAAAATCTTGAAAACCACTAGAGACGAATTTTGAGGTTTGCTTTTGAGGCATCTAAATAAAGTTGGGAGTTATAACAACCTTATGCTCACAACCACTTGCTGAGGATCACGAAAAACTTTGAATGCATTACCACATTTGCAACTACACGGGTGGATGTGCGCATGTCCGTGCTCGGCTGCTCAGTCGTTTATACTCTCTCTGATCCCACGGACTGTAGCCTATCAGGCTCCTCTGTCTGCAGGATTTCCCAGACAAGAACCCTGGAGTGGATTGCCATTTCCTACTCCAGAGGATATTCCCAACTCAGGATCAAACCCACCTTGCCTGTGTCTCCTGCATTGGCTGGTAGATTCTTTACCACTGAGAAACCTGGGAAGTCCATACAGGTGGATGCACGATTTCAAATGACAACTTGTTATAAAGCGTCATGAGAGTGAAATAGGCTACCCAAGATGAAGAGCTACTAAGTGGGTGAATTTGGAGTACTAACCCAGCTCAGCCTGACACCAAAACCCAGACTCTTAACCACCATGTCATAGAGTCAAGACCTTCTCCCCCATTCCCTGGCCCTGCTCTGTACACAACATATTCCATCATTCAGAAAAAAACAAGCAAAAATCCTCACAGTTGGGAATCGTCTAGCACAATTCAGAACACATGGAGAGGGTATTTGTAAGGACATAGCACAGTTTCGCGCCACCCCACTCTTGCAATATTTAATTTCACTGGTTCTTTCCAGTGTCGAGCATGGCCTGTCATTTGAGCCTTTGAAAGCATCATCTAATTTCCTGTATGAGCTACAGTCCCTTCCACACAGATGAACAGGCTCTGTTTACTAGGACTGCAGAACAACTCAGTCCTTGCTCCACACCTACAGCCTGTGCTCTAGAGCCTGGGGGCTGAAGCTACTGAGGCCTGGGTGCCCGAGAGCCTGTGTTCCCAACAAGACACCACCTTCAATGAGCAGCCCACCTACTCCAGCTGCAGAGTACCCCTGCTCACCACACCTAGAAAAAAGCCCATGCAGCAACAAAGACTCAGCACAGCCAAAAATAAAATAATTTTTCTTAAATCTAAACAAAACAAACCACACAATATTAATATAAGATAAAATTTGAGTGCAAAAGAATTTGATCACTTTTTACATATATTGCATCACGTGTTATTTCACAAAAACATTTAAAATATATTTTATTTCTTAAATCTTACAACACTATACAAAAGCACCAACATTCTGTGCAGTGACTATCTTGTTTCACTTACAGTTCAAAAGTGCTAGAAATAAAAAGGGGCACTCACATGAAGAACACTGAATGGGATATTTTAATAGATCAGTGTCAAGATGAAAAAAACAAAATAATGTGAGCTAACAATCTACAAATTAAGAAGAATAGATATCATAGATATTCATGAAAGTTTGCATCTTCAATAATATCATTGATATAACGTCATTAAAATTCACGTTGTTTCAAAAAGTTGTACGAGTGGTATGCAATAAATCCAGGCTTAAATCATTTACTTTGGCATCGGAAAAAAATAAATAAATAACAATGTTGGGTCAAAGAAGTCATGGGGGAAAAATATCACATAATCAATCAGAAGGATTTCACCTTGTATACAACAAATATTAACTGGTACCTCCCTATCAGTTCAAATTTTCATTCCCTAATGTAACTGTCTTACTCTTCTGTTCCCACAAACCTTTCTCATCTTATACATAATACTCCCATTCCAGCCTGTAATATGCAGTTGATGACTATCATTCGTATTTTGTTGAGAAAATAGAAGCAGTTAGATGCAATATCCTCCCATCTCATTCTACTACGATGCAAAAATCTATCTCCCTGTCTCCAGCTAAAATAGATTAAATATCTCAGCTATTTAAAGGAAAAAAAAAAACCCTCCACTTATGCTGTATCCCATCCCTTCTTGCCTCCCTCAATCATCTCACCCTCTTGAGGCTCATCAAACCTCTAGGTCTTCTTTCCCACACTGGCCAACTGTTGCCCAATTTCAGCATTTGCTTCATAGCAGAAGCTGTCAAACAACTTGTCAATGCTCACAGGCTGTACTTAACTCCAACTCATTCTGCAGTTCACTCTCATTCTTCCTTCTGTTCTCACTACTCCACTGAAACCCCTCCTAACGTCTCCCTTCACTTCTTATGATGTACTCCTCTTGCTATGCCAATCAGCAACATGTGACATAATTAACCATTCCCTCTTTCAAGAAATAATCCTCTCTTGGCTTGGCTTTCCTCCTGTGTTATCTCTGAACGCTTCTCATGTGACCTCAAAATGTTTATTCTTCAGGATTCCATCCTGAGCTTGGTGTTCTCTATCTGCCCTTTTCTTCCTAGCAATCTTTCTAATTCTCAAACTTTATAAATCATATATATCTTGTGATAACCACTTTATAAAGAGTATCTCATGCTCACCACAACCAAGTCAGGTAGAAATTATTTTTCCTTGCTGCACAGATAAGGAAAGGTGATCAGAATGATTGTAAACTTAATGCAGTGGTATATACACTAGACTGCCTATCTATATCTGATTCCAAATAGGAGTTGTAATCTCTTAAGGAAATTTTATTAAGAAGTGTATACTTTGATTCTTTAAAATATCTTAGCATTAATAAATTAGATAAATTTTTATTTAGGATTTAATTAAATCCTAATGATTTAATTTTGCTTACGTATAACAAACTCCCCTGGTGGCCCAGATGGTAAAGCATCTGCCTACAATGCGGGAGACCCAGGTTCAGTCCCTGGGTCAGGAAGATCTGGAGAAGGAAATGGCAACCCACTCCAGTATTTTTGCCTGGAGAATCCCATGGACAGAGGAATCTGATGGGCTACAGTCCACGGGGTCACAAATAGTCAGACACAACTGAGCAACTTCACTTCTTCTTCTATATATAAAAAAAGGGAGAAAAAAGGAATTACCCTTAGTACAGTAATGTACTCCTATTATTATCTACTTATATAATTCTTTAAAAAATCTCTGCAGAAGGTGACTGCAGCCATGAAATTAAAATGCACTTGCTCCTTGGAAGAAAAGCTATGACAAACCTAGACAGCATATTGAAAGCAGAGACATTACTTTGCCCACAAAAGTCAAAGCTATGGTTTTTCCAGTAGTCATGGATGGATGAGAGATTTGGACTATAAAGAAAGTTGAACACTGAAGAATTGATGCTTTTGAACTGTGGTGCTGGAGAAGACTCTTGAGAGTCCCTTGGACTGCAAAGAGATCCAACCAGTCCATCCTAAAGGAAATCAGTCCTGAATATTCACTGGAAGGACTGATGCTGAAGCTAAAACTCCAATACTTTGACCACCTGATGCAAAGAACTGACTCATTAGAAAAGACCATGATGTTGGGAAAGATTGAGGGCAGGAAGAGAAGGGGATGACAGGGGATGAGATGGTTGGATGGCATCACTGACTCAATGAACATGAGTTTGAGCAAGCTCTGAGAGTTGATGATGGACAGGGAGGCCTGGTGTGCTGCAGTCCATGGGGTTGTGAAGAGCTGGACATGACTGAATGACTGAACTGAACTGAACCAGGACTGCTGGGAAAAGCCAAGCAAAGAGAACCAGTGAAATCCAGGTATGGTAAAGATTGGAAGTGATATCCTAGGGCTCACCATAATTTCTGATTTCTTTTGGAGGAGAAATAAGATGTATTTTAAATATTTACTTTCAGGCACTCAAATGACCCTTGTTCTTTAATTCTGATGCCCTTGATGTGGTGACAAATAGAAAAATCATCATAAAAGAAATTAAGATCCAGAGGAAATAAAATAAGCCCCTTTAAAAAATATAATCTGGTATGTCAGAGTGCTAAAACACAAAGGTACTAATTAGTAGCCATTTATGTTTCTTTTATCTTTTCAATATATACTTTCCTTTGTTTATAACAGTCACTTCATAAATAATAAGGAAACAAAGTTTAAGGAAAAAAAAACAAGGAATAGAAAGAATAAAAGATAGATTAACTAATAAAAATCCATCTTTAAAAGCATTTTATTTATAATGTTTATTATAAAAGTTTTATTAGTTCATGTTTGTCTAGGGGAAAATAAAAAAGGTTATTTACCTAAAGTTAAAAGTTGTACAGAATAAACACCTACTTATTTGAAAGAAAGAAAGGTAATGATTCTGTCTCAAAATACCTTCCCAGCTGCATTGACAAGTGGCCTAAGTTTGCACCCTGTGTAGTTCTATAGGCCACAGTCTGGAAAGCACCACTTGGAATGCTGCAGCAGCCCATTAAAGCGTGAGCCACCCCTGTCTCACATGCCAGCCACTTCAGATCCTGTGTGCCTCTCGTCCATCCATGGCCCCAGCTCCCACTGGGTGCCCTGCTCTACGTGAGCTCCAACAAGTGTCAGGACTGACCCCACCTCACTTCCTGCTCAAGCTGCATAACCTCCTTTCCTCCTGTTGATTCCAAGGTGTGGGCATCAACAAACAAGTCCCTGTTGATATCTACACAAACTCAACCTAGAAATGGTAGGGAGTTGACATCCCAAAGGATAAAAGTTTAACCACTGGAAGTTGGGAACAGATTACTTCTTCACCCACCCACTCCACTAAACTGAGATGTTTGTCCAAAAGACAGTCCTCAAGACCCAGCAATCAGCTACCTCCTCTGGCCTCCCTCATTCTTGGCCTCATTTTCTTTGTCCCTCAGACCTGCTCCCTTGGGTCATGCTCCCTAACCAAGCAATAGAACACAACACTTGCTTCAGGCTCTGTTTTCTGTGAAATCGAGGCTTACTGAGACATTTCTATGTTGTATTAATTATATCTATTTGATGTTTCTATGGTTTTATAATTTATAAAAGTACTTTCAGAATAATATTTCATTGAAATGCTTAATATAAGGTTTTTTGGGAAAAAAAAAAAAAGAATGGCTAACTCATGCCCTTGATAATGTATGAAACAATTATGCAAAACAGATAACTTCAAGCTTTTCAAAGTTATGTGTATCTAATCCACACAGCTTTCACTGGGCTTTAACCACTAAGCCTTTCTTTTTTTAGGAATTCAGTTAAGGTCTCTTCAGCCTTCTGTTCAAAAAAAAAATTCTGCTATTTCTCATCCTTGTTTTCACATGTGTTCTTCTCATTCTCTTTATTTTATATATATATATTTTTTTCGAGAAGCTTTGCATTGATTTGCTTTATACTTATTGCCCTAGACATGTTCCTGTCTTAAGTGTACTCTGTGAGGGTTATGACCACTGGTATGGAGATCTACCTGGGTTTACAGTTCCAGCTTTCCCAATTACCAACTCTGTGGCTGTGCACACGTTGCTTAATTTCTTTGGATTTTTGCTCATCTATAAAATTCAGATAAAAATATTATCTACATCATAAGACTATAAAGGATCAAATGAATAATTAAAATTAGAGCAATTGCTAACAAACACTAAACATAATCAGAGATATGTTGACTTCTTTCTTTTTTGTTACTATAATTCTTTGAAGAGACGGAATTCTCACAAGGCTGAAGACAGAAAGATCTAGATGCAAACCTTGGGTTCCCAGATGAAGAGTTGCTTGACCTGAGCAAGTCTTTTAATCAATTCTCCAAATCTACTTAAAGTCTACATCCTGTTGTGAACTTCAACATGTCCACAATTCCTTATCTTACATGGGGTGAGAAAGTGTTTAAAAATTCAAAATCATTTTTATTTTAGAAATATAGTAAGGCACATATATGTACAGTGTATTTTAATATTAATAATATCCCCAGTTAGGGACGAGTACAGTACTTAGTAGTCAAACACATAAACGTATCTACTGAAAATTTCTGGAATATTTACAAGAGATGAAATAAATTTTAAAATCAATTCAGAGGAATCAGATCAGGTGTTACCACTGAAAAAGCTTGTCCCTATGTCTGCAATCTCTTTGTACTCCTGAATTGCAGAAAATGAACTTTGGAACTGAATTTCCAAGACCTCCAGGACACAAGGTTCTCACTGTGACTCAGCTGGCCTCGAAGGAAATGACTTTTCTTCCTAAACTCCTTTTTCCCTTCCTATATTTCTTGAGATGATCATGAGGCAGGATCAGGTCCTTGCATTTGCATATACTACTGCTTCCCTTTCTTTATTCAGATCTTGCATCTAGTCCACACATAAATATTGATTGAGTACCCACAGTATACAGTGCAGAATGCAAACCACACGAAGAACACAGTGGCAAACATGATTTACTATCTAAAAGACAGAAACAAATATAAGTGTTGAAAGAATTAAAATATTCTATATAGATGGTCTGCTAGAAATAGGTGGATTTTTTCACATGTCTCTCTCTCTCTCTCTCCCCCCATTATATGCTTAGACAAAGCCATTTTGGAAATAGCATGGTCTTATTCATAAATAAGTACTAAATACTTGTCACAAAACTGCAGACAGTTCCTTCTTTTAAAATGCTATGCTCTCAAAGATTCATTTTATGATGTCTCTAGGCTTCTATGCTTTAACAAATAAAAAATATTACCTATTAAATTACTTGAAAACATAAAAATATGAAGGAATTCCCTTGTGATCCAGTGGTTAAGACTCCACCATTCCACTGCAGGAGGCACAGGTTCAACTCCTGGCTGGGAAACTAAGATCCTGCTTGCTGTGCAGCCATAACTAAAGATGAATAAATAAGCAAATTATGTTTTAAAATACTTGCATTTTTACCTTTTAATTGGCTTAAGAATCAATGTCCCTGGAAGCATGAGCCTGACACTGAACTTTATTTGTTTATTTATTTTACTTTACAATATTGTATTGGTTTTGCCATACATCAACACGCATCTGCCACAGCTGTACACATGTTCCCCACCCTGAACCCCCCTCCCACCTCCCTCCCCATACCATCCCTCTGGGTCATCCCAGCGCACCCCTTTAAATCTCCATACCCTCTAAAAGGAGAGAACGTTCCTATCATTTGGACCTTCATGTTGCCACTTGACGCAAAGAGTTGACTCGCTGGGAAAGACCCTGATGCTGGGAAAGATTGAAGGCAGGAGGAGAAGGGGATGACAAAGGATGAGATGGTCGGATGGCATCACCAACTCAACAGACATAAACTTGGGCAAACTCCAAGAGACAGTGAAGGACAGGGAAGCCTGGTGTGCTGCAGTCCTCGGGGTCGGAGGGAGTCGGACACGACCTAGAGACGGAACAACAACATAATGGAGTTGCTCTCTAGGGATATTCTTTCATTATCCCACGATACGACAAAGTTCACTGATGTCCGCAAAGACAAAACCTCCGTTCACTCAAACAAAGTGTCAGTCAAATGCACTCCTTTGTACCTATTAGAGGTGATGGCCAGTTTGTGAGGCTATAGTATTCAGTCTTCAGCTCTCCACTCAGTTTTCTGTGATGCTAAAATCCATTCTTTGGATTTTATCTTTTTTTTTTTTTTGTATCAATAAACATTTACCTCTGTGTGTGGTTCTCCCCTCAGAAGTGTTCAAATATTTGTTCCACCATCGTCGCCCGTAATCATTATTTATTGAACGCACTGCCCCGTCCCTGTGGGGTGCCCACTGGCACCAGGCCTGCCTCACAGCTGGGTGATGTGTCTCCCTGTGTTCATACCTACTTCCCTCTCCCAACTGTCATACTTCACACACACAAATAATCTTTGAAAGCCCAGGCCGGTGTCATTATTGAAACAGAAAAGATGTGAATGGTTTCAACATTCGGTTATTTTAGTTTCTTTCCCCATCCCTTGCAAACCAGTTCAAACCAGTTCACTTGTTAAGTAGATTAAATAGAAATAGAATAAACTCATTTATAAGAAGCAGCTCAATTCTTTTTTTTTTTTTTCATTGATAAATCAACCCAGGATTTGCAGCATTTCTTTCAAGGTTTTCCTTCTGAAAATCCATTAAAAAAAAAGAAGAAGAAGTAGAAAGAAAACTAGAATTCATAGACACTTATTACACTTTTATCCTGTTTTAGATCTTTAATGTCAAGGTGATGCCTGGAGCAAATATTTAGTCAGGCAAATTATAATCTTATCAAAAGAGGGATTTATAAGGGGAAGACGGAGCACAAAGCACTCAGGTGATCATCTCTATTCTTTGTGGGGCTATTTGACAACATCCTACTCAGTGACAACTGCTTTATCACTGCCTTTAATGACCAGGAACCAGGAAGTCCTGCATAATTCAGCAAGAGTATTCTGAAGGCCTTTCCGTCTGTTTGAGGATGTCTATTTCGCTGAACAGTTTTGTGTCCAAGGGATTTCTTGACTAACAGGTGCATCATTATACACACCAGCAATTAGCAGAGTGAGGAGCTCTGTAATTCAGTGTGCATTGCCTTGTGATAACCACAGAAAGAGATGAACTTCCCTTAGGAAGGAAAAATGGAGAATCACTTAACTTGTCCAAATTCATTTAAGCTGAGGTTTTAGGGAAGACAATTTGTATACTAACTGGCCTCCCAGATGACTCTGTGGTAAGGAATCTGCCTGTCAAGCAGGAGACCAGGGTTCTATCCCCAGGTCGAGAAGATCTCCTGGGGAAGGGAATGGCAACCCACTTTAGTACTCTTGGCTGGAGAATCCCCATGGACAAGGCAGGCTGGTGGGCTACAGTCCACGGGGCCATAAAAGAGTTGGACATGACATAAGGACTGAACAACAATTACAATCTGAACAAGTATTTGTGGTTCAATCTCAATCCCCTTTCCTTGCAGTTATGGGTTTTGCTCACAAACAGAACCACTGTGGGCAATGTTGTTTTTCCCTTTGCAGACTTGTACTGTTCCTGAGTTAATGCATATGGGAGTGCTTAAAATACTGATTAAATTAAAAATCATTCCTTGAGAAACTGTTTATTCAGCCAAAAAGAAAATAACACTAAGATTTTTACCTATGAGAAACTCAAAATAGCTATGGTATTAATAAGAACATACTCATACTTGATTTAAAAATCTAATCTGGGTTAAGGGCCCAGTTCATGGCATTGGGAATACCTCATCATATCTTTGAATTTTTACCACTGAAACTAGGAGCTGTGATTCCCAAAGACTTCCTTAGATAATGTGTCTTTTCAGAATTTGGAGAGACATACAGGAATACAATACTGAAATATTTAATAGTGCACAGAATGTAGAATAATATAGTTCACAGATTATTAGCACACAAAGTGTGAAAACTTAAGTTGTAAAGTCTCATGACAATCAAGAAGTCTAAGCTTCTGACCCAGGAAAGACTTTAACTTAGCTTCATCCCCTGAATTCAATGGCCATGATAATGGCTATTTTATCTACCAGTTATCACAAGGGCTTGTAAGAATCAAATTGAACAATGCAGGATGCCACTTAATAAAGAATAATATGCTATAGAAGAATGGAATACTATTGTTGATGAAGTTATATTGATACTATATTAAGAACTAAAGTTGTCATTGATGATTAAATATCCCTCAAATAAAATGCCTCTCTGAGCAGCCATTGTGGGTGTTAGACTTCATTATCATTTGCAGTGATGCCTCCAAGGTTCCCTGTCTCCAGTCTTCCAACACTTGAAGTCTGTCTGACCTCTGCCTGGTTGCAATTCTGGTCACAATATTCCCTTTCTTAAAACATGTCTGAAGATTTCCCACTGCCCAGTCCAACTGCTAGCAAGTTAGAGAGAATGTGAATATTCCATCAACCAGGGGAGAGTGACCAGGAAGTGATTACAAACAACGCTGGCAAAGCCCTCAGTGGCTTCTCCACCCTGTGCTCATTGCTACCCTTCGAGTACCTTGAAAAACTTGGTGAATCCTTGACGAATCAGTTTATCCTTCTCAAGCAGTGCTGGTGATTCCCTCTTCCAATTCTCCAGCCAGCAGGATGCCCCCAACATAGCACTTGAATTTTCATTATTTATTTCTAAGACTGCCTTCTATGCAAAGTCGCATAACATAATACGAGTCTTTTCCCTTTGGGTAGTGCTATAGGTCAGGAATGAACTGGCATGAAATACTTAGTGTTTGCTGTATGAATGGACATGCTGCCCATCATTACCTGCTGCTGCCTGCAGCGCAGAGGAAATGCTGTGGATACAGATGGCACCTGCCATCCAATCGCACTCTTTTCTCATTGACTCCCTCAAACTCCAAACAAAGCTCCAGTGGATCTTTTCATGAACACGTATCACAGGCTTTCCACAGCTGCATATTGAATGAATGAAAATGGCGGTGAATCTTTGGCCCTTTCTTCTTTTCCAATTTACTTTAGTTAATTTCTAACAACAGCTTATGCTGACCTTACCTCCATAATATTTTATGTTTTCATAACATTTTAAAACCTTTTTAGAGTACTTTAATTCTGCTCACAACGACCAGGCATGCCCTCTGCCTTGTAGCCTCCATTCTCTTGCCTAGATGATCCATTCACCATTAACCTAGTAACCTACTCTGGTCCCACCTAATTTTTTTTTTTTTTTTTTCCTTTTCCAAGTGGGATGATATGAGCTGGATGTACAATTTGACAGTATCTCTCTTTGTTGGGAAATTTTATAACAGGGGATATTGGAAAGAATACTGACCTTGCTTTTAGTCTAGAAGACCTGATTTTTGTTCCTCTTCACAGAATTGGCTACGTAATTTCAATGACCAATGAAAACTGCAAGTGAAATCATTTTACCCTTTGATCAAAACACAGGGAAAAGCTTTTCCTTTTTTCCCATGATCTCAGCCCACCAAAGGCAGATCTATTTAGTGCCGTACCACCCGAGGTCTAAGGCCACTCTCAGAGTGACTGCAGTCTTACAGACGGCACTGAGGGCATACACCCAGCCCAGGTCCCCAGTACCTGTGGCCAGACCTCTGCCAGGGACTGAGGGCTGTGGTGGTTACTGGGTAAAATCAGGGAAGCCACAACCTGAGAATCGGTTCTCGAGAGCTGAGAAAAAGGTAGGAGGTGGGATCACACATACCCTGCCACACTCCATTGCCCCATCAGTCTCCCTCCACTTAAAAAGTGCAACTTCCAATATACAATTACCAAGGGCTTCAAGACGGCAACACTGAGCATTTAACCACAAACATGGTGCCTGCTTCTGAACAGAGGGTCCTGTGGGATTGCGCTAGTTTACTTAAGATAACCTTGCCTCTTCACTATCAGCACTGCATATCTACTCTTGGGACAAACATCTACTAAGGATCCATCTTATAAGACATCCTCCACAATTTTGCTGTAGAGTTAAATTATGCTTGTAATTTTTTATATTTGTTGTGAATTACCACTCATAATAAGTGCTTGATGTGCCGGTGGTTATGGGTACAACTTCAAATCCCAATTCTGGTTCTTGTTAGTTAGGAAAACTGGAGACCATGACACTTGCTGTATACTTTAAATTGCTTCATTTATTTTAAATTACAGACTTTGGCCTATATAACAAGATAGCATATGCATATGTTAGTTAAATTAAACCAATGCCCAGGTGCTATCCAAAAAAGTGCATTTGAGAAATAGTCAGCCAACACATTATTATGAATGCACAGTCCAGAAGTCAGCTAGGTTTGTTTCAGAAAAAAAAAAAAAAAAAACATTTTCCTAGTGGCCACTAGAAACATTCCTTTTATGCCCATCTTTTATTAATAGCTACTGCTTTGCTGACTACTGATACTGTATATCAATTTAATTATTAAAAATAATGACATGCAACCAACTTGATGAAAATTAGACATGGCCACTCTTGGGTGAAATTAAATGGACTCAGGATAGTTGGATTGCCTTAAAAAAATTTAGGAATACTCACCACTCTTGATGATCAGGATATAAAAATCCAGTGCAACCCACAGACTTAGAGATGGTACATTAGGCTATATCCCTTAACTACATGGTAGGCCTTCCCTTGTAGCTCAGTTGGTAAAGAATCTGCCTCAAATGCAGGAGACCCAGGTTCCATCCCTGGGTTGGTAATATTCTCTGGAAAAGGGCATGGCAACCCACTCCAGTCTCCTTGCCTGGAGAATCCCATGGACACAGGAGCCTGGTGGGCTACAGTCCACGGGGCCGCAAGAGTCAGACACAACTGAGCGACTAAACCCCCCCCCCCCCCATGTGGTGGCCAGCTACAAACTCCAGAGTTTGGGACTGTATGTGTGATATAGTCTTCCTGTGCTCTTTTGCTGTTTGCTTCAGGAAACCATTCCTGAAAAGTAACAGTGGGGAAATGTAAAAACATTGGGACATACTTGAGTCAATAGGAAAGATCATAGGAATTAATTATTTTAATGTATGTGAAGAAATATTGAGTTGACTTGTGAAATTAAAAGACACTTGCTCCTTGGAAGGAAAGTTATGACCAACCTAGACAGCATATTCAAAAGCAGAGACGTTACCTTGCCAACAAAGGTCCATCTCGTCAAGGCTATGGTTTTTCCAGTGGTCATGTATGAATATGAGAGTTGGACTGTGAAGAAAGCTGAGTGCTGAAGAATTGATGCTTTTGAACTGTGCTGTTGGAGAAGACTCTTGAGAGTTCCTTGGACTGCAAGGAGATCAACCAGTCCATCCCAAAGGAGATCAGTCCTAGGTGTTCATTGGAACGACTGATGCTGAAGCTAGAACTCTAGTACTTTGGCCACCTGATGAAGAGAGCTGACTTACTGGAAAAGACCCTGATGCTGGGAAAGATTGAGGGCAGGAGAAGGGGACAACAGAGGATGAGATGGTTGGATGGGATCACCGACTTGATGGACATGGGTTTGGGTGGACTCCGGGAGTTGGTGATGGACAAGGAGGCCTGGCGTGCTGCGATTCATGGGGTCGCAAAGAGTCAGACGTGACTGAGCAACTGAACTGAACTGTGACATATCTATAACAAAATATGATCTAAGACCTGTGCATTGGTTTGCTGGAGCTGCTATAACAAAGTCCTACAGATTGGACAGCTCAAGGAACAAAAATTCACTTTTTTATAATTCTGGAGTCTAGAAATCTGAGATTAAGATATAAACAGGGTTGGTTTCTTCTTGAGCCCTCGTTCCTTGGCTTGAAGGTGGCTGTCACCTACTGCGTCCTCATGCTGTCTTCCTTCTGTGCATATCTGTTTCCAAATTTCCTCTTCTAATAAGAACACTGGGCTTCCCTGGTGGCTCAGTCAGTAAAGAATCTGCCTTCAATGCAGGAAACCACTGCAATGCAGCATACCTGGGTTCAATCTCTGGGTTGGGAAGGCCGCTTGGAAAAGGAAATAGCAGCCCACTCCAACATTCTTGCCTGAGAAAACCCATGGACAGAGCAGCTTTGTGGGATACAGTGCGTGTGGTCATAAGAGTCTGACATGACTTAGCGACTAAACCACCACCACTAAAAAGAACACCAGTCATGTTGAGATAGACTCCACCCTAATGACCTCGTTTTAACTAGCTGACTTGTTTGTAGTCCCTATCTCAACATACAGTTACATTGTGAGGTACTGGAGGTAGGAATTTTGAGATGAATTTTGACAAGACACAGCTCAGCCCACAGCAACCTGTTTTCATCCCATACCACTAGGGAGATTAAGAGAATAAGTAACTTTTAGTACCTTGAACTTTTTGGCCAGTACTACAATTTAACAAGAACCTAAGGACTTCCCTGGTGGCCCAGATGGTAAAGCATCTGCCTACAGTGCGAGAAACCCGGGTTCAGACCCTGGGTTGGAAAGATCTCCTGGAGAAGGAAATGGCAGCCCATTCCGGTATTCTTGCCTGGAAAATCCCATAACAGAGGAGCCTGGTAGGCTACAGTCCATGGGGTCACAAAGAGCTGGACACAACTGAGTGACTTCACTTTAAGAGCTGTGCACGTTTAAGTTGGGTTGGGCCAGTTCACAATCCTTGGGAAATCCACCTATTGTCTTTATGGCTCAATGTCTTTGTGGGTTACAAAATATCTACTTTATAAGATTCTTTTAATGATGAAATCTATTGATGAATATGAGGAGTGCAAAACAAACACCTGGTGAGTACTATTTACCATTATTAATGTTATCATTTATTGAATCAGTGATGAATTGAATAAGAGAAAGAAAGAATCAATCAATCAATAGTCAGTTTTACTCTTTCATTAACAAAGGAGGAAATTAAAAGTAAGCAATGTTCCCTGCCCAAGTTTTGGGAGATGGAACCTATATAAAAACTTAGACTCAATTTCAATTTTCATTTCCTTCACTATATCACATAATTCCTTTTAAGAACCAACTTCACAAATGTCCACTAAAGTTTGAATTCCACCCAGCCACACCAAAAAGATAAAGAGAATGTCTCTGACATTTTGTGAATTGAAAATGAGGACCACTCTATTTCAATTACTAAGGTCTCTTTGTATATTTGTGTATTTCTCAGTAATGTCTGACTCTTTGTGGCCACAGGGACAGTAGCCTGCCAGGCTCCTCTGTCCATGGAATTTTCCAGGCAAGGATATTGGAGTGGGTTGCCACTTCCTGTTCCAGGGGATCTTCCTGTTCCTTGGGTTGAATTCAAGTCTCATGTGTCTCCTGCATTGGCAGGCAGATCCTTTACCATTAGCCCCAACTGGGAAGCACATTTGTGAATGGTTTAATTTGAACTGTTAAATAAATCAAATATTTTAACTGAACAATTAAATGAATAAAGTATTTAATAAATACTATTTGGGCCAAGAGTGTTATTGCTTAAAGAATGTCACATAATCAACACTGAAAAGACTTATCACGAACCAGTTTGAACCAATTTGACTGCACCCATCTCTTAGGTTTTGTTTGGTGAATCTTAGTAGCCACCAATAATTATAGGCTAATTACTTTTTCACAAAGCCTATTACTAGGTTTCCATGAAATACAGCCTTAGACCATAGCCTGCAAAGCATCTCGACATTGTTTTTTTTAGTAGGCAGAAATAGTCATATAATCTCTCATGGTAGCTCGACAAAGTTTCACCTCTCTGTTCTCTTTACAGATGTCAAAATACTTTGCATACATGATGAATCGCCAGGTCAAACACAGAATTAAGCTAACCATTTTTGGAGCCAGGCAGCTATGATCCTCCCCCTCCTATGACAGGACTCAGGATCATCCAGGGACAAGTCAGGGAACAAAAGTAAAATGTCTGCTAGATTCTGTACCCCATCCATCCACGAAAAGGCATGAAGGTTTTCTAATATAGTTTTATCAATCCACATATTTTTGCATGCATGCTCAGTCACTTCAGTCATGTCTGACTCTCTGAGACTTACGGACTGTAGCCCACCAGGCCCTCTGTCCATGGGATTTTCCCAGCAAGAATACTGGAGTGGATTGCCATGTCCTTCTCCAGGGGATCTTCCTGACCCAGGGATCGTTCTCGCATCTCCTGTTTCTCCTGCATCACAGGGAGATTCTTTACTGCCTGAGCCATCGGGAAGCCTCCATATATTTTTAACAACACTAATTTTCACTTAGGTCACTTATTTCTAACATTCATGTGCTAGTTATTAAAGTCTCTTTGAATTAACTGATGTAAAGGAATTTTAAGTAGCTACTCCTGGGCATGGGAAATTAATTCTGATTCATGGGAGAGGGTCTTTAGTGGGGTATGAATACTGAAGAAAGGCGACTGACTGACCCTAGGAGGTAGGTTGAAATGGACACAGAGATTTGTATCACACTTTTCATGCTAAAGTATTTTAAAGTAGACACAATGACCACCATGTTATCAGCTGGCCTGTGGGAAATTCACCAAGATGGTCTTTTTCAAAAAGCAAAAATGAAGTCCAGATGAATAATTTCTCCTTAGAAGATGGTCTCTCAAAATGTATTCCATTCAGAGTAAGTGAAAGCATATGCTTGAGAGGAAAGATGTTAAATATATATGAATGTACGTGTATATAGACAAATACGCAGTGTGCATGTACACTTGGACTTTCTTGATTAAAATGACTGTCATCTAGCTTAACTAATATTTTCTCAGCTTCGTTGGTTTGCAGAATTCTAGGCTTCAAGATACGTAATCCCTTAGCACAAAATATATTGAGATCTAGAAAGGGATAATCACTCCCAAAGATCTAAGGGCCATATTTATTAATGGTAGAATTTTAGGTACATTATATGCTAGATATGAGGTATTGTCTAGTATAATACTTTAGATGTCCATAACCACTTAAATACCAAGCAAGGGATTCAAAAAGTATTTGACTTGTGTTAGAAAGAAAATAGCCCATTTAACAACAAAAACTTGCATAATCCTTTCAGTTATATAATAAGCACTTCGAGGCCGCCCACTCTTGTAGGAGGAATTCATTATAGATATATTCTAAGAACAGAAGAGGCACTCTTAAAGCATGGCTCCAAGGTACCTTCTTGAAATATCACAAAATCATTGTTATTATTACCAGTAAGGGAGGACAATGACTCAAGTTATACAAGAACATAGCTACTTTAGCTAAAGATTGTTTTAGATAAATGTGTGTATACCCGAAAAAGATCTGGCACATTGCCACCTACATAAGAACTAATGATTCTAACGTGATAACTGAATGGTGATGGTTTTAAATTTTAATGTCAAGCCAGAAAGTTTCTTGATAGGCATGAAAACCACAAAAGGGAGAAAAAGGAACAGGTGTGACTGTATAGACTGAAGTTTGACTCTAGAAAGAATCCACGGTTACATTATACACTATGTTGTCAATTTCTTTATTACTGATATGGATTTGCATTTTGGAATCCTGGAATGGAGGACCTAGGAAGAATGCTTGATTATCCGCCCAGTGTTTTTTTGTTTTTGCTAGTCTTGTTTGGTTTTGTTTTAGCAGTATCTTCTTTTAAAGCTTCCCTGATGGCTCAGAGGATAAAGCGTCTGCCTGCAAAGCAGGAGACCCGAGTCCTATCCTTGGGTTGGGAAGATTCCCCTGGAGAAGGAAATGGCAATCCACTCTAGTATTCTTGCCTGGAGAATGCCATGGACAGAGGAGCTTGGCGGGCTACAGTCCACGGGGTTGCAAAGAGTCGGAAACGACTGAGCGACTTCACTTCGCTTCACTTCTTTTAAAGAAGCAAAAGGCAAAGCAGAAAAGGAAAGATAAACCCATTTGAATGCAGAGTTCCAAAGAATAGCAAGGAGAGATAAGAAAGCCTTCCTCAATGATCAGTGCAAAGAAATAGAGAAAAACAATAGAATGGGAAATACTAGAGATATCTTCAAGAAAATTAGAGATACCAAGGGAACATTTCATGCAAAGATGGACTCAATAAAGGACAGAAATGGGATGGACCTAACAGAAGCAGAAGATATTAAGAAGATGTCGCAAGAATACGCAGAACTATACCAAAAAGATCTTCATGAACCAGATAACCATGATGGTGTGATCACTGACCTAGAGCCAGACATCCTGGAATGTGAAGTCAAGTGGGCCTTAGGAAGCATCACTACAAACAAAGCTAGTGGAGGAGATGGAGTTCCAGTTGAGCTATTTCAAATCCTGGAAGATGATGCTGTGAGAGTGCTGCACTCAATATGCCAGCAAATTTGGAAAACTCAACAGTGGCCACAGGACTGGAAAAGGTCTGTTTTCATTCTGATCTCAAAGAAAGGAAATGCCAAAAAATGCTCAAACTGCTACACAACTGAACTCATCTCAGATGCTAGCAAAGTAAAGCTCAAAATTCTCCAAACCAGGCTTCAATAGTACATGAACCATAAACTTCCAGATGTTCAAGCTGGGTTTAGAAAAGGCAGAGGAACCAGAGATCAAGTTGCCAACATCCGCTGGATCATTGAAAAAGCACAAGAGCTCCACAAAAACATCTATTTCTGCTTTATTGACTGTGCCAAAGCCTTTGACTATGTGGACCACAAGAAACTCTGGAAAATTCTTGAAGAGATGGGAATACCAGACCACCTGACCTGCCTTCTGAGAAATCTGTATGCAGGTCAAGAAGCAACAGTTAACACTGGACATGGAACAATAGACTGGTTCCAAGTTGGGAAAGGAGTACATCAAGGCTGTATATTGTCAGCCTGCTTATTTAACTTACATGCAGAGTACATCATGTGAAATGCTGGGCTGGATGAATCACAAGCTGGAATCCAGATTGCCAGGAGAAATATCAATAACCTCAGATATGCAGATGACACCACTCTTATGGCAGAAAGCAAAGAACTAAAGAGCCTCTTGATGAAAGTGAAAGAGGAGAGTGAAAATGTTGGCTTAAAGCTCAACATTCAGAAAACTAAGATCATGGCATCTGGTCCCATCACTTCATAGAAAATAGATGGGGAAACAGTGGAAACCATGGCAAACTTTATTTTGGGGGGCTCCAAAATCACTGAAGAAGCTAACTGCAGCCATGAAATTAAAAGATGCTTACTTCTTGGAAGAAAAGCTATGACCAACCTAGACAGCACATTATAAAGCAGAGACATTACTTTGCCCACAAATGTCCATCTAGTCAAAGCTATGGTTTGTCCAATAGTCAAGTGTGGATGTGAGTGTTGGACTATAAAGAAAGCTGAGTGTCAAAGAATTGATGCTTTTGAATTAATGCTTTTGAACTGATATTTTTGAACTGTGGTGTTGGAGAAGACTCTTGGACAGCAAAGAGATCCAACTAGTCAATCCTAAAGGAAAACAGTCCTTAACATTTATTGAAAGGACTGATGCTGAAGCTGAAACTCCAGTACTTTGGCCACCTGATGCGAAGAACTGACTCATGAAAAGACCCTGATGCTGGTAAAGATTGAAGGCGGGAGGAGAAGGGTATGACAGAAGATGAGATGGTTGGATGGCATCGCCAATTCGATCGACATGAGTTTGAGCAAGCTCCAGGAGTTGGTGATGGACAGGGAAGCCTGGCAAGCTGCAGTCCATGGGGTCACAGAATCAGACACAACTGAGTAACTGAACTGAACTGAACTGATCTTTAAAAAGAAGTAAAATCTCCATGTTGTGCCATGCTATGCTCAGTTACTTCAGGCGTGTCTGACTCTTTGCAACCTATGGACTGTGGCCCTCCAGGATCCTCTGTCCATGAGAGTTTCCAGGCAAGAATACTGGAGAGGGTTGCTGTGCCTCCTCCAGGGGATCTTCCAGACCAAGGAATTGATCCCATATCTCTGGTGTCTCCTGCCTTGCAGGCAGGTTCTTTACCCACCTAGTCTCCTGTGAAGCCTAAAAATCTCCATAATATTATTTAAACATTTCAATTATAATTCTAGTGGCTCTCAGAGTACTGAATGGAGAGGTTGATCTGAAGGAAGACAGTCCACTTCAGAGCTATTATGAGAACCAGAACTCAGGTAGTAAGAACAAATAAACGACATGAATTCAGTAGCTATTTAGAACTTAGACTCAGGCCATACAGATAAAGGAAAGAAAGATACTGAGTTTGAACTCTGGGCTTCCTGCTGGCTTATCTGGTTATGACTCATCTGTGCTCAGCCACTCAGTCCTGTCCGACTCTTTGCAACCTCATGGGCTGTAGACCACCAAGCTCCTCTGTCCATTGAATTTTCCTGGTTATGATAGAGAAGCAAATTTCCACAGGAAGGAAACCCATTTGGAGGAACAAAATTAGGATGGGAGACAATGAGTTAAATTCACAAGGATAAGGTACAACAGAAAGTATTGTTCATTTCTCATGGGAATGTAAAATGGTACAGCAACTTTGGAAGGCTATGTGCAGGTTTCTTGCTAAACCAAACATACTCTTACCACACCTTCCACCAACTGTGTGCCGTAGTATTTCTTAGAAGAGTTGAAAACGTATGTCTACACAAAAACAGATGTTTATAGGACCTTTATTCATAATGTTATGTGTTCTTTTCAAATGTATAACCTTAACAAAAATTGTGTAAATATTTATATTATTGAGTTTTAATCAATTAGATTTTAGGGAATTATTTTAATACAGTTGACTTGATGTTCAAGCCTGTACATCAGTAGCATTAAGATGTATTTGAAATATTTATAACAAAAAGAAAATGTGAGATCATTAGCTTTATTCTCTATTATAGACCTAACACTTTGTAAATAAAAAGCACAGATCTCCTCATAATCAAGAATCACTCATTCTTTGTTAATGCAGCACACTTTTGCTCTCTTGGCATTATTATAATGAAGAGCAGTGTTTTACAAAAACAAGTCAAGCAAATACATTAAATCATGACCTTTTACTTTGCATTACTCTAGTCTGAGTGCCCTGAAATGAACTTTTTAGTTAATTAGCATTCCTATGTTTGTCACTTTAAGTAATTACTCTTCTCAATTTAATTGAAGCGTTATATGTGAGGCGCTAAGAGCCTGGGAGTAGACCCACCTGATGAATTAAGTGAACTCCAGGTTCACTCGGAACAAAGCAGACAGTTGCACTCAGGAGTCAGAGGAGCAGACTGTGGGGAGGCGTGAAGCAAAGTAATGGGAACAATTAACATCTCTTGCTCCAATAATTGTATTGAAAGGATGGATTTCAAATATCCATTAATTTAAGTGGTCTTTATTCCATCATTATGCAAACTGCAGGTTTGGCACGACTTCGGCATGTGCTTAGCACAAATAGGCCCTATTGTGCTTGTGTGCCCTTGGGAGTGAGTGTTACAAGAAATCTCAGGGGTTCTTCACTTTCGTGCCCCTGGTGCCTGATGCTATAACCAGGGACCGGCTGATAACTGGACAAGGTCTTAAGGGCACCACTACTTCTCGGAAGAGCAAAAATTAGATTTTCACCTCAGGGCTTAAACCTCAAGGTCTGTTTGTTCAAGGATAATTTGTCCCTGAGAAAATTGACTTTTTTTTTTCATGTTCTACCATATCCAAAATTGGAATGCCTCTTACAGTCTCCATTTCTTCCCTTCAAAGGATTTGGTTAAAAGATGAAAGTATGCTAAAATGGATTAGATCTTAGAGACAAAAATTTATACATAATGCTTCAACTCCATGGGGCTTGTCTAATAAGCTGGACAGTTTGTTCTTGTCATTATAAACCTTAGTATACATCAAATGAGGTGTCATGTGCTTTCACATGACTGATCTCATATAGTCTTCCCCACAAATGGATGGCTATTATTATCATCCTCACTTGGCTGAGTAGCAAAGGACTGGAAAATGTTAAAGTCTGAATTCATTCATTCATTGACCCATTAATTATTAACTTGTTGATGTAATCAACATCAATCTACATCCATTTTCAGCACTTGCAATATAAATAACAGCAATAATGACACTGATAAAACATGAATGCTCATGAACATCAGTGTTCACTCATGAATGAACATTGAGTATTCATTATGGGCTAACCACTAAGCTAAGACAGTAAAGAGAATGGTGAAAAGTAATGGTCACAGATTCAAATGGCCGATCCAAAGCACAGGCTATGAAGCTATGCTATCTTTAGAACCAAGTTTAAATGAAGGTGTATAATTGCTCTAAATGAGACATTCACCAATGAAATAATCAGGAGGATAATATCTGCTGATTTGGCATGGTATGCAATTATCCCCCCAAAGAGAAATCTGAAGACAATCAGTTTTTGAGCCCTGGCCTTGCTTCATTGATTACCAAATGCTGGGTGTATCCATATACCCTTCAAGATACTATTCAGATCTATAAATTCGCCTGATGGTCATGTGTTCTAGTTAGAGCCACTGCTTTTCATAAGAGAGTGTAGGCTCTGCCTTCCTTTTTAGAAGGTAACAGTATCACAGAAATAACTTCACTCTCTGTTTCTTTGTTTTTTTTTTTCTGTTTATTTCTTTTCTGCAGAAAATATAGCCTGAGTTTCTGGATACCTCGTTTAGTCAGTTCAGTTGCTCAGTTGTGTCCAACTCTTTGCGACCCCAAGGACTGCAGCACACCAGTCCATCATCAACCCCCAGAGCTTGCTCAAACTCATGGCCATCAAGTCGGTGATGCCATCCAACCATCCTCTGCCAACCAATCTCATCCTCTGTTGTCCCCTTCTCCTCCAGCCTTCAGTCTTTCCCAGCATCAGGGTCTTTTTCAATGAGTCAGTTCTTCACATCAGGTGTCCAAAGCATTGGTGTTTCAGCTTCAGCATCAGTCCTTCCAATGAACACCCAGGACTGATTTCCTTTAGGATGGACTGGTTGAATCTCCTTGCAGTCCAAGGAACTCTCAAGAGTCTTCTCCAACACCACAGTTCAAAAGCATCAGTTCTTTGGCACTCAGCTTTCTTTATAGTCCAATGCTCACATCCATACATGACTACTGGAAAAACCATAGCTTTGACCAGACAGACCCTTGTTGGTAAAGTAATGTCTCTGCTTTTTAATATGCTATCTAGGTTTGTCAGAGCTTTTCTTCTAAGGAGAAAGCATCTTTTAAATTCATGGCTTTAGTTACCATCTGCAGTGATTTTGGAGCCACCCAAAATAGTCTGTAACTGTTTCCACTGTTTCTCCATCTATTTGTCATGAAGTAATGGGACTGGGTGCCATGATCTTAGTTTTTTGAATGTTGAGTTTTAAGCCAACTTTTTCACTCTCCTCTTTCACTTTCATCAAGACGCTCTTTAGTTCTTCTTCACTTTCTGCCATACCTAATCACCATCAAAAACTCATTTAAAGAATAGTAGTAATGTATATTGCCTGAAACATAAGCAGTTTATTCATTACTAAAACTACAAATTTTGACCTTGAATTAGCCAGATTTAAAGAGCTGCATGAATGAACCCAGTGTTCTGTATTGCACTCTGCTTAATTATCATGCCTTTAACTTGCATGAAAATGATATTTAGATAGATGATAATGATAAATAGCTATATAGATAGGTAGAAATTGTTGCTATTGTTCAGCCACTAAGTCGTGTCTGATTCTTTACGATCCTAGGCTCCTCTGTCCATGGGATTTCCCAGGCAAGAGTACTTGAGTGAGTTGTCATTTTCTTATCCAAGGAAGAAATATAGAATGCTAAAATATTGACTACTGCATCATGTTACCCTTCTGAGGGAACCAATATCAGAAATTTTGGCAGCTAAGCACTAGGACAAACTTATGGACAGTAATTTATGGAAAACATGAATGCCCTAATACATCATATTTCCACTTTTATGCTTTTGTTCCAAGAGTTAATTTACAATCTAGGTCCAGTGATGGTACAGCTTGCACTGGTGGGCATGTCTGTGTATTCACTCTGCCCTGCTTCTTCTTACTTTCTTATACTCACTCTCAGATTCTACCTCCTTTCCCTGCCTACTTTATCCTATCATATTGCCAATATAAGTACCTCCACTTATTTCAGCAATTTATAAAAGCAACCATTAAAATGTCATATCTGAGTAAAACTACAGTAGAGAAGCTTGACAAAATCAACCTCAGCCAGGTGATCAGGGTACCATATTAGTGATACATCCTGTTGAATGTATGCTGCTGCTGCTGCTAAGTCGCGTCAGTCATGTCCGACTCTGTGCAACCCTATAGACGGCAGCCCTCTGGGCTCCCCCGTCCCTGGGACTCTCCAGGCAAGAACACTGGAGTGGGTTTCCATTTCCTTCTACGATGCATGAAAGTGAAAAGGGAAAGTGAAGTCACTTAGTCGTGTCTGACTCTTAGCGACCCCATGGACTGCAGCCTACCAGCCTCCTCTGTCCATGAGATTTTCCAGGCAAGAGTACTGGAGTGGGGTGCCATTGCCTTGTCCGATTGAATGTATATTCCCTCACAATATGACGTGATGAGAATGGCATTTTACTTCTGTGGTCCTCTGCCCCCAGATCCATAACTTCAGTCTATTTATGTAGATATGATAGACTGAGTAGACATAATAGTCACAATAGTCTATTTACACAGACAAAACAAACTGTGGGGCACTCCACAACACGCCTGACGAGTAAGGACATTAAAAGCGAGGGAAGTCTGAGAAAGTGTCATGGCCAAGAGGAGTTTAAAAAGACTTGATGACTAAATATAATGTGGTATCCTGGATGAGATCCTGGAAAAAAGAAACAGCAGTAAGTAAAAGCTAGGGAAATCTGAATAAAATATGGGCTTTAGTTAATAAGAATCAATAGTAATGCATCGATTTATAGCAAACGATTGTCATGTAGGATAATAATAATAGGAAAAACTGAGGGTGGGGTATATGTAAACTATTGTCATAACTTTTCTATAAATCTAAAATTATTTTAAATTTGAGTGTGATGCTGTATCTTATAGGGTTTGCAAGCTATGAAGTGCAACAAAAATGTGTTTTCTGTATCTCAGTGCAAGTAGATAACAGGGGGTGTTTCCTAAGAGAGCAGACATATTCTATAACTAAGTTGGTTCAGAAAGTTGTTCTGAAAACCATGAAATCTAAGCTAAAAACAGTGCTCATTGCAGTGCCTCTAGGTCAGGTGTTCTGATGTGAAATCTCTCTTTAAACGAGGCAAGCAACTCCCAGGAAGAGGGAATGGGAAAGTAATAAGCAATGAGCAGTATCTTTCTCCAAACCTGTCTAACTTCCGCATCTCTTCTTTCCAGTATGGATAGAGCCACAGAACCCCACTGAGAAAGGGTCCCACAGTCAACCTGGGGTGTCTTTACGAATCTCTAAGTACCTGCTCAGTGTGGGAAATCTGCCCTTCACTGTCTGTTGACCGCAGCTCCTTCACTCTCATGCAGGTTTGATAGCTCTCACGTGCCCCCTCACTCTGGGAAGCTGTCTAAATACGCTTCTTTACCAATGTGAGTGGTCTTCTGGTCTTGATTCCATTTGGCCAGTCTCTCTCTTCCAATCTTCAGATTTACTATGTGTCATCTCAGAGACAAAACCTCTAATAGGTGCTGTATTACCTAGGGTGAGGTTTGCTTATGGTAGAGACCTCAGCCAAGCAACAGCATAAAAGTGATGGGAATTTATTATTTTTCTAATAGAGAACTTCAGAAATGAACTCTCCATGTTTGGTATGATGCCTTTCCAGTTGTTTGGGATTCAGGATCTTTCAATCATTTTCCCCCAACATCCCCATATGTGGTCTTCAAGGTCATGGTCCAAGATGGAGCTTCTTGTTTCAGGAAGAAAGAAGAAAACAGGAAGAAATGAAACAAGGGGTCTGTATCAGCTACCTTATTAGATGAGTTCTCAGAAGACACTGCAGCTAAGGGGAAGCTGGGAGATATTTTCACTGTCATAGGGGGTCACATACTTTGGCAACAGACGTTCTAATTCTAAGAGAAAAGGGGAGAATGGATATTGGGAGACACCTAGGTCCCTCTATCACAATAGCGAGTTTTCCACTTAATACTTAATCTCATTAATTTCCAGCATTACAAAATTGTTCTGGGAAGATAAGTTCTGTTCTCAGGTCTCCTATGTACTAAGTAAGTGCGTGACCTTCGTTAAATCATTTAACCTCTTTGAGATGTAGTTTTCTCATGTGTAAAATTAGGCTAATAATTTATCCTCTTTCATCCTCAAAGGATTTAATTAAATAAATGTACAGTAAAATGCCCTATGAACTGTCAGCGTCTGTGCTGTACGAATACAGGATGATGCCTCATCATCATCTTTGTAGTTGTCTCAAATAGTATGCCCCGTCCACCCACCTTCCTTTCAACATGCACCTACTAATCTGTGAATACTTTTTTCCAAGTATATACAACCTTGACTCTAAAGCATTTTTATATCAATAACATTTTCAAACATGAGAAATATTTGTATTATTTGATAAACTCACTCTAATTAAAAAAAAAACAAACAAACATGATGTGGTTAATGAGTGTCAGTGTTTTAAATACCAAAAATAATTGATAGAAAGTAAGGGGGTAGGTTTATTTGTTGTTGTTGTTCAGTCGCTAAGTCGTGTCCAACTCTTTGTGACCCCATGGACTACACCCCTCCAGGCTTCCCTGTGCTTCAGTACATCCCAGAGTTTGCTCAAATTCATGTCCTTTGAGTCAGTCCTTTGAGTCAGTGATGCTATCTAACCATCTCATCTTCTGACGCTCCCTTTTCCTTTGGCCTTCAGTCTTTGAAATTGTGGTGCTGAAGAAGACTCTTGGGAGTCCCTTGGACTGCAAGATCAAATGGCTCAATCCCAAAGGAAATCAACCCTGAATATGCTTTGGAAGAACCGATGCTGAAGCTAAAGCTCCAATACGCTGGCCACCTGACACGAAGAAGAGGAAACTCATAGGAAAGATCCTGATGAAGGGGGAAGGTTTATTTGCTAAAAGGCAAGCAAACAGGAGGTTATAAATAGTAGTCAGAACATGGTACATTAATAGAGTTTAAGAATTAGACAAGAGTTCCAACTCCTCCATGAAATATCTGTGAAATCTTGAGCAATTCTATAGATTTATCAGACTGAATTTTCCCATTTTTATTGGTATATCATGTTAAGGATTCTTTAAAAAATTAAGTGATGTAATCTATTTATAACTCCTAATTACAGTGTCATGGAAGGAGTTATGACCAACCTAGATAGCATATTCAAAAGCAGAGACATTACTTTGCCAACAAAGTTTCATCTAGTCAAGGCTATTGTTTTTCCTGTGGTCAGGTATGCATGTGAGAGTTGGACTGTGAAGAAGGCTGAGCACCGAAGAATTGATGCTTTTGAACTATGGTGTTGGAGAAGATTCTTGAGAGTCCCTTGGACTGCAAGGAGATCCAACCAGTCCATTCTGAAGGAGATCAGCCCTGGGATTTCTTTGGAAGGAATGATGCTAAAGCTGAAACTCCAGTACTTTGGCCACCTCATGGGAAGAGTTGACTCATTGGAAAAGACTCTGATGTTGGGAGGGATTGGGGGCAGGAGGAGAAGGGGATGACAGAGGATGAGATGGCTGGATGGCATCACTGACTCTATGGATGTGAGTCTGAGTGAACTCTGGGACTTGGTGATGGACAGGGAGGCCTGGTGTGCTACAATTCATGGGTTCGCAAAGAGTCGGACATGACTGAGCAACTGACCTGATCTGATCTGAGCGTAGTTGGCACACAAAAAAATGGGAGTATAACCCCTACTTTCCTCTCTCCCCAGTAATAGGAGGGGAAAGTAGGTCATGGTGATCTGATACTTGTATGTGTGTGCTAAGTTGCTTCAGTCATGTCCAACTCTTTGCAACCTCAAAAACTGTAGCCCACCAGGCTACTCTGTCCATCCGATTCTTCAGGCAAGAATAGTAGAGCAGGTTACCATTCCCTTCTCCAGGGGATCTTCCCAACCCAGGGACAGAACCCACATCTCTTCTGTCTCCTGCATTAGCAGGCAGATTCTTTACCACTAGCATCACCTGGGAAGCCATACTTGCAAGATAATTAAGTTTCAAAGTACTTTGAGCATGTACTCTGTATTTCACTGTGTTAAGCCCATTGCATGAGCTACCTCATTGATTCATGCAACTTGTGTGCAGACAATTCCTTCATTACAATTTTATGGATGCAAAGATTAAAGGTCATAAAGGTTCACTTGCCAGGGTTACCCAGGTGCCAAATAGTGAACCTAAAGAGCAAAACGGAAGCTGAATCCAGCCACAATGGGTTAATGTCCTTAAAGCTATGTATTCCAACCTGAAATGGGGCAGTGGTTCAAAGAAGCTGTGATCAGCTCCTAAACATTCTTCTGACTAGTTGGTAATGAGGTAAACGGGAAGTCAGCATAGTCAGCCTTTGGGTCCCAACCAGTCTGGGGTCTATGTGTCTATGGGCAGCATGCTGTTATTAAC
Organism: Bos indicus x Bos taurus; assembly: GCF_003369695.1. Classification (NCBI taxonomy): domain Eukaryota; kingdom Metazoa; phylum Chordata; class Mammalia; order Artiodactyla; family Bovidae; genus Bos; species Bos indicus x Bos taurus. The sequence continues at coordinate 92,720,368 of NC_040085.1, forward strand.
CAATAACTTCTCCCACTTGGTGGGTGTTTCAATATCTGCCAAATAGCTCAAAGAAAAGCTATGACCAAATAGCTCAAAGAAAAGCTATGATCAACCTAGACAGCATATTAAAAAGTAGAGACATTACTTTGCCAACAAAGGTGTGTCTAGTAAAAGATATGATTTTTCCAGTAGTCATGTATGGATGTGAGAGTTGGACTATAAAGAAAGTTGAGTGCCGCAGAATTGATGCTTTTGAACTGTGGTGTTGGAGAAGACTCTTGAGAGTCCCTTGGACAGCAAGGAGATCCAACCAGTCCATCCTAAAGGAAATCAGTCCTGAATACTCATTGGAAGGACTGATGATGAAGCTGAAACTCCAATACTTTGGCCACCTGATGTGAAGAACTGAGCCATTTGAAAAGACCCTGATGCTAGGCAAGATTGAAGGCAGGAGGAGAAGGGGATGACAGAGGATGAGATGGTTTGATGGCATGAGTTTGAGTAAACTCTGGGAATTGGTGATGGACAGGGAAACCTGGCATGCTGCAGTCCATGGGGTTGCAAAGAGTCGGACATAAACCGAGCGACTGAACTGACCTGATTCCTTGAAGGGAAGCCAGGACTTTGCCCCAAGGCTGCACTACTGTTTCTCTTGACTATTCCTCCCAGTCTTGCATCCCCTTCCTTCCCTAATTAATAACTGCTTGAACCTGCTTGCTTGAACCTGCTTGTTGGACCTCACGGAAGGTCATGGAAGCTGAATGAAGCCTATTTCCTATAATTAAAGAAATAGGAGACAAAGAAAGGCTTTTGTGCCCAGGAGCCCCACAGGGCCCTGCTAGTTATCAAAACCCAGAAGTCAATGTCAAAGGCAAACTCTTGGATCATCATCAGTTCATCAAAACCTCTTCACTGAGAGTCAATTTGCCAAATATTAATTCAATAATGACTAATTTGCCAAAAACTATCAAACACAGGACGTACGTGGTTAGCACTAGAGCAGACAGCTTTCAGAAAAGGTGTAAATCTGCAAGAGAACACAGAACCTTTAAGAAATAGCCCATCCATTCTCAAAACTGAAGGGCATTGCAGAAGTCAGCCATGCTGGTTTGAAAAGAGTCTTGTCAGCAGCAAAACCTGAGTGAACTCAAACATTGGAGATCATCTCTAATGAGGTTAACTAATCCTACAAAAGGATTATTTTCTGAGTTAGATTTTAGTTAATTGGCCAGGATCCCAATCTCTCAACCACCACACTCTACTTCCAGGCCAGTTTCTCTTTAAATGATAGAAGGCGGTCCACTTTTCCCCTATGCAAATACTTGTGCATCTGTGGTTAATGTTCTAGGCATGTCATTTACCCAGAAGACCTATCAAAGCAAAGGAGTAGAATCCAGAACTGACTATATGAGAGCTGTGGAACAACAGTTAATGGGTTGTTGAATGAAAACAAACAAGCCCTTTTCCTCTTCACCCTAAAAAAAGATAATAATAAAAAAATCTCTGGTAGAGCTGATTCACTTTGCTGTACAATAGAAACTAACACAACATTATAAAGCAAGAGTACTCCAATAAAAATTAAAAAAAAAAAAAAACCTCTTCTGGCAGGATCATGAAACTATCAGTCCAGGATGTGCAGGAGCATGTAAGGCAGAGGGCATTGCCATCCGTCTGTCTAAGAATCAGCTTGCATGCATGCGTGTAAGTCACTTCAGTGGTGCCCAACTCTGTGTGACCCTATGGATGGTAGCTCACCAGGCTCCTCTGTCCATGGGATTCTCCAGGCAAGAATACTGGAATGGGTTGCCACGCCCTCCTCCAGGGGATCTTCCTGACCTAGGGATAGAACTCATGTCTCTGGTGTCTCCTGCATTGACAGCTGGGTTCTTTATCACTAGCACCACTTGGGAAGCCTAAGAGTCAGATTAAATAACCCCAGTAGCTGGAGCAATGGAGGGAATAGGGAGAAGAAAGGAATTAACAGAACATGCCTTCACTGTAACAGAGTAGCATCTGTTTTTCATTGCAACAATACTACTTAAGGGCATTTTTGTTCCCATTTTATAATTGATAAAACCAAAGCCCATATGGTTTGTCCTTTTTGTTAACATGATGTTTTAACTCATTTATTTCAGGTTCTAGGTTAGATTTGAGAATTTGAGAGACATGAAGTCGTAAAAGCAAATTGTGGGAAGAGTTGAGTTTAAAAATAAACTAATGGCTTATTTCATAATTTTGAATGAAATCTATTTATTAGTTTAAAACAAGAAAATCTTAGTCAATATTTTCTTACCCTTTGGTCCCAATTCAAGCAAAATAATCTGACACTTGTCAGGCAAGTGTGTGTTGATAGCGTCCATTCAGAGATGTTTATTTTGTACTTGTGTTCTCCAGTCAAACTTCAGAAGAGCAACCTTCCACATCAAGCCTAATCACCGAATTAGGAAGACCAGGACTCAGCAAGGTCATTGCCAGTTCCAGTGGCGCCCACAGGACAAGGCTGGCATTAGAGACTGGACAGATGGATCCCCCATGGGAATCAGAAGAACTGGACCAGCTGCCGTAGGCGATGTAGACTTTTTGCAATGGGCAGGCTGATCTTATGAGTATAGTCTTCCCACAAGGCTTGCAGACACCAACCCCAGGGCAAGACTGCCAGACTGATGTGCAGACTAAGGGGAGAATGGTGATTTTGTAAAAAGCCCTGGGTGGCATTATATGGCTTTCCTTCCTAAGTGCTTTTCAGTGAATGCTCTTAGCCTATCTGCACTTACAAACCTGCTAAACAATAATTCTGGCTGAAAATCAATTTTTGCTCTTCTCTTATCTTTGCCAATTTCCTCTTCTACTGAGTCCTTAATGGGCCAGGTACGGATATGTAAATATCATGCCTTGTGTTGGTAATTAATTTCCTTAAGGTCAAGACTGACTGAATGCTACCTTCACTTTATGAATAATTCATTTCTTCTGAAATCTATATTCATTCAAACTTCCTGGGAATCACACAAACTTTTAAGTATACTCTCTGTGATCCTGTCCCAGTTCTGCCCTTATGAACTGAGTGACTCTGGGTAATTTACCTAATCTTTCTGAGCTTCTGTGTCTCTGTTTAAAAGACGAGTTTAAAAATGTTTACTTCACATTCCCTTAGCTTGTAGGAAGTTTTAAAAAATAAATACAATCACACTCCAATTAAAAAATAATAATAACAACACTCTCTGGCTGCGAGGCTCTGCCGTTCCTCTGCAGTTCGCTTCAGCTCCCTGCCACCCTCCTGTCTTCAACATGCCTGGCCCGGCCCCAGTGCCACTAACGTGGGTCCTCATGGCGCTCTCCCAGCAAAGCAGTGGCGGCCCGGGCGGCGGGATCCACCGTCCAACAGAGGAAGAATGCCAGCTGTGGAACAAGGAGCACAGGCCATACGACCTCAGTGGGCACTGGAGGGATGGGGCGATTCTATACAGAGGATTTACCAGAGCTCAAAGTGGGCCCAGCTCCAGTATTGGTTATGAGTCTTTTGTTCATTGCTTCTATATTTATGTTGCACATTTGGTGCAAGTACACTTGTGCATAGATTCGGCTACATCCATCTGTCTGTCACCTGAAGAAGAAAGGAAAGAATCCCAACATATTTTGGACTTAAAATATAGTGATTTTCTGTTCATGAGGAAAAAATTTTCTGCAACTTACTGTTTTACAGGGAACTTAATGAGAATTAAAGAATCAATTTTTTTCTATGGCTAATAAACTTTTTAATTCATTTAAATAATAATAAAAAACAAATTAAGCTTCTGCTCTACAATAAACAATAAATTAAAATACCTATGAAAGATAGGTGTCCAATACGTGTCATTTCTTTCCACCTTCCCAGACTTGAAAACAATAAAAAGTTTATCTAAATCAAGATATTTTAATCTAACATGAATGCTGATTAAAAAAAGAAAAAGATGAACACAAATAAACTTGCCACATAAACAAAATAAGCAAGCAAGCAGAACCAACAGGACACATTTATTTGTTTAATATTTTAGGAATTTGGCATTGATTATTTGCTGACCACAGTGATAAAAGCTTTATGTGCATTACCTTGTCTGAACCTTATAACATTCCAATAAAGTAGACAAATTCTTTTATTATCTCCATTTTACAGTTGGGAAAACTTCTTATAGAGGTTAAGTTACCTGGCCAAAATCATCCAGGAAACAAGTGTCAGGTACAGATGTGCAATTTACCACAAAGGGAATAAAGCTTAAGATGCCTCACCTTCATAGTGCCCTTCCAGAAACTGGCAAAAGCCCTAGCAGAGCTCCCATGGTGATATGTCAGATAACACAAAATGTGGGTCTTCTCGTGACATCCCAAAACTACTCTAAAATTTCAACCTTCCTATGCCTTATTTTTGATATTTTTTTGTCTCCTTAGCACTTGACACAATCTAATATACTATAATTTTATCAATTTGTTTTGTTTTTGAAAATTCTTCCATTGAAATGGCAAATTACAGAGAGCATTTTTTTTTTTTTTTCCTGTTTCATCCGAGCACCCGGAACAGTGCTTAGAACATAGAAGTAATTCAATAAACATTTCTTGGATGAATGAGTAAATGAACAAATTGTTGTTGTTCAGTTGCTAAGTTGTGTCCAATTCTTTGTAACCCCATGGACTGCTTCACTGTCCTTCACTATCTCCTGGAGTTTGCCAAAACTCATGTCCATTGAGTCGGTGATGCCATCCAACCATCTCATCCTCTGTCACCTTCTTCTCCACCTGCCCTCAATCTTTCCTGGCATCAGGTCTTTTCCAATGAGTTGGCTTTTCTCATCAGATGACCAAAGTATTGGAGCCTCAGCATCAATCCTTCCAATGAATATCCAAGGTTGATTTCCTTTAAGATTAATGGGTTTGATCTCCTTGCTGTCCAAAGGACTCTCTACTTTTTATTTTGGCCATGCCATATGTCTTGTGGGATCTTAGTTCCCCAGCTGATACCAACTAGGGTTCTTAGCCTTCCCCAGTCAATAGTGATTGGCTAGAGACCAGACAATGGTACCCTACTCCAGTACTTTGCCTGGAAAATCCCATGGATGGAGGAGCCTGGTGGGCTGCAGTCCATGGGGTCGCTAAGAGTCAGACACGACTGAGCGACTTCACTTTCACTTTTCACTTTCATGCATTGGAGAAGGAAATGGCAACCCACTCCAGTGTTCTTGCCTGGAGAATCCCAGGGACGGGGGAGCCTGGTGGGAGGCTGTCCCTGGGGTTGCACAGAGTTGGACACGACTGAAGTGACTTAACAGTAGCAGAGGCCAGACAAGAAATTCAGGCAAGGATTTCCAGGGGCCCCTGCTGCAGCCAGGGTGAGGAGAGGGTGAGAACACACAAGAGGTTTCCTTGCTTGTGTGCTCTCCCAGTGGGTGGAGATCTGTCTTTATATGGGGGGAGGGTAGAGGTGTGTCCAGGGGTCAGGTTGGAGGCATGGCTTGGGTGTTTTGCCCACCCCTCTGTGGTGCTGAGGGCAGGGGTACATGCCCAGTGCATTGCTTTTGCTCCTAACACTGTTAAAACTTAAAAACATAAATGCTCCCAGCTCTTGAGAAATAGCAACTGGTTTTGTTGTTTTGTGTTTTTTTTTTGTCTTTGTATCTTTTGGTCCAAAGTTTATCCCAACTGCTGCGTGCATGTAGTTATTTTTAGTACCATGTAGTTTCTTTGCATTTTGCAGCTCCAGGAGAGGTGTGTCCAGGTGCAAGCTTTGCAGCACTGCAGCAAAGGGTCCCCGGTTGCGGGCCCATCTCATGACCAGGGATTGAGCCTGGACTTTCAGCAATGAGAACACAGAGTCCTTAGCCACTGAACCACCAGGGAATTCCCTCCTCCTATTCCAGAGTCTATGCCCTTCACCAGAACGATGTACTCCCTTTCTGAGGGAGACGTACACCCTCCATCACAGAAACCCCATCCCCAGGTGTATGTGAACAAAAATCCAACTCGTAAGGCTTTAAATTGCCTCCAAGATAATGATGAATTGGTTACCATTTAACTGGTGTCTAAGAATTATGGGACAGCATTTGAGATCTGACAGGTATATAGCAACAGATGAAGCCCAATTAAAAGGGAGGCACTACCATGAAAAAGAAGCTAGCAACGGGAAAGTAAAAAATGGAAGCAGCACAATCCCATGGGCTGAGTGTACTCCCAGAACTCTTAAGAATCACGAGCTTGGGTGAGAGATTCTGTTGAGGACAAATCCTCCCTTTCTATGTCCCACCTAACAATTCTCCACCTGTGAGATCATTTAAGATAAAAGATTCTTCTTGTAAGTTACCTCTCTGGTTTCCATTTCTCACGAAATACATGCACGCGTGCTAAGTCACTTCAGTCCTGTCCACCTCTTTGTGACCCTTTGGACTGTAGCCCTCCAGGCTCTTCTGTCCATGGGGATTCTCCATGCCAAATACTGGAGTGGGTTGCCATTGTGGACTCAAAAAAGATGTACAACTTGAGAGTTGTGAGTTAAGTTTCATTTGGGGCAAAATGAGGACTGCAGCTTGGGAGGCAGCATCTCAAATAGCTCTGAGAGACTGCTCCAAAGTGGCAGTGGGGGAAGGTCAGTATATAAGGTTTTGGTGAAGGGGGAGTTCAGTACCTTGAA